>NC_134689.1:91396841-91731841 GCF_050947455.1 Rhinoderma darwinii | reverse complement strand
CAATTTGGAGCTGTCCACAGCAGAAATTTCTCTTCCTATCTGCAAGCCGAACAAAAGTCATTCCGGGAGGAATGTGTAACGTCCGTGGTCGCTGACCACAAACTCCTTCCATCCAGTCGACGCCCTTCTCTCAAGTGATGTCTGCACATACGGCCGTCCTGCTCCACAATGACCACCATGGTGCGCTCACAAGCTCAGTCCAGACTTAAGAAGCCAGAGCGCATGCATGTTGTGGATTTGAGCTAATTGCTCCAGAGCACCCTGGGCTATAAGAAGGTCCCAGCCCCATCCTCCCACGCCTGAGCTTTGTTGTTGTATTCCAAGTCAGTCTTGAAAATGGTCCCCTAGTGTTTCCTGCTCCCAGTGTTTCCTGTTCCTGTATCCTGTAACCTGTATCATGATCTAGTGCCGTGCTGAGCTGTAGCCGTGCCGTGCTGTATACCACGCCTGTCCTGCTTCTCCATGCCTGACGTCTACCTGCTGCCTAGTTCCTGCCATGCCTGCCTTGCTACTGTCCGAGCTGCCAAAGTTACCCTATATAAACTATAGACTCTGACCTGCGCTCTGTTGGCCAGCTGCCATACCGCCAAGGCGGTATGGCCCAGTGGGTCCACGAACACTACGTGACAGTAAGCTCAGGCCATGGACCCCGCTGGTCCATCCAAGACCATGACGACGTCACAAGAGATGCGGGCGGATATGCTAGACCTCCGGTCTCGACAAGACCAACTCCTCCAGGCCTTGAAAAATCTCGCAAGTCGGCAGGAGGCACGAGCTGTTGTTCCTCCTACTACACCTCCTGGCAGTGTTGATCCTCAGACTACACCTCCTGGCAGTGTCGACACGCTTTTTTCTTTGCCACTTCCAGACTGCTATGATGGAGATGCAGGTACCTGTCGTAGATTTTTGAACCAGTGCTAGATCCACTTCAGCCTGTATACTAGGACATTTTCATCTGATGGCGCAAGGGTCGCTTTCATCATCTCTCTCCTCACTGGCAAGGCTCTTGCATGGGTGAACCCTATCTGGGAGAGACAAGGACCAGAGACCCGTGACTTCCAGGGCTTCCTCCGGACCTTTTCGCATGATGTTTGAGGAGCTTGGACGGGTCTCATCTGCAGCGGCTTCCTTGATTAACCTACGCCAAGGAGACACCTCCGTGAGCGAGTACGCCATCCACTTCCGCACCCTGGTGGGAGAACTGTTATGGAACAATAAGGCCCTGGTGGCTACATTCTGGCATGGACTCTTTCCTAAAATTAAGGACAAACATGCCGCTCGAGACCTGCCATCTACCCTGGATGACCTCATCCTTCTGTACGCCCGGATTGATATGCGGATCCGAGAACGCCTCCAAGAGGTTCATCGGGATGGAGGCCTTCCTAGTCTGGTCCCTAGTTTGCAGCAACCCCTGCTGTCCTCAGATGTCGATCCTCCTAAGGAGTCTGTGATGATGGACCAGTGTAAGCTATCCACTCAGGAGAGATAACGCAGACGCACTTCAGGACTCTGTCTATATTGCGGCCTCGGTGGCCACCTTGTGCGACTGTGTCCCAAAAGATCCCAAAGCCTAGGGTTGCTAGGAGAGGCAACGTTGGGTAAGTAAGGACTTCTGTCTAAATTGTCTGTACCAGTGACCATAGTGTCCGGCGAGAGAACGCATCAGGTTTCTGCGTATCTGGACTCTGGATCCGCTGCTAATTTCATCCGTAGAGACCTGGTGGACCTTCTGCAATTACCCACCACCCCCCTGGAGAGGCCGTTGACGGTTGCATCAGTGAAAGACTACCTCTGCCAGACCCAGTTATAGCTGTGACCAAGCCACTGAGGCTCCAAGTGGGAGCCCTTCACTCCGAACTCCTGTCCAAAGCCGTTAACCCTGTGTTGCTGGGCCTGCCTTGGCTCCGACTACATGCCCCAGTCCTGGACTGGAATTCTGGAGAGGTTCTCCAGTGGTGCCCTGAGTGTCAAAGCTGATGCCTGGTGCAGATTAGTTCGGCTCAGCCTTCGCTGCCTCGGTCATTGGCAGGATTGCCGGGTCATTATGCTGCATTTTCGGACGTCTTCAGCAAGATGGAGGTGGAGACACTGCCTCCACTCCGGGCGTATGACTGCCCTATCGAGCTGACTCCTGGTGCATCCCTTCCCCGTGGTAGGGTATATCCTCTCTCCTTGCCAGAGACTCTGTCCATGTCCGCCTATGTGAAAGAGAACTTGGAGAGGGGCTTCATACGGAAGTCTTCCTCCCTGGCAGGAGCCGGGTTCTTCTTCGTCAAAAAGAAGAATGGTTCTCTTCGTCCTTGTATTGACTTCCGAGGTCTCAACCAGGTCACGGTGAAAAATAAATATCCGTTGCCACTGATCTCAGAACTGTTTGATCGTGTACGTGGTGCCAAGATTTTTTCCAAACTAGACCTGCGTGGGGCTTACAACCTAGTCCGGATTCGCCAGGGTGATGAATGGAAGACTGCATTTAACACCTGTGATGGACACTATGAATATCTAGTAATGCCCTTCGGCCTGTGTATTGCTCCCGCTGTCCTCCAGGAGTTTGTTAATGACATTTTCCGTGACCTCCTGTATGTTTGTGTAGTAGTCTACCTTGATGATGTCTTGATTTTTTTCTCCAGATCCTATGACGCATCAGACACATGTCCGTCAAGTTTTGTTGCGGTTAAGGGAGAATTGTCTGTACGTTAAGTTGGAAAAGTCCGTGTTTGAAACAGATGCTCTACCCGTCCTGGCCTATATCGTCTCGAATCGAGGTCTCGAGATGGATCCTGAAAAGGTAAAGTCTGTCCTGGAATGGCCACGCCTTCAAGGCTGGAGGGCCATACAGCGCTTTCTGGGTTTTGCTAATTTTTACAGACAGTTTATTCCAAACTTCTCCTATCTCTAACCTCACTAAGAAGGGCATGAATGACGGGGCGTGGCTTGGACATGGTGCTGACCAGACGTGCTGCTTGAGAGCTCCTTTCCTGCACTACCCTAACCCGATCATAAGCTCATTAATACGCAACATTTTCTCTACCTGATGGTCAGGAAATCCAAGGCCTCCACGGGGACTCCTTACTGTACACGGCAGATGTCTTCAGCCGGCTCCATTCAGCGATTCCTGACCGACGCTGCTGCTGCTGGAACATCATCTAAGATGGCGCCGCTGGAGGGGAGACGAGATGGCGCCGGGACTTCGCTTCCAGAGGGGCTGTCATCTGCGGCCGGCGCTGCTGCACCAGGTACCGCTTGTACCTTCCCCTCGATCTCGGGTTTTCAGGGGCAGTTCCCTCCTTGCTGGATGGGATGGAGCCGAGCTCTTCTGGGGCTGTGATGGCGCTGCCTGCGCGGGACTGCTCGCCATGTGGTGCCTGTCATGGCGGCCGGGTTTCTCCCTCATCCTCCCCTCATGTGCTGGGGCCTGCATTGCTGCCTTCTACCTCTCCCAGAGATTTGGCTGTTCATCCCTCCTCTCACATAGGTGGTTCTGCTGTCCTAGTGGATGATTTACAGGGCCTGAGACGACAGTTATCAGCATTGCCCACTAAACAGGACATGGAGCGTTATGTAAACCGTCTTGTGACGACGTATAAATCAGAGATACAATCTCTTACCACCAATCTATCTCAATTGTCCGATCAAGTACAGCGGATGGAAAGCGATATTTCCATTATTACACAGCAACAAGTTTCTCATGCCGACCGATTGGATCAACACTCTCATCAGATTCACGCATTATTTAACCTTGCTGAGGATCACGAGAATCGGAATCGCCGTAATAATATTCGGCTTCGGGGCATCCCTGAGGATATCTCTCCGAGTCAACTCATCCCTGCTTTACAGTCTCTGTTTAATTCGTTACTAGGGCGCCCTGCTGATGATCCTCTGGAGCTGGATAGAGCTCATAGGACTCTAGGCCCTCGTAACCCGGATTCTGATAGGCCTAGAGATGTGCTATGCTGTGTCCATTTTTTTTCTCTTAAGGAGCAGATCATGAGGAAGGCCCGAGATAAAGGTGAGGTTTTATTACAGGGGGTCAAGATCCAGCTGCTGTCTGATTTGTCCAGGATGACTCTGGACAAGTGCAGAGTGCTTCGTCCTTTGCTGGATGTCTTGAGAGAACACGAGATCTCCTATTCCTGGGGTCACCCCTTTCAGCTGCAGCTGCTGAGTGTTCGGGACCCAGGGGATGTTCCGGATTTCTGCGCTGCTCTCCGTTTGCCTAGAGTTTCTCTTCCTGATTGGCTTTATGTTCCCGTCCCGCCGCCGCGTCCACGATTACGCAGGTGAGGTCATTCTCCTGCTTCTCCTATAAGGCGTCACGATGGTCGTCCGGTGGAGCCGATGTGATACCCTTTTAATGTCTCCAAATGGCGGCCTGCTGTCAGAGCTTAATTGCAACGGTTATTGTGTTTATCATCTGAGGCAATTATATCCGGAGTTTCATGTAGACATTGCTGTATGGGTCTGCATTATGTTCTGGGTGATTTCTATTGGACCTGGTGGCTACTAGATGTTGGTTGATTGCTGTTAATACGCTACAAACGTGAATGTTTATATTTTTATTATTTTCCTTTATTGCTAACCTGTATGTGCATTTATGCTGACAATGAATGTATTCAGGGGTGTTCTCTGCTGGGGTTTCTTTAGGTCCCTACTAACAATGTATACTCTTACTTAATTATTTTGGGGTATCATACTAAGTGCCTTGGTTTTCCTTTCTCTTCTCTTATATCGTTATTTGCTATATAAAATTTGCTGGGTTGGGGGGTGCGGGGCGCTGGCTAGACCTTGTCCTGACACTTCTCCTCTTAGGGACTCACTGGTTATATCCGGTGTATATTGGATTGTTTCTCATTGATTAGATCAAGGAGTGGGTGCTTGTTTCACCCGCTTGTTTGTCTCTGTTGTCGTGTCTCCCTTCCTTGACTGTCTTGTCCTTCTCTTTATTGTTGTAGCACATTTCTTGACTTGCTAGTCCTACTTGCGTTGGAGATGGCACAGTTGAAAGTCTGTACCTTTAATGCTAGAGGGCTTAATGTCCCGGAAAAACGCTTGCAGATATTGTACAACATGCACAAAGAGGGTGTAAATATCCTGTTTTTACAGGAGACTCATTTTCAGGTGGGCCACACTCCACAGTTTACGAATCGTTATTATCCAGTCTGGTTCCACAGTACCAACCCGGAATCCAAGTCCAAGGGCGCTAGTATATGTATTCACAAGGCACTTTCACATAAACTGGTAGACGTCCTAGTTGACCCGGGTGGTCGGTATGTGTTTCTTAAACTGTCCATTCGGAATAAGCTGTTCACCTTGGCTAATTTGTACCTCCCCAATCAGGATCAGGCTCGGGTGTGTGCGCGTATTTGCGGAAATTGGAGGAGTTCACGGAGGGAGTCTTCATTGTGGGCGGTGATTTTAACCTGACGTTCAATTCCAGACTTGACACCTCCTCGGGCAGGTCTGCTGTTCTGAAGTCCCACTTGGGAACCTTGAAGACTGTGATGCATTCCATGCAATTGATTGACGTGTGGAGGATTCTGCATCCTCAGGTAAGAGAATATACTTACTTCTCCCCGCTACACTATATGTACAGTCGGCTGGACGCCTTTCTTATTAGCCACCATTTGCTTACCTGGCATCCTACCTCTGATGTGGGCCCTATGGTTTGGTCGGATCATGCCCCCGTATTTCTGACACTCACGTTTCCTAGCTCGGTACCCAATTTCCAATCTTGGAAACTTAACGATAATTTATTGCGTGACTCAGTGTGTGTGTCAGCCCTTAAGGACTCGCTAACCGGCTTTTTTGAGGTGCATACACATGACACCACCCCATTACCATTACAGTGGGAGGCGCTGAAGTGTTTAGTTAGGGGAGTTCTGATCCAACATGGGGCACGTTTGAAGCGGGAAAAAGGGGTAGCTATTGCGCGGCTCCTTACTCAGATACGGGATCTTGAATCCGGTCATAAGCGTGTTCTGTCCTCACAGATATTTGCGGAACTTACTACAGTGAGAGAATCCTTGCGTTCTCTGATAGACCAGTCACACACTCGATTCAGGGACCGGATGCGAAAACATTCATACGAATTTGCTGACAAATGTGGTAGGTCTCTGGCACGGATACTGCATCCTCGCACCCAGGCGTCGTATATCCCTAAAATTACATCTCCCTCGGGCGGTGAGGTTCATGATCCGGTGGGCATCACTGATTGCTTCAGACAGTATTATTCGGCATTATATAATCTTAAAGGCCATTTTCAGGATATGCAGGCGGATGTGTTGCTGGATAAAATAGACCGTTATGTGCACGACACTGCGTTGCCATCATTGGGCTACGGGGAGGCCTTGGGACTTGAGGAAGATTTTTTGGAAACGGAAGTGGAGCATGCTATTGGAGACTCTCCCTTGGGCAAAAGTCCGGGACCCGATGGGTTTAATAATAAATTCTACAAGACATTTGAGGATCAACTGGCTCCATTCTTGACTAAAGTTTTTAATTCCGTGTCTTCCTCGTGTCCCTGTGCACCTCAGTCCCTTGAGGCCCATATTACCCTTCTGCCAAAACCGGGCAGAAGGGTAAATTTCCCTTCCCGTCGTGCGTAAATTTCCGGCCAATATCGTTGATAAATGTAGACGTTAAGATTTTCGCGAAGTTGCTTGCCTCTCGACTCTCGCCTTTCTTACCTGACCTGGTCACAGATGACCAGGTGGGGTTTGTACGTGGTAGGGAAGCGCGGGATAACACTAACCAAGACCCTTCTTTTAACATCATGCTGCCAATCCCGTAATATACCGATGTGTGTACTCTCGGTCGATGCTGAAAAAGCTTTTGACAGTGTACATTGGGTATTTCTCCGCAGTGTCCTGACACAGGTTGGCCTTGGCGCCACTATGGTGGATAGGATTATGGCATTATATCATGGGCCTACGGCCCGGGTTCGAGTTAATGGTTTGTTATCTGACTCTTTGTCTATTACTAATGGCACGAGACAGGGGTGCCCACTCTCACCTTTAATCTATGTTTTGGTCATGGAACACCTGGCAATGGCACTGCGGAGCAACCCTAATATCAATGGCGTATGTGTAGGCGCACACCATCACAAACTGGCGCTTTATGCTGATGATCTCCTTGTGTACATTACGACTCCCATGATTTCCTTGCCATCTTTGACCGGGGAATTTGAGCGATTTGGTCATTTGAGTAATTTTAAAGTCAACTATTCTAAATCGGAGGCATTGAATATATCTCTCGATACTGCTCTAGCCACTCATCTCGCTCGGGCTTTCCCTTTCAAATGGCAATCTGAATCTCTAAAATTTTTGGGGGTGCATATCCCCACACAACAGTCGGATTTGTTCGCTTTTAATTACACACCCATTCTGCAGCGTACCTTGAGGGATCTAATGTCGTATGGCGGGAACCGCATATCGTGGTTTGGGCGCATTAACGCGGTTAAAATGGACATTCTGCCCAAATTCCTATACATATTTCAGACCGTCCCTATCATAATACCAACAAGCTTCTTCCAAACCTTGCATAGGGCCATAACTAAATTTGTTTGGGGCTCCTCTAAGCCTCGTATTCGTATTGCTGTCCTTAGTCAGCCGAAAGTGGAGGGGGGGCAGGCTTGCCGGACTTTAAATGCTACCATCAAGCTGCGGTCCTCATGCGATTGGTAGACTGGTTCCGCTCAGGTGCGGGTAAGCAATGGGTGCGCATTGAGAAGGCTATGTCTCCCCTAGCACTGTCATCTCTGCCTTGGTCGTCTGCTCTCCAGCGACCTTCCTCTTCTCTGCCTTCCCTCACACGTCAGTTTCTTGTAGTCTGGGAGCGGATCATTGCTACGATGGACCTTGTTCACCGTCCAGGTCCTCTGACTCCTCTTTTTGATGATCCTTCCTTCCCTCTGGTGGTGGGTGTGGACACATTCCTCTGTTGGGAGAGACAGGACGGTGGTTTTTTGGCTAAGACTCTTATACCTGAGGGTGCAATTTTGTCACAGACTGCTGTCTCTCAGGCCTGCCCGGGGAGACGTTCAATATGGTGGTCCTATTTTCAGTTGCACTCCTATCTTTCTTCCATGGGCGACCGTCTTGTATTGCTGCAGGATAAGACTCCTCTGGAGCACTATTTGTTGTTGACTGCTGCCCCCTCTCATGTGTTGTCCTATTTAGACGGGATCCTTCTACCTAAATATTATTACTCTCAGTTGACATTCACTACCGCATGGGATGAGGAACTGGGGACTCGACATTCTGCTGAGGAGTGGGGCACATCTTTCTTCGTGGCGCACAAGTTACCGACCTCGTGCTTTTCCCAGGAAAAAAATTATAAGATTCTCACCAGATGGTACCGCTGTCCTTCTTTGCTGCATAGAATATTTCCTAATGTATCTGATGAGTGCTGGAGGTGTGGGGAGGCTCCTGGAACCATGCTGCACATTTGGTGGGATTGTCCCAAGCTTCGTCCCTTTTGGGGAAAAAATTTTGATCTTGGTAACAAACTTTTTCATACTGAGGTTCAGACTTCAGCCTCCATTGGCTTACTTTCCATGGTTCCTTGATCACTCCCACACCTCAAAAAGGGTGTCTTTCGGCATTTTTTGACTGCAGCAAGAACAGTGATCCCTCGTCATTGGAAGTCCAGCACTGTGCCTTCTTTGAAGGAATGGGTAACGGATGTGAACGGAATTATGAGGATGGAGGAGTTGATGTCTGCTGATCGGGGTAATTCTGAGCTCTTTGTCCGCACTTGGGCAGTGTGGTCTGGATTCCGGGGTGGTGATGATCTACCTCTCTGGCTGGATGGCCTCTTTTGAACACCTACAGTGAAGGAAATAAGTATTTGATCCCTTGCTGATTTTGTAAGTTTGCCCACTGTCAAAGTCATGAACAGTATAGAATTTTTAGGCTAGGTTAATTTTACCAGTGAGAGATAGATTATATTAAAAAAAAAGAAAGAAAATCACATAGTCAAAATTATATATATTTATTTGCATTGTGCACAGAGAAATAAGTATTTGATCCCCTACCAACCATTAAGAGTTCAGCCTCCTCCAGACCAGTTACACGCTCCAAATCAACTTGGTGCCTGCATTAAAGACAGCTGTCTTAAATGGTCACCTGTATAAAAGACTCCTGTCCACAGACTCAATTAATCAGTCTGACTCTAACCTCTACAACATGGGGAAGACCAAAGAGCTTTCTAAGGATGTCAGGGACAAGATCATAGACCTGCACAAGGCTGGAATGGGCTACAAAACCATAAGTAAGACGCTGGGTGAGAAGGAGACAACTGTTGGTGCAATAGTAAGAAAATGGAAGACATACAAAATGACTGTCAATCGACATCGATCTGGGGCTCCAATCAAAATCTCACCTCGTGGGGTATCCTTGATCCTGAGGAAGGTGAGAGCTCAGCCGAAAACTACACGGGGGGAACTTGTTAATGATCTCAAGGCAGCTGGGACCACAGTCACCAAGAAAACCATTGGTAACACATTACGCCGTAATGGATTAAAATCCTGCAGTGCCCGCAAGGTCCCCCTGTTCAAGAAGGCACATGTACAGGCCCGTCTGAAGTTTGCAAATGAACATCTGGATGATTCTGAGAGCGATTGGGAGAAGGTGCTGTGGTCAGATGAGACTAAAATTGAGCTCTTTGGCATTAACTCAACTCGCCGTATTTGGAGGAAGAGAAATGCTGCCTATGACCCAAAGAACACCGTCCCCACTGTCAAGCATGGAGGTGGAAACATTATGTTTTGGGGGTGTTTCTCTGCTAAGGGCACAGGACTACTTCACCGCATCAATGGGAGAATGGATGGAGCCATGTACCGTCAAATCCTGAGTGATAACCTCCTTCCCTCCACCAGGACATTAAAAATGGCTCGTGGCTTGGTCTTCCAGCATGACAATGACCCGAAACATACAGCCAAGGCAACAAAGGAGTGGCTCAAAAAGAAGCACATTAAGGTCATGGAGTGGCATAGCTAGTCTCCAGATCTTAATCCCATCGAAAACTTATGGAGGGAGCTGAAGATCCGAGTTGCCAAGCGACAGCCTAGAAATCTTAATGATTTACAGATGATCTGCAAAGAGGAGTGGGCCAAAATTCCATCTAACATGTGTGCAAACCTTATCATCAACTACAAAAAACATCTGACTGCTGTGCTTGCCAACAAGGGTTTTGCCACCAAGTATTAAGTCTTGTTTGCCAAAGGGATCAAATACTTATTTCTCTGTGCACAATGCAAATAAATATATATAATTTTGACAAAGTGATTTTCTGTTTTTTTTTATATATATAATCTATCTCTCACTGGTAAAATTAACCTAGCCTAAAAATTCTAAACTGTTCATGTCTTTGACAGTGGGCAAACTTACAAAATCAGCAAGGGATCAAATACTTATTTCCTTCACTGTATATAGCCAACTTTTGCGTGCTATGTCCATATGTGTTTCCCTTTGTTGTCTTGTGTCTGTGTTAGTCTAAAGTATAATGTGCACTTATATGCGACAACTCATCCAAATGTGGGGACTAGTTTCCCTAAATATTGCACTAATTCTGCTGCACTTATGGTACTGTTATTCTCAGTGCATTCTTATTTAGCTTCTACTTACTGATTGGGAGACTACCTCCTACTGCTGTTTCTATGTCTCTGTTTATTTTATGCGATATTGAAGTAGTTACATTGCACTGCGTGCCAAGTTTGCAAATTTATGAAACAATGTGTATGCTGTTATGTTTTTTATATTTTCAAAAATAAAAAATCTTTGATAAAGAAAAAAAAAAAGAGGGGCATGAATGCCAAGGCGTGGACTCCTGAGGTAGAGTCCGCATTCAATAGCCTGAAAAGTGGCTTCACGTTAGACTCTATCCTCCATCATCCAGATGTCTCTCTACAGTTCTCGTTGGAGGTGGACGCATCCTCTGTCGGTGCTGGAGCACTCCTGTTCCAGAGAGGCTCCAAGGGCAAGTCAATGGTATGTAGATATTTTTCTAAGCTCTTATCTTCCGCAGAACGCTACTACTCGATTGGGGATCAGGAGTTACTGACCATCAAATTGGCTCTGGAGGAGTGGAGACATCTACTAGAGGGCGCAGCTCATCCAATCCTGATTTTTACAGACCATAAGAACCTTACCTATCTTCAGACGGCCCAACGGCTGAGCCCTCGTCAGACCAGGTGGTCACAGGTTCCAGTTTGAGCTCCATTATTGCCCGGCCGACAAGAATGTGAGGGCCGATGCCTTGTCCAGGTCTTTCGAGACAGAAGACACAATGGAGATTCCACAGAACATCATTGATCAGTCTTGCATTGTCTCTGTCAATCTCCTGCAAGTTGGGGACAGTCCTCCAGGGAGGACTTTTGTGCGCCTGGCTGACCGTGGAAGAATCCTCCGCTGGGGTCACTCCTCTAGACTGGCAGGTCATGCGGGGACCCGTAAGACTCGGGATCTGATTGCTCGTCATTTCTGGTTGCCCACGCTGCCCAAGGACATTATGGACTTTGTTTCTTCCTGTTCAGTATGTGCAGCCAACAAGGTTGCTCACTCTAGACCTGCTGGTCTGCTCCAGCCATTGCCTGTGCCCAATGCCCCCTTGCAGCATATAGCTATGGACTTTATTACGGACCTGCCTCTCTCTGCCGGATGCAGCACTGTCTGGGTGGTGGTGGATCGATTTTCAAAGATGGCCCACGTCGTTCCTCTGACCGATCTTCCTTCTGCTCCTCTCCTGAGCAAGCTGTTCATCCAACACATCTTCCGCCTGCATGGCTTGCCGCAGCATATTGTGTCTGATCGGGTGGTTCAGTTCACCTCGAAGTTCTGGAGAGCCCTCTGCGGACTCCTAGGTATAAAGTTGGACTTTTCTCGGCCTACCATCCTCAGTCCAATGGTCAGGTCGAGAGGGTCAATCAGATCTTGGAGAACTACCTACGCCACTTCATCTCCAAGCAGCATGATGACTGGGTGCAGTTGCTTCCGTGGGCTGAGTTCTCTTACAACAATCATACCAGCGAGTCTACACAGAAGACACCGTTCCTTATTGTCTATGGCCGGCACCCACAAATTCCACTCCCGGTCCCTGTTACGTCTGAGGTGCCAGCTGCTGATACGGACTTTGGGGACTGTCTGAAGATCTGGCAGCAGACTCGATCCACCATCCTGCTGGCGGTCGATCGCATGAAGCGGAAGGCGGACACAAGGAGAAGAGAACCCCCTCAGTTTCTTCCTTGCATGAAGGTCTGGCTGTCCTGCTACCGAATATTCGACTGTGGGTCCCTTCGTACAAATTTGCTCCCAGGTTCCTCGGTCCCTTCGAGATCCTGCAGCAGATCAACCCTGTCGCCTACAAGCTTCGGCTGCATCCTACCCTCAAGATCCCCAACTATTTCCATGTTTCTCTCCTGAAGCCGGTGGTTCTGAACCGCTATACCGAGACTCCTAGCCCTGCGGTTGCCTCCAGCGGCCCTTCAGACCTTCGATGTTAAGGAGATCTTGGACATTAAAAAATTAAGAGGAAGAACCTTTTATTTAGTAGATTGAAAGGGGTTTGGTCCAGAAGAGAGGTCCCGGGAGCCAAAGGAGAATCTCAACGCTCCTACCCTCATTAAGAGATTTCTGTCTCGTTCTGGTCCCAAGATTATGGGGTGTAAGAGGGGGGATACTGTAACGTCCGTGGTCGCTGACCACGAACTCCTTCCATCCAGTCGACGCCCTTCTGTCAAGAGATGTCTGCACATACGGCCATCCTTTCTTCTCAGTGACCACCAGGGTGGGCTCACAAGCTCAGTCCAGACTTAAGAAGCCAGAGCAGACGTATGTTAGTGATTTGAGCTAATTGCTCCAGAGCACCCTGGGCTGTAAGAAGGTCCCAGCTCCATCCTTCCAAGCCTGAGCTTTGTTGTTGTATTCCAAGTCTGTCTTGCAAATGGTGTCCTAGTGTTTCCTGCTCCGAGTGTTTCCTGTTTCTGTATCCAGCAACCTATATCCTGATCTAGTGATGTGCTGAGCTGTAGCCGTGCTGTGCTGTATACCATGCCTGTCCTGCTTCTCCACGCCTTACGTCTACCTGCTGCCTAGCCTGCCTTGCTACTGTCCGAGCAATGTACCCTATATAAACTATAAAGAGAAATGTGCCTAGGCACAAAGTCCCAATTTCCCAGCCACCAGTAAATTAGTCGATAAATTGTCAGTAAAGGCAGTTAAAACATAACTTTTATTAATGTATCAAACAGACAAACGACACTGAAAAGTTAAAATTGTATCAGAAGACGGCCAGTATGTAACACAAGGGTCAGTGTGCATGCATCCAGTACAGCACTGGACGCAGTGAGAGAGACTAATACGGCAGCTGCAGACTGCCGTGCATAGAAACAGTTCCCCCGAATGGAGGCAATAACTGGACCGTCAGTGATATATTAAAATGGCGATAGCCCCCCCGACATGTTTCGCTGCAGAAGCAGCGTCCTCAGGGGATAAAACGGGGCTAATGAGCGCACGTTTGAAAAGCTGCTCCCTATATAGACTCGTATGCCTGCGTCTGCATGACGTGTGACGGCAACGATTCTCCTCAAAACCAATCAAGTGGCCGCAAATGACAAGCCCCCACGCCAAGGAGAATGGCATGAATACAGGCCAATAGAACACCGGGATCAGGCATCCAATCACCACGGAGGCTGAGCGCAAGCGCACATCAGTCACAGTGGGTGATAGTCTTTCAAAAAATTCTGTATGCGGGGAGATTGACAGCATGGGCAGCCAATACGGAGTACAAAGCGGCACCCAATTGGGATAAGCAAATCCAAACAAGTGGATATCGTAGAAGCCTCAACACAGGATGACAGCAAATGCATGAATACAGCACAATATACGTGTCATGCTAGCCGCAGGGAGAACAAATTACAGTCACACCGAACAACATGCAGAGTCAGCATACATGAGTGCATAACAATACATTCATTTTAAACAGCACATCCATTTTAGTCAAGTCTGGTGGACAAAAACGAATAGTAGGAGAGAGCAGAGATCAGAGCGAGTCGTCCGTTGGATCGATAACAACATCAATAGTAAAATACATGCTCACCAAGCATTAACAAGGTATAGCTAAGTACACATCAAAACAGCAAAGGTGATCAGTGTGTCACATAACTGTCAGAACAACAGAGGTATAATAAGGGAAAGTATGTTCAGCAGAGAAAATTAATTCAGCAATAAAGGCTAATGATAACAAGAGAAGAGGGTACAGTGCCACCTACAAAAAAGCCATGAAGGTGAACCCCTCATTTAGGCCGTTAGGACTCAGGGAACTGAGCCTATGTATCCATCGTGCCTCCTCCTGCAGTAGTCTCCTGTCCAAGTTGCCGGCCCTAGGTCCGAGTTTTAATTGCGTAATGCCCCAAAACTGAAGTACCTTGGAGTCGCTCCCATGAAAAGATCTCACATGTCTAGAAATGGAAGTATCCTCTTTCATATTGATGCTACTGACATGTCTGGAGATTCGTCTCCTGAGTTGCTGAGTGGTCTTGCCAACATACAGTTTGGGGCAGGGGCATCTGGCGACATATACAACACCAGTGGTTTGACAGTTAATAAAGTGTCTGATGGTAAATTGACAACCATTCAGGGGGTTGGTAAAACACTTGGTCTTGGGCATATATGTGCAGAAGGAGCACCTGCCACAAGGGAAGGAGCCCACCGCAGGAGCTGAGAGCCATGTATCGCGAGGGATGAGTGATCTGGAATAATGACTCCGCGTAAGAAATTCACGGAGGTTCCTACCGCGTCGAAAGGTCACATTCGGAATGTCCGAAATGGCGTCCGCTAAGTCAGGGTCGGACCGCAGAATAGCCCAATGCTTCTTTAAAATCTTAGAGATCTGAGTGGAACAAGTGTCAAAATTGCCAATACACCTAATATTGGAACCTCCAGATCTTTCCTCAACATTAGTATTTCTGCCATAGAGCAGTTCCTCTCTGGGAGTGGCCTTAGCTCTGGCATAAGCTCGGTGTAGTATTTTTTTGGGGTAGCCTCTTGCTGAAAATTTATGGAAGAGGGCATCACATTCTAATTTGAAAGTGTGTTCATCGGAGCAGTTCCTTCTGGCCCTAAGGTACTGACCAATAGGTATCCCCCTCTTAAGTGCTGGTGGATGAAAGCTACCATATTGTAAAAAACTGTTGGTAGCAGTCTTTTTTCTGAAGACATTAGTGTGGACACCGCCACCAGAATCCAGAGAAATCTGAAGATCAAGAAAATCAATAGTGTTTTTATGTATGTGGTGAGTGAATTTCATGCCAATATCATTGTGATTAAGTATATCCATGAAATCATGAAAAAGTGTAGTGTCACCATCCCAGAAGATCAGTATATCATCAATATACCTCCCCCAGAATAGTATATGACACGTGAAAAAAAGTAGGTCTTCATTAAAAATTAAAGTGTCCTCCCACCACCCTAGAAATAAATTTGCATAAGTGGGTGCACAAACTGTGCCCATTGCTGTGCCTTTTACCTGGTGGTAAAATTTACCATCAAATAAAAAATAATTGTGAGTTAACAGAAATTTAAGAAGTGAAAGTATCAAAGTGTTGTGTGCCTGAAATTGTGTTCCCTTAGTGTTCAGAAAGTACTGTACCGCCTTTAAACCCAAATCATGTTTAATGTTCGTGTAAAGTGATTCTACGTCAACAGTGGCGATTAAAGTAGTGTCAGTGACATTGATCCCCTGGATTCTGGTGAGGGTGTCCTTGGTGTCCTTCAGAAAAGAAGGTAGGGCTTTAACAAAGGGCGCCAACATTTCATCGACATATGTACTGATGCCCTGTGTCAGATTGTCGTTTCCAGAGACAATAGGTCTCCCAGGAACTGGTCTTGTAACCTTGTGAATCTTTGGAAGTGCATAAAACGTTGAAATAGTCGGAGTGGAATTGTACAGGAATTTAAATTCGTCTGGAGTAATAAGTTGTCTAGATTTAGCATCATCCAATAGAGAGCAAAGCTCTGATGTGAAAAGATTCGTAGGGTTCCTCTCCAGGATGACATATGTGGATCTGTCATCAAGTAGTTTGTGGACCATGGATGTGTAGTAAGCACGATCCATGACGACGATGTTGCCACCCTTGTCTGAGGATTTAATAATAATTTCATCATTATTGCACAGTGTGACTAGTGCATCCTGTTCCATTTTATTCAAATTATGATTGGTGCCATGTTTGTTGGCTTTGAGTTTCCCCAATTCGGAGCTAACCAGTTTGACAAAGACGTCAATATGTGCGTATTGTGCAAAGGGAGGGGTCATCTTTGAGCGAGGTCTTAGAGACGAAAAAGGGCCAGTGGCTGAACTGATATGGTGTTCATTTTCATCAGACAAATCCTCAAGGGCCTGTAAGGTCCTGCGTTCACTAGAGTCCATTTGATGTTCATCACTGGTCTTGGTCTTAAAATATTTATGCAGTGCCAGCTTCCTGGCAAAAAGATGAATATCCTTGACCCAAGAGAACTCGTCAAAGGCAAATGTAGGAGTATAAGAGAGGCCCCTCCGTAAAAGCGACTCTTGATGGAGACTTAACTGTACAGAGGAAAGATTGTAAATCTGTAAATCATCTAAAGTGTCACTAACAGATGTTATTTCGGTTGGTTCCATGGAGTGTGGTGTGTCCCTAAAAAAGGAAAGGCATTCAAGGGGCCACTCATCAAAGAGCTGGTGGACGATGTAGATATAGGGTTTCTCCCCAAAACGTCTACACTTGAAATTGTCCCCATGATATTTGGGGTTGATGGAATATTTGTGGTCATAGTCGTGAAGGAGGGACGAGCCAGAGTGGAGACTGATGGTGTAAAAGAGGAAGAAGAAATTGGATGTTGTCCGCTGCGAGGAGAACATGGTGCAGTGAATCTCTGAGACGTGGCAGGTGCTCTCTTCGACGGATTATATTTATTACCTCTAGTTTTACGTTTTGCTCCTAACCTGTTGTCATCAGAAGATGGTCTCGAATCCTCTGTTCCAGATACGTCAGACTCTGAAATATCCCCTGGTCTGTATGTGCGGTTAGGGAATGAAGCAGCTGGAGTGCGAGAGCGATAGGTATACACCTGCCCCGTGTCAAAATCCCTGCGATCACGTATATATTTTCGGTGTTTTCTTTCCTTTATCTCTTTTTGTAGATATTCTATATTTTTTTGTAATTTAGACTCACACTCTGCGAATTCAGGAGTAGAACTGAATGTGCGTATTTCTACAATTTCTTTCTCCAATTGTGTACCTATCTTGCTAAAGTCTCTTTTTTCAAACTCCAGCAAGTAATGTAGCATACGGGATGAACAGTCACTCAAAATCTGCTCCCAACCCTTCCTTAAGGTGTCATCATTACGGTATGAGTTTGGAATAATATTTATGCGCAGTCCCCTGTAAATGATATTCTGCTGGATGTATGTTTCTAGGCTGGTTATCTCCCAGCAGGAGCGGACATATTGTTTATAGGTTTTCTGCAAATCTCTAAAAGCAGACTGCACGTCACACTTATTCAGAGGAATATTTTCAGTAGAAAAAACAAATGCCGCATCTGATGATAGAACATCAGGATTTAGGTCTCTAGACAGGAAACCGGCCATAGCAAGCAGGAAATAATAAAGAAAAAACAACCTTTAATTATGCTGAAATAAATAGAAGATAGTCGGAATGTACTAATGATGTATAACAAAGACTGAAGTACCGAAGTACAACATAGCGGGGTCCAAAAACGGGTGATTAACCCAATTCAATATGAAAAAGCAGAAAAAAGACCCCCTAGTGGCTGGCAGGGATAATTGAACAATGAAGAGAAATGTGCCTAGGCACAAAGTTCCAATTTCCCAGCCACCAGTAAATTAGTCGATAAATTGTCAGTAAAGGCAGTTAAAACATAACTTTTATTAATGTATCAAACAGACAAACGACACTGAAAAGTTAAAATTGTATCAGAAGACGGCCAGTGTGTAACACAAGGGTCAGTGTGCATGCATCCAGTACAGCACTGGACGCAGTGAGAGAGACTAATACGGCAGCTGCAGACTGCCGTGCATAGAAACAGTTCCCCCGAATGGAGGCAATAACTGGACCGTCAGTGATATATTAAAATGGCGATAGCCCCCCCGACATGTTTCGCTGCAGAAGCAGCGTCCTCAGGGGATAAAACGGGGCTAATGAGCGCGCGTTTGAAAAGCTGCTCCCTATATAGACTCGTATGCCTGCGTCTGCATGACGTGTGACGGCAACGATTCTCCTCAAAACCAATCAAGTGGCCGCAAATGACAAGCCCCCACGCCAAGGAGAATGGCATGAATACAGGCCAATAGAACACCGGGATCAGGCATCCAATCACCACGGAGGCTGAGCGCAAGCGCACATCAGTCACAGTGGGTGATAGTCTTTCAAAAAATTCTGTATGCGGGGAGATTGACAGCATGGGCAGCCAATAAGGAGTACAAAGCGGCACCCAATTGGGATAAGCAAATCCAAACAAGTGGATATCGTAGAAGCCTCAACACAGGATGACAGCAAATGCATGAATACAGCACAATATACGTGTCATGCTAGCCGCAGGGAGAACAAATTACAGTCACACCGAACAACATGCAGAGTCAGCATACATGAGTGCATGACAATACATTCATTTTACACAGCACATCCATTTTAGTCAAGTCTGGTGGACAAAAACGAATAGTAGGAGAGAGCAGAGATCAGAGCGAGTCGTCCGTTGGATCGATAACAACATCAATAGTAAAATACATGCTCACCAAGCATTAACAAGGTATCGCTAAGTACACATCAAAACAGCAAAGGTGATCAGTGTGTCACATAACTGTCAGAACAACTGAGGTATAATAAGGGAAAGTATGTTCAGCAGAGAAAATTAATTCAGCAATAAAGGCTAATGATAACAAGAGAAGAGGGTACAGTGCCACCTACAAAAAAGCCATGAAGGTGAACCCCTCATTTAGGCCATTAGGACTCAGGGAACTGAGCCTATGTATCCATCGTGCCTCCTCCTGCAGTAGTCTCCTGTCCAAGTTGCCGGCCCTAGGTCCGAGTTTTAATTGCGTAATGCCCCAAAACTGAAGTACCTTGGAGTCGCTCCCATGAAAAGATCTCACATGTCTAGAAATGGAAGTATCCTCTTTCATATTGATGCTACTGACATGTCTGGAGATTCGTCTCCTGAGTTGCTGAGTGGTCTTGCCAACATACAGTTTGGGGCAGGGGCATCTGGCGACATATACAACACCAGTGGTTTGACAGTTAATAAAGTGTCTGATGGTAAATTGACAACCATTCAGGGGGTTGGTAAAACACTTGGTCTTGGGCATATATGTGCAGAAGGAGCACCTGCCACAAGGGAAGGAGCCCACCGCAGGAGCTGAGAGCCATGTATCGCGAGGGATGAGTGATCTGGAATAATGACTCCGCGTAAGAAATTCACGGAGGTTCCTACCGCGTCGAAAGGTCACATTCGGAATGTCCGAAATGGCGTCCGCTAAGTCAGGGTCGGACCGCAGAATAGCCCAATGCTTCTTTAAAATCTTAGAGATCTGAGTGGAACAAGTGTCAAAATTGCCAATACACCTAATATTGGAACCTCCAGATCTTTCCTCAACATTAGTATTTCTGCCATAGAGCAGTTCCTCTCTGGGAGTGGCCTTAGCTCTGGCATAAGCTCGGTGTAGTATTTTTTTGGGGTAGCCTCTTGCTGAAAATTTATGGAAGAGGGCATCACATTCTAATTTGAAAGTGTGTTCATCGGAGCAGTTCCTTCTGGCCCTAAGGTACTGACCAATAGGTATCCCCCTCTTAAGTGCTGGTGGATGAAAGCTACCATATTGTAAAAAACTGTTGGTAGCAGTCTTTTTTCTGAAGACATTAGTGTGGACACCGCCACCAGAATCCAGAGAAATCTGAAGATCAAGAAAATCAATAGTGTTTTTATGTATGTGGTGAGTGAATTTCATGCCAATATCATTGTGATTAAGTATATCCATGAAATCATGAAAAAGTGTAGTGTCACCATCCCAGAAGATCAGTATATCATCAATATACCTCCCCCAGAATAGTATATGACACGTGAAAAAAAGTAGGTCTTCATTAAAAATTAAAGTGTCCTCCCACCACCCTAGAAATAAATTTGCATAAGTGGGTGCACAAACTGTGCCCATTGCTGTGCCTTTTACCTGGTGGTAAAATTTACCATCAAATAAAAAATAATTGTGAGTTAACAGAAATTTAAGAAGTGAAAGTATCAAAGTGTTGTGTGCCTGAAATTGTGTTCCCTTAGTGTTCAGAAAGTACTGTACCGCCTTTAAACCCAAATCATGTTTAATGTTCGTGTAAAGTGATTCTACGTCAACAGTGGCGATTAAAGTAGTGTCAGTGACATTGATCCCCTGGATTCTGGTGAGGGTGTCCTTGGTGTCCTTCAGAAAAGAAGGTAGGGCTTTAACAAAGGGCGCCAACATTTCATCGACATATGTACTGATGCCCTGTGTCAGATTGTCGTTTCCAGAGACAATAGGTCTCCCAGGAACTGGTCTTGTAACCTTGTGAATCTTTGGAAGTGCATAAAACGTTGAAATAGTCGGAGTGGAATTGTACAGGAATTTAAATTCGTCTGGAGTAATAAGTTGTCTAGATTTAGCATCATCCAATAGAGAGCAAAGCTCTGATGTGAAAAGATTCGTAGGGTTCCTCTCCAGGATGACATATGTGGATCTGTCATCAAGTAGTTTGTGGACCATGGATGTGTAGTAAGCACGATCCATGACGACGATGTTGCCACCCTTGTCTGAGGATTTAATAATAATTTCATCATTATTGCACAGTGTGACTAGTGCATCCTGTTCCATTTTATTCAAATTATGATTGGTGCCATGTTTGTTGGCTTTGAGTTTCCCCAATTCGGAGCTAACCAGTTTGACAAAGACGTCAATATGTGCGTATTGTGCAAAGGGAGGGGTCATCTTTGAGCGAGGTCTTAGAGACGAAAAAGGGCCAGTGGCTGAACTGATATGGTGTTCATTTTCATCAGACAAATCCTCAAGGGCCTGTAAGGTCCTGCGTTCACTAGAGTCCATTTGATGTTCATCACTGGTCTTGGTCTTAAAATATTTATGCAGTGCCAGCTTCCTGGCAAAAAGATGAATATCCTTGACCCAGGAGAAATCGTCAAAGGCAAATGTAGGAGTATAAGAGAGGCCCCTCCGTAAAAGCGACTCTTGATGGAGACTTAACTGTACAGAGGAAAGATTGTAAATCTGTAAATCATCTAAAGTGTCACTAACAGATGTTATTTCGGTTGGTTCCATGGAGTGTGGTGTGTCCCTAAAAAAGGAAAGGCATTCAAGGGGCCACTCATCAAAGAGCTGGTGGACGATGTAGATATAGGGTTTCTCCCCAAAACGTCTACACTTGAAATTGTCCCCATGATATTTGGGGTTGATGGAATATTTGTGGTCATAGTCGTGAAGGAGGGACGAGCCAGAGTGGAGACTGATGGTGTAAAAGAGGAAGAAGAAATTGGATGTTGTCCGCTGCGAGGAGAACATGGTGCAGTGAATCTCTGAGACGTGGCAGGTGCTCTCTTCGACGGATTATATTTATTACCTCTAGTTTTACGTTTTGCTCCTAACCTGTTGTCATCAGAAGATGGTCTCGAATCCTCTGTTCCAGATACGTCAGACTCTGAAATATCCCCTGGTCTGTATGTGCGGTTAGGGAATGAAGCAGCTGGAGTGCGAGAGCGATAGGTATACACCTGCCCCGTGTCAAAATCCCTGCGATCACGTATATATTTTCGGTGTTTTCTTTCCTTTATCTCTTTTTGTAGATATTCTATATTTTTTTGTAATTTAGACTCACACTCTGCGAATTCAGGAGTAGAACTGAACGTGCGTATTTCTACAATTTCTTTCTCCAATTGTGTACCTATCTTGCTAAAGTCTCTTTTTTCAAACTCCAGCAAGTAATGTAGCATACGGGATGAACAGTCACTCAAAATCTGCTCCCAACCCTTCCTAAAGGTGTCATCATTACGGTATGAGTTTGGAATAATATTTATGCGCAGTCCCCTGTAAATGATTTTCTGCTGGATGTATGTTTCTAGGCTGGTTATCTCCCAGCAGGAGCGGACATATTGTTTATAGGTTTTCTGCAAATCTCTAAAAGCAGACTGCACGTCACACTTATTCAGAGGAATATTTTCAGTAGAAAAAACAAATGCCGCATCTGATGATAGAACATCAGGATTTAGGTCTCTAGACAGGAAACCGGCCATAGCAAGCAGGAAATAATAAAGAAAAAACAACCTTTAATTATGCTGAAATAAATAGAAGATAGTCGGAATGTACTAATGATGTATAACAAAGACTGAAGTACCGAAGTACAACATAGCGGGGTCCAAAAACGGGTGATTAACCCAATTCAATATGAAAAAGCAGAAAAAAGACCCCCTAGTGGCTGGCAGGGATAATTGAACAATGAAGAGAAATGTGCCTAGGCACAAAGTTCCAATTTCCCAGCCACCAGTAAATTAGTCGATAAATTGTCAGTAAAGGCAGTTAAAACATAACTTTTATTAATGTATCAAACAGACAAACGACACTGAAAAGTTAAAATTGTATCAGAAGACGGCCAGTATGTAACACAAGGGTCAGTGTGCATGCATCCAGTACAGCACTGGACGCAGTGAGAGAGACTAATACGGCAGCTGCAGACTGCCGTGCATAGAAACAGTTCCCCCGAATGGAGGCAATAACTGGACCGTCAGTGATATATTAAAATGGCGATAGCCCCCCCGACATGTTTCGCTGCAGAAGCAGCGTCCTCAGGGGATAAAACGGGGCTAATGAGCGCGCGTTTGAAAAGCTGCTCCCTATATAGACTCGTATGCCTGCGTCTGCATGACGTGTGACGGCAACGATTCTCCTCAAAACCAATCAAGTGGCCGCAAATGACAAGCCCCCACGCCAAGGAGAATGGCATGAATACAGGCCAATAGAACACCGGGATCAGGCATCCAATCACCACGGAGGCTGAGCGCAAGCGCACATCAGTCACAGTGGGTGATAGTCTTTCAAAAAATTCTGTATGCGGGGAGATTGACAGCATGGGCAGCCAATAAGGAGTACAAAGCGGCACCCAATTGGGATAAGCAAATCCAAACAAGTGGATATCGTAGAAGCCTCAACACAGGATGACAGCAAATGCATGAATACAGCACAATATACGTGTCATGCTAGCCGCAGGGAGAACAAATTACAGTCACACCGAACAACATGCAGAGTCAGCATACATGAGTGCATGACAATACATTCATTTTACACAGCACATCCATTTTAGTCAAGTCTGGTGGACAAAAACGAATAGTAGGAGAGAGCAGAGATCAGAGCGAGTCGTCCGTTGGATCGATAACAACATCAATAGTAAAATACATGCTCACCAAGCATTAACAAGGTATAGCTAAGTACACATCAAAACAGCAAAGGTGATCAGTGTGTCACATAACTGTCAGAACAACTGAGGTATAATAAGGGAAAGTATGTTCAGCAGAGAAAATTAATTCAGCAATAAAGGCTAATGATAACAAGAGAAGAGGGTACAGTGCCACCTACAAAAAAGCCATGAAGGTGAACCCCTCATTTAGGCCATTAGGACTCAGGGAACTGAGCCTATGTATCCATCGTGCCTCCTCCTGCAGTAGTCTCCTGTCCAAGTTGCCGGCCCTAGGTCCGAGTTTTAATTGCGTAATGCCCCAAAACTGAAGTACCTTGGAGTCGCTCCCATGAAAAGATCTCACATGTCTAGAAATGGAAGTATCCTCTTTCATATTGATGCTACTGACATGTCTGGAGATTCGTCTCCTGAGTTGCTGAGTGGTCTTGCCAACATACAGTTTGGGGCAGGGGCATCTGGCGACATATACAACACCAGTGGTTTGACAGTTAATAAAGTGTCTGATGGTAAATTGACAACCATTCAGGGGGTTGGTAAAACACTTGGTCTTGGGCATATATGTGCAGAAGGAGCACCTGCCACAAGGGAAGGAGCCCACCGCAGGAGCTGAGAGCCATGTATCGCGAGGGATGAGTGATCTGGAATAATGACTCCGCGTAAGAAATTCACGGAGGTTCCTACCGCGTCGAAAGGTCACATTCGGAATGTCCGAAATGGCGTCCGCTAAGTCAGGGTCGGACCGCAGAATAGCCCAATGCTTCTTTAAAATCTTAGAGATCTGAGTGGAACAAGTGTCAAAATTGCCAATACACCTAATATTGGAACCTCCAGATCTTTCCTCAACATTAGTATTTCTGCCATAGAGCAGTTCCTCTCTGGGAGTGGCCTTAGCTCTGGCATAAGCTCGGTGTAGTATTTTTTTGGGGTAGCCTCTTGCTGAAAATTTATGGAAGAGGGCATCACATTCTAATTTGAAAGTGTGTTCATCGGAGCAGTTCCTTCTGGCCCTAAGGTACTGACCAATAGGTATCCCCCTCTTAAGTGCTGGTGGATGAAAGCTACCATATTGTAAAAAACTGTTGGTAGCAGTCTTTTTTCTGAAGACATTAGTGTGGACACCGCCACCAGAATCCAGAGAAGTCTGAAGATCAAGAAAATCAATAGTGTTTTTATGTATGTGGTGAGTGAATTTCATGCCAATATCATTGTGATTAAGTATATCCATGAAATCATGAAAAAGTGTAGTGTCACCATCCCAGAAGATCAGTATATCATCAATATACCTCCCCCAGAATAGTATATGACACGTGAAAAAAAGTAGGTCTTCATTAAAAATTAAAGTGTCCTCCCACCACCCTAGAAATAAATTTGCATAAGTGGGTGCACAAACTGTGCCCATTGCTGTGCCTTTTACCTGGTGGTAAAATTTACCATCAAATAAAAAATAATTGTGAGTTAACAGAAATTTAAGAAGTGAAAGTATCAAAGTGTTGTGTGCCTGAAATTGTGTTCCCTTAGTGTTCAGAAAGTACTGTACCGCCTTTAAACCCAAATCATGTTTAATGTTCGTGTAAAGTGATTCTACGTCAACAGTGGCGATTAAAGTAGTGTCAGTGACATTGATCCCCTGGATTCTGGTGAGGGTGTCCTTGGTGTCCTTCAGAAAAGAAGGTAGGGCTTTAACAAAGGGCGCCAACATTTCATCGACGTATGTACTGATGCCCTGTGTCAGATTGTCGTTTCCAGAGACAATAGGTCTCCCAGGAACTGGTCTTGTAACCTTGTGAATCTTTGGAAGTGCCTTGTCTGAGGATTTAATAATAATTTCATCTTTTTGCCAGGAAGCTGGCACTGCATAAATATTTTAAGACCAAGACCAGTGATGAACATCAAATGGACTCTAGTGAACGCAGGACCTTACAGGCCCTTGAGGATTTGTCTGATGAAAATGAACACCATATCAGTTCAGCCACTGGCCCTTTTTCGTCTCTAAGACCTCGCTCAAAGATGACCCCTCCCTTTGCACAATACGCACATATTGACGTCTTTGTCAAACTGGTTAGCTCCGAATTGGGGAAACTCAAAGCCAACAAACATGGCACCAATCATAATTTGAATAAAATGGAACAGGATGCACTAGTCACACTGTGCAATAATGATGAAATTATTATTAAATCCTCAGACAAGGGTGGCAACATCGTCGTCATGGATCGTGCTTACTACACATCCATGGTCCACAAACTACTTGATGACAGATCCACATATGTCATCCTGGAGAGGAACCCTACGAATCTTTTCACATCAGAGCTTTGCTCTCTATTGGATGATGCTAAATCTAGACAACTTATTACTCCAGACGAATTTAAATTCCTGTACAATTCCACTCCGACTATTTCAAAGTTTTATGCACTTCCAAAGATTCACAAGGTTACAAGACCAGTTCCTGGGAGACCTATTGTCTCTGGAAACGACAATCTGACACAGGGCATCAGTACATATGTCGATGAAATGTTGGCGCCCTTTGTTAAAGCCCTACCTTCTTTTCTGAAGGACACCAAGGACACCCTCACCAGAATCCAGGGGATCAATGTCACTGACACTACTTTAATCGCCACTGTTGACGTAGAATCACTTTACACGAACATTAAACATGATTTGGGTTTAAAGGCGGTACAGTACTTTCTGAACACTAAGGGAACACAATTTCAGGCACACAACACTTTGATACTTTCACTTCTTAAATTTCTGTTAACTCACAATTATTTTTTATTTGATGGTAAATTTTACCACCAGGTAAAAGGCACAGCAATGGGCACAGTTTGTGCACCCACTTATGCAAATTTATTTCTAGGGTGGTGGGAGGACACTTTAATTTTTAATGAAGACCTACTTTTTTTCACGTGTCATATACTATTCTGGGGGAGGTATATTGATGATATACTGATCTTCTGGGATGGTGACACTACACTTTTTCATGATTTCATGGATATACTTAATCACAATGATATTGGCATGAAATTCACTCACCACATACATAAAAACACTATTGATTTTCTTGATCTTCAGATTTCTCTGGATTCTGGTGGCGGTGTCCACACTAATGTCTTCAGAAAAAAGACTGCTACCAACAGTTTTTTACAATATGGTAGCTTTCATCCACCAGCACTTAAGAGGGGGATACCTATTGGTCAGTACCTTAGGGCCAGAAGGAACTGCTCCGATGAACACACTTTCAAATTAGAATGTGATGCCCTCTTCCATAAATTTTCAGCAAGAGGCTACCCCAAAAAAATACTACACCGAGCTTATGCCAGAGCTAAGGCCACTCCCAGAGAGGAACTGCTCTATGGCAGAAATACTAATGTTGAGGAAAGATCTGGAGGTTCCAATATTAGGTGTATTGGCAATTTTGACACTTGTTCCACTCAGATCTCTAAGATTTTAAAGAAGCATTGGGCTATTCTGCGGTCCGACACTGACTTAGCGGACGCCATTTCGGACATTCCGAATGTGACCTTTCGACGCGGTAGGAACCTCCGTAAATTTCTTACGCGGAGTCATTATTCCAGATCACTCATCCCTCGCGATACATGGCTCTCAGCTCCTGCGGTGGGCTCCTTCCCTTGTGGCAGGTGCTCCTTCTGCACATATATGCCCAAGACCAAGTGTTTTACCAACCCCCTGAATGGTTGTCAATTTACCATCAGACACTTTATTAACTGTCAAACCACTGGTGTTGTATATGTCGCCAGATGCCCCTGCCCCAAACTGTATGTTGGCAAGACCACTCAGCAACTCAGGAGACGAATCTCCAGACATGTCAGTAGCATCAATATGAAAGAGGATACTTCCATTTCTAGACATGTGAGATCTTTTCATGGGAGCGACTCCAAGGTACTTCAGTTTTGGGGCATTACGCAATTAAAACTCGGACCTAGGGCCGGCAACTTGGACAGGAGACTACTGCAGGAGGAGGCACGATGGATACATAGGCTCAGTTCCCTGAGTCCTAATGGCCTAAATGAGGGGTTCACCTTCATGGCTTTTTTGTAGGTGGCACTGTACCCTCTTCTCTTGTTATCATTAGCCTTTATTGCTGAATTAATTTTCTCTGCTGAACATACTTTCCCTTATTATACCTCAGTTGTTCTGACAGTTATGTGACACACTGATCACCTTTGCTGTTTTGATGTGTACTTAGCTATACCTTGTTAATGCTTGGTGAGCATGTATTTTACTATTGATGTTGTTATCGATCCAACGGACGACTCGCTCTGATCTCTGCTCTCTCCTACTATTCGTTTTTGTCCACCAGACTTGACTAAAATGGATGTGCTGTGTAAAATGAATGTATTGTCATGCACTCATGTATGCTGACTCTGCATGTTGTTCGGTGTGACTGTAATTTGTTCTCCCTGCGGCTAGCATGACACGTATATTGTGCTGTATTCATGCATTTGCTGTCATCCTGTGTTGAGGCTTCTACGATATCCACTTGTTTGGATTTGCTTATCCCAATTGGGTGCCGCTTTGTACTCCTTATTGGCTGCCCATGCTGTCAATCTCCCCGCATACAGAATTTTTTGAAAGACTATCACCCACTGTGACTGATGTGCGCTTGCGCTCAGCCTCCGTGGTGATTGGATGCCTGATCCCGGTGTTCTATTGGCCTGTATTCATGCCATTCTCCTTGGCGTGGGGGCTTGTCATTTGCGGCCACTTGATTGGTTTTGAGGAGAATCGTTGCCGTCACACGTCATGCAGACGCAGGCATACGAGTCTATATAGGGAGCAGCTTTTCAAACGCGCGCTCATTAGCCCCGTTTTATCCCCTGAGGACGCTGCTTCTGCAGCGAAACATGTCGGGGGGGCTACCGCCATTTTAATATATCACTGACGGTCCAGTTATTGCCTCCATTCGGGGGAACTGTTTCTATGCACGGCAGTCTGCAGCTGCCGTATTAGTCTCTCTCACTGCGTCCAGTGCTGTACTGGATGCATGCACACTGACCCTTGTGTTACATACTGGCCGTCTTCTGATACAATTTTAACTTTTCAGTGTCGTTTGTCTGTTTGATACATTAATAAAAGTTATGTTTTAACTGCCTTTACTGACAATTTATCGACTAATTTACTGGTGGCTGGGAAATTGGGACTTTGTGCCTAGGCACATTTCTCTTCATTGTTCAATTATCCCTGCCAGCCACTAGGGGGTCTTTTTTCTGCTTTTTCATATTGAATTGGGTTAATCACCCGTTTTTGGACCCCGCTATGTTGTACTTCGGTACTTCAGTCTTTGTTATACATCATTAGTACATTCCGACTATCTTCTATTTATTTCAGCATAATTAAAGGTTGTTTTTTCTTTATTATTTCCTGCTTGCTATGGCCGGTTTCCTGTCTAGAGACCTAAATCCTGATGTTCTATCATCAGATGCGGCATTTGTTTTTTCTACTGAAAATATTCCTCTGAATAAGTGTGACGTGCAGTCGGCTTTTAGAGATTTGCAGAAAACCTATAAACAATATGTCCGCTCCTGCTGGGAGATAACCAGCCTAGAAACATACATCCAGCAGAAAATCATTTACAGGGGACTGCGCATAAATATTATTCCAAACTCATACCGTAATGATGACACCTTTAGGAAGGGTTGGGAGCAGATTTTGAGTGACTGTTCATCCCGTATGCTACATTACTTGCTGGAGTTTGAAAAAAGAGACTTTAGCAAGATAGGTACACAATTGGAGAAAGAAATTGTAGAAATACGCACATTCAGTTCTACTCCTGAATTCGCAGAGTGTGAGTCTAAATTACAAAAAAATATAGAATATCTACAAAAAGAGATAAAGGAAAGAAAACACCGAAAATATATACGTGATCGCAGGGATTTTGACACGGGGCAGGTGTATACCTATCGCTCTCGCACTCCAGCTGCTTCATTCCCTAACCGCACATACAGACCAGGGGATATTTCAGAGTCTGACGTATCTGGAACAGAGGATTCGAGACCATCTTCTGATGACAACAGGTTAGGAGCAAAACGTAAAACTAGAGGTAATAAATATAATCCGTCGAAGAGAGCACCTGCCACGTCTCAGAGATTCACTGCACCATGTTCTCCTCGCAGCGGACAACATCCAATTTCTTCTTCCTCTTTTACACCATCAGTCTCCACTCTGGCTCGTCCCTCCTTCACGACTATGACCACAAATATTCCATCAACCCCAAATATCATGGGGACAATTTCAAGTGTAGACGTTTTGGGGAGAAACCCTATATCTACATCGTCCACCAGCTCTTTGATGAGTGGCCCCTTGAATGCCTTTCCTTTTTTAGGGACACACCACACTCCATGGAACCAACTGAAATAACATCTGTTAGTGACACTTTAGATGATTTACAGATTTACAATCTTTCCTCTGTACAGTTAAGTCTCCATCAAGAGTCGCTTTTACGGAGGGGCCTCTCTTATACTCCTACATTTGCCTTTGACGAGTTCTCCTGGGTCAAGGATATTCATCTTTTTGCCAGGAAGCTGGCACTGCATAAATATTTTAAGACCAAGACCAGTGATGAACATCAAATGGACTCTAGTGAACGCAGGACCTTACAGGCCCTTGAGGATTTGTCTGATGAAAATGAACACCATATCAGTTCAGCCACTGGCCCTTTTTCGTCTCTAAGACCTCGCTCAAAGATGACCCCTCCCTTTGCACAATACGCACATATTGACGTCTTTGTCAAACTGGTTAGCTCCGAATTGGGGAAACTCAAAGCCAACAAACATGGCACCAATCATAATTTGAATAAAATGGAACAGGATGCACTAGTCACACTGTGCAATAATGATGAAATTATTATTAAATCCTCAGACAAGGGTGGCAACATCGTCGTCATGGATCGTGCTTACTACACATCCATGGTCCACAAACTACTTGATGACAGATCCACATATGTCATCCTGGAGAGGAACCCTACGAATCTTTTCACATCAGAGCTTTGCTCTCTATTGGATGATGCTAAATCTAGACAACTTATTACTCCAGACGAATTTAAATTCCTGTACAATTCCACTCCGACTATTTCAACGTTTTATGCACTTCCAAAGATTCACAAGGTTACAAGACCAGTTCCTGGGAGACCTATTGTCTCTGGAAACGACAATCTGACACAGGGCATCAGTACATATGTCGATGAAATGTTGGCGCCCTTTGTTAAAGCCCTACCTTCTTTTCTGAAGGACACCAAGGACACCCTCACCAGAATCCAGGGGATCAATGTCACTGACACTACTTTAATCGCCACTGTTGACGTAGAATCACTTTACACGAACATTAAACATGATTTGGGTTTAAAGGCGGTACAGTACTTTCTGAACACTAAGGGAACACAATTTCAGGCACACAACACTTTGATACTTTCACTTCTTAAATTTCTGTTAACTCACAATTATTTTTTATTTGATGGTAAATTTTACCACCAGGTAAAAGGCACAGCAATGGGCACAGTTTGTGCACCCACTTATGCAAATTTATTTCTAGGGTGGTGGGAGGACACTTTAATTTTTAATGAAGACCTACTTTTTTTCACGTGTCATATACTATTCTGGGGGAGGTATATTGATGATATACTGATCTTCTGGGATGGTGACACTACACTTTTTCATGATTTCATGGATATACTTAATCACAATGATATTGGCATGAAATTCACTCACCACATACATAAAAACACTATTGATTTTCTTGATCTTCAGATTTCTCTGGATTCTGGTGGCGGTGTCCACACTAATGTCTTCAGAAAAAAGACTGCTACCAACAGTTTTTTACAATATGGTAGCTTTCATCCACCAGCACTTAAGAGGGGGATACCTATTGGTCAGTACCTTAGGGCCAGAAGGAACTGCTCCGATGAACACACTTTCAAATTAGAATGTGATGCCCTCTTCCATAAATTTTCAGCAAGAGGCTACCCCAAAAAAATACTACACCGAGCTTATGCCAGAGCTAAGGCCACTCCCAGAGAGGAACTGCTCTATGGCAGAAATACTAATGTTGAGGAAAGATCTGGAGGTTCCAATATTAGGTGTATTGGCAATTTTGACACTTGTTCCACTCAGATCTCTAAGATTTTAAAGAAGCATTGGGCTATTCTGCGGTCCGACCCTGACTTAGCGGACGCCATTTCGGACATTCCGAATGTGACCTTTCGACGCGGTAGGAACCTCCGTGAATTTCTTACGCGGAGTCATTATTCCAGATCACTCATCCCTCGCGATACATGGCTCTCAGCTCCTGCGGTGGGCTCCTTCCCTTGTGGCAGGTGCTCCTTCTGCACATATATGCCCAAGACCAAGTGTTTTACCAACCCCCTGAATGGTTGTCAATTTACCATCAGACACTTTATTAACTGTCAAACCACTGGTGTTGTATATGTCGCCAGATGCCCCTGCCCCAAACTGTATGTTGGCAAGACCACTCAGCAACTCAGGAGACGAATCTCCAGACATGTCAGTAGCATCAATATGAAAGAGGATACTTCCATTTCTAGACATGTGAGATCTTTTCATGGGAGCGACTCCAAGGTACTTCAGTTTTGGGGCATTACGCAATTAAAACTCGGACCTAGGGCCGGCAACTTGGACAGGAGACTACTGCAGGAGGAGGCACGATGGATACATAGGCTCAGTTCCCTGAGTCCTAATGGCCTAAATGAGGGGTTCACCTTCATGGCTTTTTTGTAGGTGGCACTGTACCCTCTTCTCTTGTTATCATTAGCCTTTATTGCTGAATTAATTTTCTCTGCTGAACATACTTTCCCTTATTATACCTCAGTTGTTCTGACAGTTATGTGACACACTGATCACCTTTGCTGTTTTGATGTGTACTTAGCTATACCTTGTTAATGCTTGGTGAGCATGTATTTTACTATTGATGTTGTTATCGATCCAATGGACGACTCGCTCTGATCTCTGCTCTCTCCTACTATTCGTTTTTGTCCACCAGACTTGACTAAAATGGATGTGCTGTGTAAAATGAATGTATTGTCATGCACTCATGTATGCTGACTCTGCCTGTTGTTCGGTGTGACTGTAATTTGTTCTCCCTGCGGCTAGCATGACACGTATATTGTGCTGTATTCATGCATTTGCTGTCATCCTGTGTTGAGGCTTCTACGATATCCACTTGTTTGGATTTGCTTATCCCAATTGGGTGCCGCTTTGTACTCCTTATTGGCTGCCCATGCTGTCAATCTCCCCGCATACAGAATTTTTTGAAAGACTATCACCCACTGTGACTGATGTGCGCTTGCGCTCAGCCTCCGTGGTGATTGGATGCCTGATCCCGGTGTTCTATTGGCCTGTATTCATGCCATTCTCCTTGGCGTGGGGGCTTGTCATTTGCGGCCACTTGATTGGTTTTGAGGAGAATCGTTGCCGTCACACGTCATGCAGACGCAGGCATACGAGTCTATATAGGGAGCAGCTTTTCAAACGCGCGCTCATTAGCCCCGTTTTATCCCCTGAGGACGCTGCTTCTGCAGCGAAACATGTCGGGGGGGCTATCGCCATTTTAATATATCACTGACGGTCCAGTTATTGCCTCCATTCGGGGGAACTGTTTCTATGCACGGCAGTCTGCAGCTGCCGTATTAGTCTCTCTCACTACGTCCAGTGCTGTACTGGATGCATGCACACTGACCCTTGTGTTACATACTGGCCGTCTTCTGATACAATTTTAACTTTTCAGTGTCGTTTGTCTGTTTGATACATTAATAAAAGTTATGTTTTAACTGCCTTTACTGACAATTTATCGACTAATTTACTGGTGGCTGGGAAATTGGGACTTTGTGCCTAGGCACATTTCTCTTCATTGTTCAATTATCCCTGCCAGCCACTAGGGGGTCTTTTTTCTGCTTTTTCATATTGAATTGGGTTAATCACCCGTTTTTGGACCCCGCTATGTTGTACTTCGGTACTTCAGTCTTTGTTATACATCATTAGTACATTCCGACTATCTTCTATTTATTTCAGCATAATTAAAGGTTGTTTTTTCTTTATTATTTCCTGCTTGCTATGGCCGGTTTCCTGTCTAGAGACCTAAATCCTGATGTTCTATCATCAGATGCGGCATTTGTTTTTTCTACTGAAAATATTCCTCTGAATAAGTGTGACGTGCAGTCGGCTTTTAGAGATTTGCAGAAAACCTATAAACAATATGTCCGCTCCTGCTGGGAGATAACCAGCCTAGAAACATACATCCAGCAGAAAATCATTTACAGGGGACTGCGCATAAATATTATTCCAAACTCATACCGTAATGATGACACCTTTAGGAAGGGTTGGGAGCAGATTTTGAGTGACTGTTCATCCCGTATGCTACATTACTTGCTGGAGTTTGAAAAAAGAGACTTTAGCAAGATAGGTACACAATTGGAGAAAGAAATTGTAGAAATACGCACATTCAGTTCTACTCCTGAATTCGCAGAGTGTGAGTCTAAATTACAAAAAAATATAGAATATCTACAAAAAGAGATAAAGGAAAGAAAACACCGAAAATATATACGTGATCGCAGGGATTTTGACACGGGGCAGGTGTATACCTATCGCTCTCGCACTCCAGCTGCTTCATTCCCTAACCGCACATACAGACCAGGGGATATTTCAGAGTCTGACGTATCTGGAACAGAGGATTCGAGACCATCTTCTGATGACAACAGGTTAGGAGCAAAACGTAAAACTAGAGGTAATAAATATAATCCGTCGAAGAGAGCACCTGCCACGTCTCAGAGATTCACTGCACCATGTTCTCCTCGCAGCGGACAACATCCAATTTCTTCTTCCTCTTTTACACCATCAGTCTCCACTCTGGCTCGTCCCTCCTTCACGACTATGACCACAAATATTCCATCAACCCCAAATATCATGGGGACAATTTCAAGTGTAGACGTTTTGGGGAGAAACCCTATATCTACATCGTCCACCAGCTCTTTGATGAGTGGCCCCTTGAATGCCTTTCCTTTTTTAGGGACACACCACACTCCATGGAACCAACCGAAATAACATCTGTTAGTGACACTTTAGATGATTTACAGATTTACAATCTTTCCTCTGTACAGTTAAGTCTCCATCAAGAGTCGCTTTTACGGAGGGGCCTCTCTTATACTCCTACATTTGCCTTTGACGAGTTCTCCTGGGTCAAGGATATTCATCTTTTTGCCAGGAAGCTGGCACTGCATAAATATTTTAAGACCAAGACCAGTGATGAACATCAAATGGACTCTAGTGAACGCAGGACCTTACAGGCCCTTGAGGATTTGTCTGATGAAAATGAACACCATATCAGTTCAGCCAATGGCCCTTTTTCGTCTCTAAGACCTCGCTCAAAGATGACCCCTCCCTTTGCACAATACGCACATATTGACGTCTTTGTCAAACTGGTTAGCTCCGAATTGGGGAAACTCAAAGCCAACAAACATGGCACCAATCATAATTTGAATAAAATGGAACAGGATGCACTAGTCACACTGTGCAATAATGATGAAATTATTATTAAATCCTCAGACAAGGGTGGCAACATCGTCGTCATGGATCGTGCTTACTACACATCCATGGTCCACAAACTACTTGATGACAGATCCACATATGTCATCCTGGAGAGGAACCCTACGAATCTTTTCACATCAGAGCTTTGCTCTCTATTGGATGATGCTAAATCTAGACAACTTATTACTCCAGACGAATTTAAATTCCTGTACAATTCCACTCCGACTATTTCAACGTTTTATGCACTTCCAAAGATTCACAAGGTTACAAGACCAGTTCCTGGGAGACCTATTGTCTCTGGAAACGACAATCTGACACAGGGCATCAGTACATATGTCGATGAAATGTTGGCGCCCTTTGTTAAAGCCCTACCTTCTTTTCTGAAGGACACCAAGGACACCCTCACCAGAATCCAGGGGATCAATGTCACTGACACTACTTTAATCGCCACTGTTGACGTAGAATCACTTTACACGAACATTAAACATGATTTGGGTTTAAAGGCGGTACAGTACTTTCTGAACACTAAGGGAACACAATTTCAGGCACACAACACTTTGATACTTTCACTTCTTAAATTTCTGTTAACTCACAATTATTTTTTATTTGATGGTAAATTTTACCACCAGGTAAAAGGCACAGCAATGGGCACAGTTTGTGCACCCACTTATGCAAATTTATTTCTAGGGTGGTGGGAGGACACTTTAATTTTTAATGAAGACCTACTTTTTTTCACGTGTCATATATACTATTCTGGGGGAGGTATATTGATGATATACTGATCTTCTGGGATGGTGACACTACACTTTTTCATGATTTCATGGATATACTTAATCACAATGATATTGGCATGAAATTCACTCACCACATACATAAAAACACTATTGATTTTCTTGATCTTCAGATTTCTCTGGATTCTGGTGGCGGTGTCCACACTAATGTCTTCAGAAAAAAGACTGCTACCAACAGTTTTTTACAATATGGTAGCTTTCATCCACCAGCACTTAAGAGGGGGATACCTATTGGTCAGTACCTTAGGGCCAGAAGGAACTGCTCCGATGAACACACTTTCAAATTAGAATGTGATGCCCTCTTCCATAAATTTTCAGCAAGAGGCTACCCCAAAAAAATACTACACCGAGCTTATGCCAGAGCTAAGGCCACTCCCAGAGAGGAACTGCTCTATGGCAGAAATACTAATGTTGAGGAAAGATCTGGAGGTTCCAATATTAGGTGTATTGGCAATTTTGACACTTGTTCCACTCAGATCTCTAAGATTTTAAAGAAGCATTGGGCTATTCTGCGGTCCGACCCTGACTTAGCGGACGCCATTTCGGACATTCCGAATGTGACCTTTCGACGCGGTAGGAACCTCCGTGAATTTCTTACGCGGAGTCATTATTCCAGATCACTCATCCCTCGCGATACATGGCTCTCAGCTCCTGCGGTGGGCTCCTTCCCTTGTGGCAGGTGCTCCTTCTGCACATATATGCCCAAGACCAAGTGTTTTACCAACCCCCTGAATGGTTGTCAATTTACCATCAGACACTTTATTAACTGTCAAACCACTGGTGTTGTATATGTCGCCAGATGCCCCTGCCCCAAACTGTATGTTGGCAAGACCACTCAGCAACTCAGGAGACGAATCTCCAGACATGTCAGTAGCATCAATATGAAAGAGGATACTTCCATTTCTAGACATGTGAGATCTTTTCATGGGAGCGACTCCAAGGTACTTCAGTTTTGGGGCATTACGCAATTAAAACTCGGACCTAGGGCCGGCAACTTGGACAGGAGACTACTGCAGGAGGAGGCACGATGGATACATAGGCTCAGTTCCCTGAGTCCTAATGGCCTAAATGAGGGGTTCACCTTCATGGCTTTTTTGTAGGTGGCACTGTACCCTCTTCTCTTGTTATCATTAGCCTTTATTGCTGAATTAATTTTCTCTGCTGAACATACTTTCCCTTATTATACCTCTGTTGTTCTGACAGTTATGTGACACACTGATCACCTTTGCTGTTTTGATGTGTACTTAGCTATACCTTGTTAATGCTTGGTGAGCATGTATTTTACTATTGATGTTGTTATCGATCCAACGGACGACTCGCTCTGATCTCTGCTCTCTCCTACTATTCGTTTTTGTCCACCAGACTTGACTAAAATGGATGTGCTGTGTAAAATGAATGTATTGTCATGCACTCATGTATGCTGACTCTGCATGTTGTTCGGTGTGACTGTAATTTGTTCTCCCTGCGGCTAGCATGACACGTATATTGTGCTGTATTCATGCATTTGCTGTCATCCTGTGTTGAGGCTTCTACGATATCCACTTGTTTGGATTTGCTTATCCCAATTGGGTGCCGCTTTGTACTCCTTATTGGCTGCCCATGCTGTCAATCTCCCCGCATACAGAATTTTTTGAAAGACTATCACCCACTGTGACTGATGTGCGCTTGCGCTCAGCCTCCGTGGTGATTGGATGCCTGATCCCGGTGTTCTATTGGCCTGTATTCATGCCATTCTCCTTGGCGTGGGGGCTTGTCATTTGCGGCCACTTGATTGGTTTTGAGGAGAATCGTTGCCGTCACACGTCATGCAGACGCAGGCATACGAGTCTATATAGGGAGCAGCTTTTCAAACGCGCGCTCATTAGCCCCGTTTTATCCCCTGAGGACGCTGCTTCTGCAGCGAAACATGTCGGGGGGGCTATCGCCATTTTAATATATCACTGACGGTCCAGTTATTGCCTCCATTCGGGGGAACTGTTTCTATGCACGGCAGTCTGCAGCTGCCGTATTAGTCTCTCTCACTGCGTCCAGTGCTGTACTGGATGCATGCACACTGACCCTTGTGTTACATACTGGCCGTCTTCTGATACAATTTTAACTTTTCAGTGTCGTTTGTCTGTTTGATACATTAATAAAAGTTATGTTTTAACTGCCTTTACTGACAATTTATCGACTAATTTACTGGTGGCTGGGAAATTGGGACTTTGTGCCTAGGCACATTTCTCTTCATTGTTCAATTATCCCTGCCAGCCACTAGGGGGTCTTTTTTCTGCTTTTTCTATATAAACTATAGACTCTGACCTGCGCCCTGTTGGCCAGCTGCCATACCGCCAAGGTGGAACAGCCCAGGGGGTCCACAAACCCTACGTGATAGAATGTCTCTAATTTGAAAAGGTTAGCGGCAATAATCCTAGAAGGATCTATAATATATTGAGGGATCTCCTCAGAGTCATTAGTCTCAAATGTTCGAGACAGAGCATCAGCCTTCACATTCTTATCGGCAGGATGGAAATGAAGCAAGAATTAATATCGGGCAAAGAACAACGACCACCCTCCTGGGCGAGTATTTTGTGCTGACTGTAGGTACGTGAGATTCTTGTAATCCGTATAAATGGTAATAGGGTGAACCTCGCCCTCCAGCAAGTGTCTCCACTCCTCTAATGCCATCTTGACGGCCAGCAACTTCCGATCCCCGATGGAATAATTACGTTCAGCCGGAGAGAATAGTTTTGTAAAGAAGCTACAGGCCACCATCCTGCCCTTAGAGTTCTTTTGACATTGTAGTGCTCCAGCACCAATGGAGGATGCATCCACCTCCAGAGAGAACGGCCGAGATGCATCATGGTGATGAAGAACGGAGGCTGAGGTGAAAGCGTTCTTGAGGTTTAAAAATGCCTATTCTGCCTCAAGAGGCCAAACCTTGGCGTTCATCCCCTTCTTGGTGAGAGCGGAGATTGGGGCAGTCAGAGACGAAAAGTTCGGGATAAATTGCCGATAGAAGTTTGCGAACCCTGGAAATCGCTCTATGGACCGAAGCCCCTGTGGACGTGGCCACACTAGGACGGATTTCACTTTCTCTGGATCCATCTTGAGTCCACGGTCAGACACAATCTAAACCAGGAAGGGCAGAGAGTTCCTCTAGAATACACACTTTTCGAGTTTAGCATGCATAAGATTCCGCCTTAATCGAGACAGAACTTGGCGAACATGCCTCCGATGTGTCGTCAAATCAGGTGAGTTGATCAGGATGTCGTCCAGATACAGGGAGGATGAACCCTCTCTCCAGATTCTCCTTAACGTAGGCAGACATGGCTAGGGTCTCTGGGAGGGGAAGAGGGGATGGACTCGCCCACGGGGTGGTGAGGCGTCAGGAAGTAACTCAACTGGGCAATCGTAGCTGCGATGGGGAGGAAGAATTTCTGCCTCCTTTTTGATGATTATGTCCGCAAAACTTGCATAGTGTGAGAGTAGATCAGAGAGTGACTGACGCAGTGGTGGCAAAACTGGACGAACTTGTGGCAGACAGCGGTTAAGGCATTTGGAGCCCCATTGGAGGTCTTCTCCGGAACTCCAGTTTAGAACCGGAGCTTGTATCCAAAGCCATGGCAGGCCCATCAGAATAGGGTTGATCGCTTTAGGCAATACAAGGAAGGCGATCTGTTCTGAGTGAAGAACTCTGACTTGTAGTGTCAGTGTCTCTCATTGGGTACGTGGACCCACTGGGCCATACCGCCTTAACGGTATTGCAGCTGGCCAACAGGACACAGGTAAAAATCTATAGTTCGTATTGGTGTACCTGGGGTTGCTTCAGACAGTAGCTCAGAAGGGACTTTGGCAGCAGGCAGACACCAGGCTTGGTGTAACAGGACAGGCGTGGAACACAGCACAGCACGACTCCAACTCAATACGGTACTTTAACGGGATACCAAGGGATACAGGTTACAGGTAGCAGGAACGGGAAACACAGGGAACTGGAAGACACTAGGAGACAATTTGCAGAGACAAACTGGGGTAACGACAACAAGGCTCAGGCAATACCGGGAGGGGCCGAGCTCTTCTTATACTCCAGGGTGCTCTGAGAGCAATCAGCTCAATCTCACACCTGGCTCCTTGAGGCTGGACTGAGCTCGCGAGCGCACGCTGGTGGACACTGTGGTACAGGACGGCCACATGTGCAGACATCTCTGGAGAGAAGGGCGTCAACCGGATGGACGGAGATCGTGGTTAGCGACCACGGACGTTACACAGTGGTTCCGTGATGAACACAATTGGATCGAGCAATGGTAGACCATTCACAGACGCAACAGCCAGGGGTCTCTCCAGAAGAACTGTGGGTAGATGTAAGCGATCCACTAGACCTTGCTGGATGAAATTTGCAGCTGCTCCGGAATCAAGATAGGCAGAGGAGGAATGTGAAGTCTCTCCAGATATGATGGTCATAGGAATAGATCATTTGGAAGATGTTTTGACATTTGGAGACGTCCACACTAGAGTTACCTCTCCAACCAACCCTAGGTGCTGGAGTTTCCCAGCTTCTGTGGAGATTGGCGCACAAAATGACCCTTACGGCCACAATACAGACATAAACCAGACTACTGTCTGCGCTGTTTCTCTTGCTCTGACAGCCTGACTCTGTCTACCTGCATAGGATCCTTAGGTAGCGCACTAGGGCAAGGCAATAGTGGCCTCTGGACCGAGGGTGCTAGTCTGTGAAACCGGCTCTCCTGTCGAACCTCCTGAGTGCGCTTCCGGATTCTCATCTCAACACGGGTGGCCAACAAGATGAGGGCATCAAAGGTAGAAGGTAGGTCACAGGCTGCAAGTTCATCCTTGATGTGTGAGGACAGTCCCTGCCAAAAGGTTGCCACCAACGCCTCATTGTTCCATGCCAACTCTGCTGCCAGGGTACGGAAGGAGATAGCATACTAATGAACTCTGCTCTTATCATTACGTAGCTCAGTCTGTTACCTCTCCTCCACTCCTGTCCTCAATAACACCTTCACATGATTGGCAAGTCACCACCCCGCACAATATCCGCACGCTCATCTCCTGAAATACTCTGTGCTGCTGTGAACTCTGCTCTTACCATTACGTGGTGACTTGCCAATCATGTGAAGGTGTTATTGAGGACAGGAGTGGAGGAGAGGTAACAGACTGAGAGCTACGTAATGGTAAGAGCAGAGTTCACAGCAGCACAGAATCTGCACGCTCCTCTCCTGAAATACTCTGTGCTGCTGTGAACTCTGCTCTTACCATTACGTAGCTCAGTCTGTTACCTCTCCTCCACTCCTGTCCTCAATAACACCTTCACATGATTGGCAAGTCACCACCCTGCACAAGATCCGCACGCTCATCTCCTGAAATACTCTGTGCTGCTGTGAACTCTGTTCTTACCATTACGTGGTGACTTGCCAATCATGTGAAGGTGTTCTTGAGGACAGGAGTGGAGGAGAGGTAACAGACTAAGAGCTACGTAATGGTAAGAGCAGAGTTCACAGCAGCACTGAATCTGCACGCTCATCTCCTGAAATACTCTGTGCTGCCTTAAACTCTATGGACAGGTCAGGATCCTGTTTCTTTTAAATGTTGCACTGTAGCGCAGCCTTATATAGTGGATCGAGCGGTTTCCCCAGCAGCATTTAAAAGAAACAGTGTGTGTGTTATATGTGTGTGTTTGGGTATGTGTCTTTGTCTGTTTTTGTTTTTATATGTGTGTTTGTATATATGTGTGTGTCTGTGTGTGTGTGTGTGTGTGTGTGTGTGTGTGTGTGTTTATGTGTGTTTGTGTATATATGGGTGTGTTTGTGTATATGTGTTTGTGTATATGTTTGTGTATATGTGTGTGTATATATGGGTGTATTTGTGTATATGTTTTTGTGTAGATGTTTTTGTGTGTGTGTTTTTGTATATGTGTGTTTGTGTATATGTGTGTATATGGGTGTGTGTTTATGTGTGTGTGTTTGTGTATATATGGGTGTGTTTGTGTATATGTGTTTGTGTATATGTGTGTGTTTGTGTGTGTTTGTGTATATGTGTGTTTGGGTATGTGTGTTTTTGTTTGTATATGTGTTTGTGTATATGTGTTAGTTCGTGTATAGGTGTGTGTATATGTGTGTGTGTGTGTTTGTGTATATCTTGTTGTGTTTGTGTATAACTGTGTATATGTGTTTGTGTATATGTGTTTGTGTATATGTGTGTGTTCGTGTATATGTGTGTGTTTGGATATGTGTGTTTTTGTTTGTATATGTGTGAGTTCGTGTATATGTGTGTGTGTTTGTCTGTTTATGTGTGTGTGTATATCTTGTTGTGTTTGTGTATATATGTGTTTGTTTGTTTGTGTATGGTTGTTTGTTTGTGTGTGCGTGTATATATGTGTGTAGGTGAGTAGAAGTATTGGTATTGTTCACATTGATAACTGTTTTTTTATGTTGTTGCAGATTTTGATGTACCGATTGGACTACATCTCCGATTCGTTGGACTACTGCATAGTTCTAACTTTTTTCAAATTTTAATAAAATCGTTAACGAGGGTTTTGTTGGGGATTTCTTATTTCAATAAAAAATAATTGTCTTTGTGTTTTTTTTTAAACTTTATTAGTGCCTAGATAATGGCAGTTGGCTGATTGACAGCGTCCATTATTAAGGCGGTACTTAGTGTTAGCCGGTGCAGAGGCTAGCACTAACCACCCATTATTACCCCAGTACCCACCACCACCAGGGTTGCCGGGAAGAGCTTGGTACGATCCAGTACCCGACCATCTGTTGTGATGGTCGGGTACTGGGGCGGCCGTAGGCTGGTATTATGAGGCTGGGAAGGGCCAAAAACAGTGGACCTTCCCACCCTTGTAATGCTAGGCTGCTGCTGCTGTGTTGTATCGGGCTGATTATAAAAATGGGGGGGATCCCCACGTCGTTTTTTTTTAATTTAACAAATTTAACAATAGACGGGTCCCCCACATTTTTAATAACCAGCCATATACAAGGCCGCAGCAGTCTGGCATTACATGGGTGGGAAGGGCCACTGGTTTTGTCCATTCCCAGGCTAATAACACTGTGTTGTATGTGGCTGGTTATGATAAATTTGGTGGAACCCCATGTCTTTTTTAAAAAAAATAAAAAAAAATAATAAATAAATAATTTTAAAAAATGACGTGGGGTCCCCCCCACTTTTATAACCAGCCAGATACAACACAGCAGCAGCAGCCTAGCATTACAAGGGTGGGAAGGTCCACTGTTTTTGGCCCTTCCCAGCCTCATAATACCAGCCTGCGGCCGCCCCAGAGCCCGACCATCACAACAGATGGTCGGGTACTGGATCGTACCTGGCTCTTCCCGGCACCCCTGGTGGTGGTGGGTACTGGGGTAATAATGGTAGTTAGTGTTAGCCTCTGCACCGGCTAACACTAAGCCTCGCCTTAGTAATGGATGTTGTCACTCAGACAGCGGCCATTACTAAAGTGGTAGTAATAAAATTTGAAAAGAAAAAGACAAAGATATAGATAAAATATTTTATTGAAATAAAGCACCCCCAACACAACCCTCATTAACCATTTTATTGTAGAAAAAAAAACGTCATCTAAGTAGTCCTCGAAACCGACGTAGTCGAAACACCAAACCTGTAAAAAAAAAAATAAAAAAAAAATGAAATAAAACATGTCGTAGGCTTAGATTCAGTTTAATGTGTGATACTGACTGTTATACCATGTATAGAAGCCTGCCGCGAAGTTGACTTAGATACAGGGCGCCAGCAGACAGTATCATACATGGCCATACAGACATATATACAAACAAACATACATGCAAACATACATACATACATATATACAAACAAACATACATACATATATACAAGCATGCACAAATATACATGCAAACATAAATACATGCAAACATAATTACATACATGCACACATATATATATATATATATATATATATATAAACATACATGCAAAAATAAAAACATGCAAACATACATGCATGCACATATATACATACATACATGCCAACATACATACATGCCAACATACATGCATGCAAACATACATACAAACATACATACATACATGCACATATATACATACATGCCAACATACATGCAAACATACATGCACATATACACATACATACATGACAACATACATACATGACAACATACATACATGCAAATATATACATGCAAATATATACATGCAAATATACATACAAACATGCACATATATACATACATGCCAACATGCATGCAAACATACATGCACATATATACATACAAACATACATGACAACATACATACATACATGCCAACATACATACATGCCAACATACATACATACATACATACATGTAAACATACATACAAACAAACATACATACATGCAAACATACATACATGCAAATATATACATACATGCCAACATACATGCACATATATATATACATACATACATACATACATGACAACATACATACATACATACATGCCAAATACATACATGCCAACATACATACATGCAAACATACATACATGCAAACATACATACATACAAACATACATACATACATACATACATGCAAACATACATACATACATACATGCAAATATATACATGCAAATATATACATGCAAATATACATACATACATGCACATATATACATGCCAACATACATGCAAACATACATGCACATATATACATACATACATACATATATGACAACATACATACATACAACATACATACATACATACATACATGCCAACATACATACATACATGCAAACATACATACATGCAAACATACATGCACATATACACATACATACATGACAACATACATACATAGTTACATAGTATACATAGTTACATAGTTAGTACGGCTGAAAAAAGACACATGTCCATCAAGTTCAACCAAGGGAAGGGAAAAGGGAAGGAAAAATTTCTACACATAGGAGCTAATATTTTTTTGTTCTAGGAAATTATCTAACCCTTTTTTAAAGCCATCTACTGTCCCTGCTGTGACCAGCTCCTGCGGTAGGCTATTCCATAAATTCACCGTTCTTACTGTAAAGAAGCCTTGTCGCCTCTGCAGCTTGAACCTTTTTTTCTCCAGACGGAGTGAGTGCCCCCTTGTTTTTTGAGCGGGTTTTACAAGGAACAGGATATCACCATATTTTTTGTATGTGCCATTAATATATTTATATAAGTTAATCATGTCCCCCCTTAGTCGTCTTTTTTCAAGGCTAAATAGGTTTAATTCTTTCAATCTTTCCTCATAACTTAAATTCTCCATGCCCCTTATTAGCTTCGTTGCTCTTCTTTGTATTTTTTCCAACTCCAGGGCATCCTTTCTATGAAATGGAGCCCAGAACTGAACTGCATATTCTAGATGAGGCCTCACTAATGCTTTGTAAAGTGGTAATATTACATCCCTGTCCCGCGAGTCCATGCCTCTTTTAATACACGACAATATCCTGCTGGCCTTTGAAGCAGCTGATTGACACTGCATGCTGTTATTGAGTTTATGATTTACAAGTACACCCAGATCCTTCTCAACAAGTGAATCCGCCAGTGTAGCGCCCCCTAGGACATATGATGCATGCAGGTTGTTGGTACCCAGATGCATAACTTTACATTTATCTACATTAAACTTCATTTGCCAAGTGGACGCCCAAACACTTAGTTTGTTTAAATCTGCCTGTAATTCATGAACATCTTCCATAGTCTGAACTATATTACATAGCTTGGTGTCATCTGCAAAAATAGAAATAGTGCTATTAATCCCATCCTCTATATCATTAATAAATAAGTTGAATAATAGTGGTCCCAGCACTGAACCCTGGGGTACATCACTTATAACCGGTGACCATTCAGAGAAGGAATCATTGACCACAACTCTCTGGATACGGTCCTTGAGCCAATTCTCAATCCAATTACAAACTATATTTTCTAAACCTATAGTCCTTAATTTACCCATTAGGCGTCTATGGGGGACAGTGTCAAATGCCTTTGCAAAGTCCAAAAACACTAAATCCACAGCGGCCCCTCTGTCTAGACTTCTGCTCACCTCTTCATAAAAACAGATTAGGTTAGTTTGACAACTTCTGTCCTTAGTAAAACCGTGCTGGCTGTCACTTATAATGCTATTTATTGTCACATAATTCTGTATATAGTCCCTCAATAGCCCCTCAAACATTTTCCCCACGATGGATGTTAAGCTTACTGGTCTATAATTACCCGGGGAAGACCTAGAGCCCTTTTTGAAAATAGGCACCACATTTGCCCTGCGCCAGTCCCTTGGCACTATACCAGTCACTAGAGATTCTCTGAATATTATGAAAAGGGGGACAGAAATAACTGAACTAAGCTCTTTAAGAATTCTAGGGTGTAACCCATCTGGTCCCGGAGCCTTGTGCACATTTATTTTATTTAATTTAGCTTGGACCATCTCTACATTCATCCAATTCAGTATATCAACTGATATATTAACAGCACCGGCAGCGGCTACATCAGCTGCTCTTTCTTCTGTTGTATATACAGAGCTAAAGAACCCATTTAGTAACTCTGCCTTCTCTTGATCCCCTGTGATCAACTCCCCATTACCATTATCTAGGGGTCCTACATGTTCAGACCTTGGCTTTTTTGCATTTATATGCTTGAAGAATTTTTTGGGATTTGTTTTACTATCCTTGGCCACCTGCCTTTCATTTTGTATTTTTGCTAATTTTATTACATTTTTACAGATTTTATTAAGCGCTTTATATTTTACAAAGGCTACAGCTGTACCCTCAGATTTGTATTTTTTAAATGCCCTTTTTTTGTCATGTATTGCCCCTTTCACAGAAGGTGTAAGCCATGTGGGGTTTAATTTGAGTCGTTTATACTTATTACCTGTAGGAATAAATTTTGCACTATAATAACTCAAAGTAGATTTGAAAATCTCCCATTTATCATTTGTCCCATTATTTGACATTAGTTCTTCCCAGTCTATATCCTGAATTGCAGCCCTCATCCTGGGGAAATTGGCTTTCTTAAAATTAAATGTTTTTGCCCTCCCAGCCTGCGTTTGTTTTTTACAGTATAGGTAAAATGTAACTATATTGTGATCACTGTTACCGAGGTTTTCACGAACATTGACATTCCCAACAAGATCTGCATTATTAGAAATGACCAGATCCAACAGAGCTTCACCTCTAGTCGGGTCTTCCACAAACTGGCCCATAAAATTTTCCTGCAACAGGTTGAGGAAATGTCTCCCCTTTGCAGTTGAAGCCGAACCATGACACCAATTAATATCCCGGAAATTAAAATCTCCCATTATCACTACAGTACCCGCCTGTGCAGCCCGCTCCATCTGTTTATATATCTGACCTTCCATCTCCTCAGTTATATTGGGGGGTCTATAGATTACACCAAAAGTAATTTTTTCAGTGTTTACCTCCCTTTCTAGTTCCACCCACAAGGTTTCAACCTCCTCACAGTCTTCACCCACTATTGTCTCTTTCACACTCGCCTTCATATCACTTCTCACATACAGACATACACCACCACCTTTCCTATTTGTCCTGTCTTTACGAAAAAGTGTAAAACCCTGTAGATTTACAGCCCAGTCATGTGAAGAGTCCAGCCATGTTTCAGCAACACCAACTATATCGATATTTTCTTCCAGTATCAAGGCCTCCAGCTCCCCCATTTTGCTTGCTAGACTTCTGGCATTTGTGAACATACACTTTAACTTGCCTGTCAGTTTTTCACTTTTATTATCAGAAATGTGATTTGACATTAATCGGTCCATTTTATTTACACTGATGTTTTGTAACGAAAGGATCTCCTTATCTTGTTGTCTAGTCCTCTCCCCACATTCTGTTTCTCCCCCCACCAATATAGTCTGACCCCTCTCTAACCTGGCTACCCCTTTTTACATACATGACAACATACATACATGCAAACATACAGGAAAATATATACAGGCAAATATATACATGCAAATATACATACAAACATGCACATATATACATACATGCCAACATACATGCAAACATACATACATACATGCCAACATACATACATGCCAACATACATACATGCATACATACATGCAAACATACATACATACATACATGCAAATATATACATGCAAATATATACATACATGCCAACATACATGCAAACATACATGTACATTACATACATACATACATACATGACAACATACATACATACATGCCAACATACATACATGCAAACATACATACATGCAAACATACATGCACATATACACATACATACATGAAAACATACATTCATACATACATACATACATACATACATACATGACAACATACATACATGACAACATACATACATACATGCAAACATACATACATGACAACATACATACATAAATAAACTCACCTAAGACGTTCCCACGAAGATTTGTAATGTAGTGTAATGTAATGTAGTGTAGTGTAGTGTAGTGTAGTGTAGTGTAGAGTGCGCTGCAGCCTGTGATTGACTGCAGAGGCGGTCACGTGGGATGAAGCGTCATCCCTGGAGGACGGCCTTCTGACGTCATCCTGACGTGCGTGACCGCCACTACAGCCTGTGATTGGCTGCAGCGGCGACATGGATGGGACGTCATCGCTGGAGGCCGAACAGGACTAAAGTAAGTATGAACGTATTTTTTTTTTTTTATTACATGAGTTAGTGCAGCCCATTAACTCTATCAGCACCCTGGACAGTACTATGCTCGGCGCACGGAAATGACAGGTTCGGTCCGAACTAGTTCGGTCCGAATCGAACTTTTTAGTGAAATTCGGCGAACTAGCCGAACCGAACTTTTGATAAGTTCGCTCATCTCTATTCAATACATACCACATCTCACAATAGTATGTATAAAGTGTTATGGATTGTCTTTTTTATATAGTCTTTAACTATCATATTTTCTGCCATGCATTTATCAATATTCCTTGCACCTCACATCTGAGTTGTTCTCAGATTAATTTTAACTTTTGAAACATAGACGGTCATCGGCAAGTATCTCTGGATGTGGGTTTGGCCAACAATTACCCTCACCTCCTTCTCTGTTCCTTGTCCAATGAGGTGCGCGTCTCTTCTGGTCGTTGCCGATGTGTGGCCGCCCCGTTCCCGCCCCCATAGCGCACTGCGCATGTCCGGGATCCCTGTACGCTTCGGGGATCCTGGATGTGCGCTATGGCGCTGGGGCCTGGAAGTGGGGCATGCATCACTTCCGGTATTCGGCAGGAGATACGCGCTGCGTTCTCCTTGTATCAAGAAACATTTTATACACCTGTACTCTACAGTATTTAAGGCTGCCTTTCATTAGACACTCTACACCCCTTGAGGAAGCATACCGCGAAACGCGCGTTGGGGTTTCCACACGTCTGTCAGGCTCCCGTATACACCTCTTAAATGGGTAAGACCTTCTAGCATTTGGGGAACTTATGGAAGTATCAGTCCTTGACTGACTGTTAATCTTTATGGGCACTTCTTGAATAATTTATACTTGCACAAGCAGTGTATTCCACTTATATCTTCATTACTGCATACTTATGTCATGATATGTCATCTAGTGCCTATTATATACTGTCTCTCTTTTACTCCCCATATCTATTGTCTAGATTGTTTATTATACCCCTATACTTGTTATATTGAGCCTGCCATTCTTGTTACACTGGAATTATATAGACTTTCTCTGTCCATTTGTATCTTTTTAAAACAACCTTTTCTGTGTATGTAACTATGTTCAATAAAGTTTTTTAACTTTTTTATTATATGGCCTTTATGCTCCTCTTTCACTCGTGTGTGTATAACTGCAGTTTTTATTGGTAGCATTTTGGGGTACATAAGACTTATTAATCACTTTTTATTAAATTTTGTTGTTTGAGATGAGATGACCTAAACGCAGTGATTCAGGCGGTTCACGTTATCGGTTAAATAACGTTATATTGTAAAGGTACTGACTTTTATGGGCACATCGATACCAGTTATGTTTATTTTTATTTATTTTTTTCATTGCCTTTGTGGGGAATTCGGAAAGGTGTTTTTTTTTTGAACCTTTTAATTATTTTTTTTTGTATATATTCAGCGTATTTTGGGAATGGGTCAAACTAAATAAATAAATAAATGAAGTATCCCATACCGATCCAATAGGGACTGGAGAAAAAAATCTGGATCAAGTGCCAGTTGTTATCATTTCTAATTAACTTGTATTTATCTTTCCAAATGTGGTCAAACGGAAGCTAAACCCTTTGTTTGCTGTCTGAATGACGACCAGGTAGTGATATAAACCAGAAGTTCTGAATTGGCTTCATTATGGACATAATCCTTGCAGAGAAGAGTATAATTCCTGTTTTGCTACAGATTTGACTGTTTTGAAGTTTTTTATTGCTAACACCATGTTGTCTGCACATCTCATTCTTAGCTTTGATGTGCTGATCATGAAGATGAGGAGAAGAAGGCGGGAGAGTGAGAGCTGACGATGGCGATATTGGGTCCACCCCATCACATCTGCCAGGATGACCCATGGTGTGTACTCCACCTTTCACCTAGAGCTTAGTAAACATCCAGATTTAAGCAACTACCTGCGCATGAGTGTTGCGAGTTTCAATCTCCTGCAGCGTGTTTCACAACAACTTCAGAGAGAAGACACCCGCTTCAGAGGAGCGTCCCTTCAGATGATCTAATTGTCACCCATTTTTTTTCTATGGAAAAAACTGATTAAAAAAATATTTTTCTTAATTTTATAAACATCTTTTTTTCTCTAGCAGTATAGGGGAATGCTGATCATATAGTGTACAGGATAGTAGACAAGTATTTTTTTACTATTATTTAATTTTTGTTTTATATTTATGTGTGCTGCTGTTGTCTGTGTGATTTTTAAATTTCACTATTGTTCAGAATTAAATCAGATCATTAGCTTTGAGACAGGCAGGAAATTTAATTTATTAGTATTGATAAATAATAGTTTGTCCAATCTAGTTATTGAATGTAGGCTTCATCTGTTTGCTTTATGTTTCCATGTATATGTCTATTCTCATGATTTATTTTCTATTCTAGGTTTCAGCGACAGGAGAAAGCTTCTCATCCTTTCATTTTCAATACAGATTTGGAAAATCTACTATTTCGAACACAATGCAAGATAGTAGCTTTGTGGGATGTACTAGCCTTGTGGGATGTACTAGCCTTGTGGGATGTAGTACGCTTATACTATAAAGCAATCCAGAATTTAATTGGCTCATAGAAGGCACAAAGAAGGAGTTAAGTAGTATAGAAGGAGTGTTTTTTTTTTAGTTTTTTTTACTTTGTGAGATACAGGTGCTCTGTATTCTCTATACAGACCAGCTGTATCTTTCACCATGAAATTAATAAGTCAGTCCCGCAGACCTGACGGGTTCAGTGTCAGTCGGCTCTGCATGTCTCTGACACAGAGGATCCACCTGTCATCTATCACATCTAAGTTATGAACTTAGATGTGATAATTTATAGCTGGATCCCGCATGTGCGAGACACGACACGCAGGACCCACTTTCTCTGATCACATCAGTCCTGCTGACCTGACGGGAGCAGGATTTAGCGAACGATACAGCTGCTCTGTGCTCTGTATAGAAAATGCAGAGCAGCTGTATCTCAAATTTTTTTTTTTAATAAAAACTATTTATAAGGTTGCACCAATCACACTGACTAAATAAAATGGCATTCAAAGGTTTACATAGCCTTTATATCTGCTCAGATATAATTTGCTCTATCTAGGGAACAAGAGTTTGGAGTAAAGGGATTTGATGTCCCCCGTCCCCTTCGGTAGCCAAATGAAACTTAAAATCTTCTCCTTAAAATTAGTAAATTGTTCATCCAATTTCAGCAAGGCATCAAGTGTTGTACCTTGCAAAATACTCCCACTCACCTGGACGTCTCCTACCAACTCTGTCTTGCCTTAATAACTCTGCAAACAAAGAATGAATGCCCTCTCTTGGAGTGGTGAAAAAGGATCCTGTTAGGGGAGTCCTAGCATCCTGAGCAGAGTAATGAGGGATAGGGGGCTAGCAGTGGTGTTTTCTTGAGGGACCATTTCATGAGGAACAACAGGCTCTTGAGCTCCTAATCAAAGAAAAGAGAACAATGAGTCACAAAGCCATAAGTAAATAGAAAATAGTATAAATTTTATTACAATAAAAAAGACAAACAGTATAAAAACAGAAACGAAGATCTAAAGAACATAGTCTGTACGTGGACCACTCAAGAAGTGATAATACAGTCACAGGTAGGATGTCACTATTACACACAGAACAGATTACGTACCGTACAGCTAAAAGGGACATCTTTATCAATTGTAAGTGCTGTTATAGTATCATAGTGCTGACAATATAGTTTAGCAAAAGGTACAATTTGTACGTAAGAACCTTTATGGGGACGGGCAAAGCTGCCCGGACTACCAAAGGTAGGTAAGGTAGAGATGTCCTAGGATAGCTTAAAGTATGAGTGTATACCCACCTGGTAAAACCAGGGGGGTCCGTGTGGAAAATCTTACTCATAGAGATGGAAGAAATAGAGTGGTCCGCAGAGTAATTACAACGCCCCAATGCGCGTTTCGCAAGTACAGCTTCTTCAGGGGGGTATTGAGCAGTATGTGTCATGTCCTGTTTATATATAGTGTCCCAGGTAATCAGCGGGTGTGTTACGGTGTATCAAAATGGATCTTGAGCTCCTAATGTTGTCCTACAAAAAAATACGTAAATTAAAAAAAAAAAAAAAAGCAGGTACAGCAATTAAATTTTCTATTTGCATGACTGACTGTCCATGTATAGTCATTATAATTTATTAGACCAGCATAAGCTATTCGTATAAGGGGATATTCTTGTGCATAGAAAGCAGTATTATAGTCATTAGATTCTTGTAGCTAGACAGCAGTTTTATAGTAGTTATATTCTTGTGCATAGGAAGCAGTATTATAGTCGTTAGTTTCTTGTAGCTAGAGGGAAGTTTTATAGTAGTTATATTTATGTATATGGGGGGCACTATTATAGTAGTTATATTCTTGTACATATAGGGCAGTATCATAGCAGGTATGTTTTTGTAATTGGGAGGTTGTATTATAGTAGTTAAATTCTTGCACATAAATGCTAGTATTATAATAGTTAAAATCTTACAAATAGGGGCATTAGTATTGATCGTCATGTACATTGGGAACTCTTCTACTAGAAGACTATAGTATATTAGTGAATATTGTGTTGTACATGGTATTGAAGAACTTTACTAATAAAAATAATTTATAAAAATGTAGAGGGTTCTTAATAGTTTAAAAAAAATGTGTTGCAATGACAAAAAGGAACAACTTAGACAATGGTCCCAAAATATTAGAAAGTGCTTTAGAACAACTTCATACATAGATTTGAATCAACTCGAAAAGATAGAAGTCATGAAACCCATAAATGCACAATCATCCGAATATTTTGAATTTAAAATATACATTTTATTAAATAGATTTGAAATTCAGAATGAAAAAAGGATATGGATACAACTCTGAACCAGTAAACACTCAGATTATGCAACTTCAATACAGTAACAACTTTATTGGATATATGATCCTAATGAATGTGTAAGAAAAAAGAGATGAAATAAGAGATGATGCAATAATACCAATGGTAGCCAAAAAGCTGGGAAATAAATCTAGGTAGCCACAATTCTATTAATCAATAGACATATTGTCTCATCTGGTCTTTGTTTTGGCAAACTTTCATGTTTTGCATTATTGCCTAGTCTATTATACGTGCACAACATTGCACTCACTTATGACTCATCTTATCCAGGCACATACAGACATTCACATGTTTATTGATTAATAGTCTTGTGGCTACCTACATTTATTTCTCAGCTTTTTGGCTACCATTAGTATTATTGCATCATCTCTTATTTCATCTTTTTTTTTTTTTTACACATTCATTAGGATTATATATCCAATAGAGTTCTTACTGTATTGATGTTGCATAATCTGAGTGTTTTCTGGTTCCGAGTTGTATCCATATACTTTTTTCATTTCATTTGACATTTAAAAAAATTATTCTATGAGGTGTTCCCATCAAAAGATGTTGGCAAGTAAATAAAATCAGTCACTGGCGATCTGGCCTTCATAAGGGGGTGTTGTTCAGAAAGAGGTGGTCTTTATTAGCGGTTTTACTTTATTAAACTTTACCATAGTTATTACTTACCACATTGAGTCGTGTGCTTGTAGGTCAGGTCCTCCCTGGAGTTGACAATGTGGGAGTAGACCCCCCCCCCCCCCAGTGGCTCCAGGTTGCATGGAAATATTTGGAGTAATCTTTATTTAGCAGTGTATTTAAAGTAGATTAAAAATATCCAATATTTAAATGGATTATTTAATCCCTATCCGCACGAGTAAGTTACTATATGTCGTTGCGAGATGTTACTTCCTGCACGAGGACGTGTAGTTACTGAGTATTTTCCGGTGCACATCACCGCTGATTTGGGCAATTAACCTGTTAAATGCGGCGCTTGTTTGTGATCTAGGGGGTTTGTAGCACATCAGCAGCCCCCATGCGGGGGGTTGCTAATGCTTGTGATGGCATCCGGAGGTCAGGCAACGGCATCAGGATCTGCCATGTATGGAAGACTATGAGGACCAGCCTCATAGACTTACTGGTCCTCGTAGATTTACTTCCAGAGTGACTGTGACGTCACACTGACAGTTGGAATACATTACACTACTAGTTAGTGTAATGTATTCTAGAAGCGATCAGAGCTGCAGGTAAAAACAATAAAGTGTAAAAATTAAAACATTTTTACTACAAATGTTTTATAAAAGAGTCAAAATAAAAGTTTTTGTTTTCCTATAATAAGTAATTTATTATAGGGAAAAAATGAAAACGTTAAAAAAAAGTACACATATTTGGTATCACCGCGTTCGTAACGACCCAAAATATGAAAACTATAATGTTATTTTTTCTGCACGGTGAATGCCGCAAACAAAATAAATGGAAAACTATGTCAGCATCGTTATTTTTTGGTCACCACCCCTCACAAGATATAGAATAAAAAGTGATCAAAAAGTTGCATTTACCCCAAAATAGTACCAATAAAAACTACAACTCGTCCCGCAAAAAAACAAGAACTCCCACAGACTTTTTGACTAAAAAATAAAAATGTTACGGCTCAGAATATGGTGACTCAGAAAATAAATTATTTTATAGAAACGTAATTTTATTTTGCAAACGCTGCAAAACGTAAAAAAAACTATATACGTGTATATAGTCAGAATGTGATGATACAAAACATTTTTTTTTTTTAGCAAATAGACTTTTCTTTGTAAAAGTAGTAAAATATAAAAAAAACCTATATAAATTTGGTATCACCGTAATCGTAATGAGATGCAGAATAAAACTAAAGTCGTCATTTTTACCGCACGGTGAAAGACTTAAAAACAAAACACCAAAAACAATGGGGGTATCACAGTTTTTTTCCAATTTCAGTCCGCAAATAATTTTTTTTCATTTTCCCAGCACATTTTATGGTACTTTAAATGATGTTAATAGAAACTACAACTCTTCCCGCAATAAATAATCCCTCACACCACTCTATTGATGGAAAAATAAAAAAATGATGGCTCTTAGAAGGCGGGGAGTGAAAAACTAAAATGAAAAAGCAAAAAAGGATCAGTCCTGAAAGGGTTAATTAATTTCTAAATAAAAAACATTTACGACCACATATGGGGTATTGCCGTAATCAGGAGAAATTGCTTTACAAATGTTGGGGTGCTTTTTCTTTTTTATCCCTTGTGAAAATTACAAAAATCAACATTTTAGTGGACAAAAATGTTGATATTCATTTTCATAGCCTAATTCCACTAAATTCTACAAAAAAACATGTGGGGTCAAAATGCTCACTATACCCCTAGAAAAATTCCTTGAGGGGTGTAGTTTCCAAAATAGGGTCACTTTTGGGGGGTTTCCATTTGTTTGGTTCCTCCGGGGCGTTGCAAACCCGACATGACACTAAAACCCAATCCAGCAAAATCTGCGCTCCAAAATCCAAAAGGCGCTCCTTCTCTTCTGAGCCCTGCAGTGGGACCAAACAGCAGTTTATTACCACATATGGGGTATTGCCATAATCGGAAACAATTGCTTTACAAATGTTGGGGTGCTTTTTCTCCTTTATTCCTTGGAAAAAAAAGTGATTTTCCTCTTCACAGACTAATTCCACTAAATTCTGCAAAAAAAACTGTGGGATCAAAATGCTAACTATACCCCTAGAAAAATGCCTTGAGGGGTGTAGTTTCCAAAATGGGGTTACTTTTGGGGTGTTTTGAATGTTTAGGTACAACAAGACCTCAAACCTGAGATAAAATATATTAATAAGAAAAGGAGGCCCCAAAATCCACTAGGTGCTCCTTTGCTTCTGAGGCCGGTGCTTCAGTCCATTAGGACACTAAGGCCACATGGTGGATATTTCTAAAAACTGCAGAATCTGGGCAAAAAATATTGAGTTGCATTTCTCTGGTAAAACCTTCTGTGTTACAGAATTTTTTTATTACAATTGAATCTCGGCAAAAAAAAATGAAATTTGTAAATTTAGCCTCTACTTTGACTTGATTCCTGTGAAACGCCTAAAGGGTTAAAATACTTTCTGAATGTGGTTTTGAATACTTTGAGTGGTGAAGTTTTCAAAATGGGGTGATTTATGGGGATTTTTTAATATAGAAGGCCCTCAAAGCCACTTCAGAACTGAACTGGTCCCTGAAAAAATAACCTTTTGAAACTTTCTTCAAAATATGAGAAATTGCTGATAAAGTTTTAAGCCTTGTAACGTCCTAGAAAAGTAAAAGGACGTGAAAAAAATGATGCAAACATAAAGTAGACATATGGGGGATGTTAACTAGTAACTATTTTGTGTGGTATTACTATCAGTTTTACAAGCAAATACATTTAAATTTTAGAAAAATGCAAATTTTTTCAAATTTCCGCTAAAATTTGAAGTTTTTCACAAATAAATATTGAATTTATAGACCAAATTGTTTCACTAACATAATGTACAATATGTCACGAGAAAGCAATCTCAGAATCGCTTGGATAGGTAAAAGCATTCCAGAGTTATTACCACATAAAGTGACACATATTGTTACCACATATTGACATATCTATTCCAGAAAATCCCATATTCACATCAACATCAAGCAACATCACGTGCACACTTATTTCTACAATACACCTGCAGGGTTAACATGCTCACTACACCCCTAGGTGAATACCTTGATGGGTGTAGTTTCCAAAATGGGGTCCCTCCTGGGGGGTTTCCATGTTTTGGTCCCACAGGACTCACAGGAGCTTTGCAAATGCTACATAGCGACCAGAAACCAATCCAGAAAAATCTGCACTCCAAAAGCGAAATGGTGCTCCTTCCGTTCTGAGCCCTGCCGTGTGCCCAAAAAGCAGTTTATTACCACATACGGGGTATTGCCGTACTCGGGAGAAATTGCTTTACAAATTTTTGGGTGCTTGTTCTCCTTTAATTATTGAGAAAATGAAAAATTTTGAGCTAAATCTACGTCTAAGGCCTCATGCACACGACCGTAGCCATGTGCACGGTCGTGATTTTCGGGTCGGCTCGCTGCATAGTGTCAGCTTCGATCCGCCCGCAAATCGTGGGCTGTGCACATGGCAGCGGCCATTATTTTCAATGAGCCCGGGCTCTGGGGCCATGTACGGACCGTGAAAACCACGGTCGTGTGGATGGCCCCATAGGAACGATTGGGGCCGAAATTCTCCCTTGGATTTTCGGAGGAATTGCGGCTGCAAAAGCACGTTCGTGTGCATGAGTCCTTATTGTAAAAAAAAAAAATTTTTATTTTCACTGCCCAATTCAAATAAAATCTATGAAACACCTGTGGGGTCAAAATGCTCACTACACCCCTAGATTAACCACTTCTAAGCCCTGCTGTGTGTACAGACAGCCGTTTATGACCACATGTGGGGTATTGTTTTACTCAGGAGAAATTGCTTTACAAATGCTGCTGTACTTTTTCTCCGTTAGTCCTTGTGGAAATGAGAAAAAGTTAGCTAAACCTACATTTTCTTTGAAAGAATGTAGATTTTCATTTTCACGGCCCAAATGAGGTATTTTTTGGGGGATTTCCACTGTTTTTGCACCGCAAGAGCCCTTCAAACCTGACACGGTGCCTAAAATATATACTAATAAAAAGGAGGCCTAAAATTCACATGGTACTTCTTTGCTTCTGAGGCCTGTGCTTCAGTCGGGTAGCACACTAGGGCCACATAATGAATATTTCCTAAAACTGCAGAACCTGGGCAATATATATTGAGTTGCTTTTCTTTGGTAAAACGTTGTGTTTAAAAAAAATGGATTAAAAATGAATTTGTCACCTCTACTTTGGTATTCCTGTGAAACGTCTAAAGGGTTAAGAAATGGTCTAAATGCTGTTTTGAACACTTTGAGTGGTGTTGTTTTTAAAATGGGGTGACTTATTGGGGGTTTCTAATATATAAGGCACTAAAAGCCACTTCACACCTGAACTGGTCCCTAAAAAAATAGAATTTAGAATTTTTTTTGAAAATGTGAGAAATTGCTGCTAAAGTTCTAAGCCTTTTAACATCTTATAAAAATAAATGGATGGTTCAAAAAACGATGCCAATCTTAAGTAGACATATGGTGGATGGTAATTAGCAACACATTTGTGTGGTATAACTGCCTAACTTCCAAGCAGATACATTTAAATTTAGAAAAATGCAATTGTTTTAAATTTTTCACAAAATTTTGGTGGTTTTCAAAATTATATACTAAATGTACCAAAGCAAATTTTAACAGTAACATAAAGTCAAATGTGTCATGAGAAAACATTCTCAGAATCACTTGGATAGGTAAAAGCATTCCGAAGTTATTACCACATAAACTGAAACATGTCAGATTTGAAAAATGAGACTGTCAGGAAGGTCAAAAAAGGACAGAGCGGGAAGGGATTAATACAGGGCCAGACCGGCCATCTGGCAGTTCTGGCAAATGCCAGATGGGCCGAGGATCAATGGAGAGCCTGCTGGCCGACCAAACAATTAGTGCCGGCAGGGCTATACAGTATGTGGGACACCATATAGAAGGGGCTATATGTGGGGCACTATCTACAGGGGAGGCTATATGTGTAACACTATCTACAGTGGAGGCTATATGCATGACACCATCTACAGGGGAGGCTCTATGGGGGGCACTATCTACAGGGAGCACTGTTGGGTATTTGTGAGTGACCCCCAAACTCACATACCCTAGGGCCAAAAGAACAGTGTAACAATGTTATGTCATTGCAAAATACCACAATTAGAATGTGTACTGACATGTGGTTTGCAAGCAGCACAGTGTGAATAGACTCCAGCCAATTGATCTCCCACGATGGTGCTCCCTGGTTATGGAGCAGCAGTGTGGTGGATACTATTCAGACTGGATCGAGATGCACAAGGACTGATTATATACTGCAGCGGCGCCCCAGCAGGAATAGTTGGGGCAACGATGTCAGTGAGTCATCCGAGTTTTAGACTGTTGTCCGGACAGTGCAGGACCCGGCACCAATGCTGTGCTGAGTGTGCAGAGCGATAGTACGGTGAGCACTGTTGGAAATAGAAGCGAGATATTCTCGTAAATTTAAGCCGGCTGAGACCACACTGTCTGGTGAACTTCTGTGACGGCTCCCCCACAGATTGATGGGGCAGCTAAACAGGAGAGACAGTGCGTTACTATGGATCTGATATTGTTATAAACTCAGTGTAACAGGTAAGTGCTAGGTCACGCCTAGCTGCTGAAATGAAGCACAGCGGGGTTGTGTATCAAACTTCACTAGTGCGCTCGTGGGACAGCTGACATCTTGTCCGATTGTGGAATAAGATTAGCTGCATACAGACTAGTGTTGAACTGTGTAGCTAAAGGCCATATTATTGCACCATGGATTGTTAAAAGTGCTGAGCACCGACGCGCGTTTAGCCAGCATTCTGGCTTCTTTTAGGGGTAGGGGACCGCGATTAAACTGCCCTATAAATAGACTTTGTCTCCTCCTGCACGGTGTGCGCAGCAAATACAGTTGCCCACTCCAAACCGGCGGGCCTGCTCCAGCCGCTGCCTCTGCCCGATGCCGACTGGCAACATATTGCTATGGACTTTGTCACGGACCTGCCTCTCTCTGCTGGTTGCAGTACGGTCTAGGTGGGGGTAGACCGATTCTCCAAAGTGGCTCATTTTGTTCCACTGACCGGCCTACCGTCCAATTCCTGACTGGCCAATCTCTTCATCCAACACGTCTTCCATCTGCACGGCTTGCCTCTGAATATTGTGTCGGATCGGGGGGTTCAGGTCACCTCAAAGTTCTAGAGAGCCATCTGCGGACTCCTCGGTGTGAAGTTGGACTTTTCCTGTGCCTACCATCCCCAGTCCAATGGTCAAGTTAAGAGAATAAATCAGAATATGGGGAACTATCTATGACACTTTATCTCCAGGCAGCATGATGACTGTGTGCAGCTGATTCTTTGGGCTGAGTTCTCCTACAACAACCACACTAGTGAGTCCACCGCCTCTGGTCCATTCTTCATTGTTTATGGCCAACACCCATGAATACCTCTCCCTGTTTCCACTACGTCCCAGGTGCCTGCAGCTGACTCTGCATTCAGGGACTTTCTACAAATCTGGGAGCAAACCCGATATTCTATTCTGCTGGTGGTCGAAAAGAAAGGCAGACACAAGAAGACGGGTGCCTCCCCAGTTTCTTCCAGGCACTCAGGTCTGGCTGTCCTCTAGGAATATTCGGCTGAGGGTGCCATCGTACACGTTTGCTCCCAGGTTCCTTGGACCCTTCGAGATTTTGCAACAAATCAACCCTGTCTCCTACAAGCTTCGGCTGCCTCCTACCCTCAAGATCCACAACTCCTTCCATGTCTCCCTGCTGAAGCCTGTGATCTTGAACCGCTACTCCAAGACTTCCACTCCTGCAGTGGCTCCAAGCGGTTCATCAGATACTTTTGAGGTTAAGGAGATCCTAGACACCAAGAGAGTGGGTGGAAGAACCTTTTATTTAGTGGATTGGAGGGGGTTTGGTCCTGAAGAGGTCCTGGGAGCCAGAAGAGAACCTCAATGCCCCTACCCTCCTGAAGAAGTTTCTCTCTCGTTCTAGCCTCAAGAGGAGAGGGCGTAAGAGGGGGGATACTGTCACGCCCATGGCTGCGGGCCGTCAGGCTCACTCACCTCCTGACAGCTGCAGCCATGGATCTGTGAGCGCTGGCCCCCATCTCCTCCACAGGAAACGCCAGCGCTCACTTCCGCTTCTCCCGGCCCTGTCCCGTAGGGTGCGTGCGCACGCTCGTGCCCGCTCTTAAAGGGCCAGCGTGCGCACCTGAGTTAAAGTACAAAATTAGCCCATGAGCACCCTGGACCAGAAGAGGGGCCCAGCCCCTTCCTGCCTTGCCTGAGCTTTGTTGTCATTACCCTAGTTTGTCTCTGCAAACGGTCTCCTAGTGTCTTCCAGTTCCCAGTGTTTCCCGTTCCTGCTACCTGTAACCTGTATACCGTGCTGTCCAGGTCAAGTACCATTTTGAGTTGAAGTTGTGCTGTGCTGTGTACCACGCCTGCCCTGTTACACCACGCCTGGTGTCCGCCTGCTGCCAGAGTCCCTTCCGAGCCTGCCTCGCTACTGTCTGAAGCAACCACAGGTACACCTATATGAACAATAGACTGTTACCTGTGTCCTGTTGGCCAGCTGCCATTCTGTTAAGGCGGCAATGGCCCAGTGTGTCCACGTACCCAACGTGACACTGAGCTTGTTTATGGTACTGTATATATGTACTAAGCTTGGTTCTGGAGCTGTATATATGTACTGATCTTGGTTCTGGTGTTTGTATATATGTACTGAGCTTGGTCCTGGTGCTGTATTATGTACTGAGCTTGGTTCTGGTGTTACATATTTGTGCTGTATATATGTATGAGCTTGGTTCTGGAGCATCTGTGCCGGGTGTGAGTAGTGCGTGTTCAACATTGTAGCGTCCATGGCCGCGGGGAGTCGGGTTTAATCACCTCTCGACGCCCGCAGCCATGGATCCATGAGCGCTGGCCCCATCTCCTTCCTAGGAGACGCCAGCACTCACTTCCGCTCCAGTCTGCTGTGTCCCGTAGGGTGCGCGCGCACGCTCGTGCCTGGTCTTAAAGGGCCAGCACGCGCACAAAGGAAATCGTCATTATCATCAACTGCCACGATTTCCTCATCTACTGTATAGGATCTTCTGATCCTTGACTGAGCATTGTTAGTTTTCCCAGTCTGTCTTGCAAATGGTCCCTTAGTGTTTCCCGTTCCAGTTGTTACCCGTACCTTGTTACCTGTTCCTGTTTCCCGTGCTCTGCCTTTTTTTTTGAGTCGTGCCACGTCCTGTGTCATCTGCCACGTCTGGAGGAATCTGCCACGTCCTGTGTCATCTGCCACGTCCGGAGGAATCCGCCACGTCTTGTGTCATCTGCCACGTCCTGAGGAATCCGCCATATCTGGTGCAACCTGCAGCACCTGTGTCATCTGCCACGTTTGGCGTTATCTGCTGCAACCTTCTCCATCAGTGCCAGAGCTGCGGCCACCGTCTGGACTATCCAGGTACCCTTGTGCGGGACATTGTATTACTGGGGTTTCCTGTTGTTTAGCCAGCTGCCTCCCCGCTATGGCGGTACGGCCTAGTGGGTCCACTACCCGCTCCGTGACAGTACGATCAGGCCATGGACCCTGCTGGTCAACCTGAGACTTTGACGACACAAGCCATGCTGGCCAAGATGGAGGATCTCCAGTCACAACAAGACTAACTCCTTCTGTCGGTGAACGCCAATGCTCATCGGCTGCTTGCTCCAACCACAGTCATCACCGCACCCATTCCTGCTGTTCCTCCTGCTACACTTCCTGTCTGTATCAGTACCAATCTCCTGTGTTTCTTGCCGCTACCTCCACGCTATGACGGAGATCCGAGGTCCTGCAGGGGATTTTTGAATCAGTGCCTCATCCACTTCAGACTTCATGCCAGGTCCTTCTCTTCGGATGACGTCAGGATCGCCTTCATCAACTCTCTCCTTACTGGCAGAACCCTGGAATGGGCTAATCCTCTGTGGGAACGTCAGGGACCAGAGACCCGTGACATGCAGTGCTTCTTACAGACCATCCGCTCGATCTTTAAGGAAGCTGGGAGAGTTTCTTCGGCTGCTGCATCCTTGCTGACCCTACATCAGGGAGACCTCTCCGTGGACGAGTATGCCATTCAGTTCCGTACCTGGCTGCTGAATTGACCTGGAACAACGAGGCATTGGTGGCCTCATTCTGGCAGGGACTGTCTTCAGGGATCAAGGACGAGCTGGCTGCTCGCAATCTGCCATCTACCCTGGACGATCTTATCCTACTCGCCTCCCAGATTGACATGAGGGTCCAGGAGCATTCCCAAGAATAACTTTGTCTACCCAGGAGAAACAACGCAGACGCATTTCTGGACTTTATTTGTATTGCGGCCTCAGAGGCCATATTGTGTGTCTGTGTCCCCAGAGGCCAGAGAGACCACATTGCCTAGGACAGATTGGAGAGACAACCCTAGATGACACGGTACCTAATAAAGCATTCTGTTCCAAGTTGACTATTCCTGTGACCCTAGTATCCGGTGAGAGGACGCATCAAGTTTCTGCCTATCTTGACTCTGGTTCTGCTGCAAACTTCATCCAGAAAGAGCTTGTGGATCATCTTCAGCTGCCCACTGTCCCCCTAGAGACGTCTTTGGCTGTTGCCTCAGTTAATAGACTGCCTCTGCCTGATCCCATCATTTCTAAAACCAAGCCGTTGAAGCTCCAGGTTGGAGTCCTTCATTTTGAACTAATTTCTTTCTTTGTTTTGCCCAAGGCCATCAATCCTGTTCTACTGGGCCTGCCTTGGCTTTGACTACATGCCCCAGTCCTGGACTGGAATTCTGGAGAGGTTCTCCAATGGGGCTCCAAGTGCCATGGTCGTTGTCTGTTGCAGATCCATCCTGTCCTCTGTTGCAGATCCATCCTGGCATCTCCTCTGCCTCAGTCATTCGTGGGACTGCCTCCCCAGTTTACTCAGTATGCAGATGTTTTCAGCAAAAGGGAGGCTGGGACACTGCCTCCTCATCTGACTTATGACTGCCCCATTGAACTGGTTCCTAATGCCTCTCTCCCCCGTGGTCGAGTATATCCTCTCTCCTTGAATGAGTCTCTCTCTCCATGTCGGCCTATATTAAGGAGAATCTGGAGAGGGGTTTCATACGAAAGTCATCCTCCCCGGCCGGGACTGGATTCTTCGTTAAAAAGAAGGATGGATCCCTTCGACCCTGCATTGACTACCGTGGTCTCAACCAGATCACGGTGAAGAACGAATACCCGTTGCCACTTATATCTGAGCTGTTTGATCGCATACGATGAGCCCAAAAATTTTCTAAGCTAGACCTGTGGAGGGCTTTTTATCTAGTCCGGATTCGCCGGGGTGATGAATGGAAGACGGCATTTAACACCCAGGACGGGCACTACGAATATCTAGTGATGCCTTTCAGACTGTGTAACGCTCCCGCAGTGTTTCAGTAGTTCCCCGTGCCTTGTTACCTGTTCCTGTTTCCCCTGCCACGTCCTGTGTCCTCTTGCCCCCATCTGGAGGAATCCGCCACGTCCTTTGTCATCTGCCACGTCCAGAGGAATCCGCCACGTCATGTGTCATATTCCATGTCCGGAGGAATCCGCCACGTCTGGCGCAACCTGCGGCACTTGTGTCATCCGCCACGTTTGGCGTTATCTGCTGCAACCGTCTCCATCAGTGACACAGCTGCGGCCACCGTCTGGACTATCCAGGTACCCTTGTGCGGGACATTGTATTACTGGGGTTTCCTGTTGTTTTGGCCAGCTGCCTCCCCGCTACGGCGGTACGGCCTAGTGGGTCCACTACCCGCTCTGTGACAAACATGTATGCTTGGTGTGGGTAGACAACGTGCGGCATATGTCTTAGGTGTGAGTGGGGTATGTGTTCTAAGTGTAAGAGCTGTGCGTGCGGATGTGTCCTTAGGTGTGCGTGCCAATGTGTCAGAGGCGTAGCTAGGTTCTCCAGCACCCGGGGCAAAGATTCAGTTTGGCGCCCCCCCCCAACCGCTTTCCCGACATCTCCTTCCCCCTTGCCGTGTTTGTTTTCTCTACCAATCGACGTGTCATTTCTTTTTATGTAACGCGAGCATAAAATTATTTGTACATTTCACAAGCAATATGGTTCTATACACAACACCAGAACCAAGCTTGGTACATATATACAGCCCCAGAACAAATGCAGCTCAATTTAGTGCAACCCCTGCTGTATAGGTGTGTACGGCGTAAAACGACAGCTCCCAGCATGGCCCGAACAATGGTAAGGATATGCTGGGAGATGCCGTTTCACAAAAAATAAATCCTATCATAATCATACCACCCATCATCTCGCTGCAGATCATACAGTGACTACAATGCTGATTAGAGGCAGAATGAACATTTACATTAAGTGACTCACCGGTGACGTCTCAGATTCTAGTTCTTTTTCTCCATTTGGTCCAGACCTCTATGATGACTTCTCCCGGTCCATTTCTGCAGTTTGCCGCTCACATGTCTTCAGCTTCTCACTTTTCCAACATTTCTGCACCTATAAAAAAATATAAAGTTATCATTAGACCACACACTGCGCCCCTAAATATAATAGCGCTATACACTGCACCTCTAATTATAATAGCACCATACACCGTGTCCCACACACACACTGTGCCCCCTGTAGATAGTGCCTGCCATAGAGCCCCCTGTAGATAGTGCCTGCCATAGAGCCCCTGTAGATAGTGCCCCAATATAGACCACCCCTGTATATAGTGTCCTACAAATAACTCCTCCTATAGTGCTCTACAGATAGCCCACCCCTGTATATAGCCCCCTGTAGATATAGCCCACCCCTGTATATAGAGCTCTACAGATAGCCCAACCATGTATGTAGCACCCCTGTAGATATAGCCCACCGCTGTATATAGTGCTCCACATATAGTCCACCCCTGTATATAGTGTTTCACAGATAGCCCACCCCTGTATATAGCCCCCCCTTGTACATATAGTCCCCCCCTGTATATAGTGCTCCACTAGATAGTCCACCCCTGTATATAGTGCTCCACAGATAGCCCACCCCTGTATATACTATATACAAGGGTGGGATATCTGTGAAGCACTATATACAGGGGTGGACTATATGTACAAGGGGGCTATATACAGGGGTGGGCTTTCTGTGGAGCACTATAGGGGGGAGCTATTTGTGGGATACTATATACAGGGGTGGGCTATATCTACAGGGGGACTATATACAGGGGTGGGCTATATCTACAGGGGGACTATATCTACAGGGGGACCATATCTACAGGTGGACCATATCTACAGGGGGACCATATCTACAGTGCTGGGCTATACACAGGGCTGGGATATACACAGTGGGGCTATATATACAGGGGTGGGCTATACACAGGGGGGCTATATCTACAGGGGTGGGCTATATACAGGGGGAATATATCTACAGGAGGCTATATCTACAGGGCTGGGCTATATACAGGGCGACTATATCTACAGGGGGCTATATACTGGGGTGGGCTATCTATTGAGCACCATATACAGGGGTGGGCTATATCTACAGGGGGGTATATACTATATAGCCCACCCCTGTATATGGTGCTCTATAGACAGCCCACTCCAGTATATAGCCCCCCTGTAGATATAGTCCCCCTGTAGATATAGTCCCCCTGTATATAGCCCAACAGATATAGTCCCCCTGTATATAGCCCCCCTGTAGATATAGTCCCCCTGTATATAGCCCCATTGTAGATATAGTCCCCCTGTAGATATAGTCCCCCTGTAGATAGCCCAGCAGATATAGTCCCCCTGTATATAGCCCACCCCTGTAGATATAGTCCCCCTGTATATAGCCCCCTGTAGATATAGTCCCCCTGTATATAGCCCCCCTGTAGATATAGTCCCCCTGTATATAGCCCAGCAGATATAGTCCCCCTGTATATAGCCCAGCCCTGTAGATATAGTCCCCCTGTAGATAGACACCCCCCGTAGATAAAGTCCCCCGTGTAGACAAAGTCTCCCCCGCAGATACAGCCACACTTCTATTACAATAATAAATAAAAAAAATTCAAACTCACCTTATTCTCGCTCCCACGCCGTCCGGCAGCCATGGAGACCTGCTCTCTTCTGCGCAGGTCTCCTGGGGGTTGAACGTGGCGTCTATGAAAGGCGCTGATTGGCTGGGCAGGATGACTTTCCCTGCCAGTCAGTCAGCGCCTTTCATCGATAGAAGCGTCACTGGTACAAAAGGTACCAGTCGCTTCATTCGTGGAGAGGCGCTGAATGGCCGGGCACGGAACGTGCCCGGTCATTCATTGCTTCTAATTGTACCTGTGTCCTTGCGACACAGGTACAAATTATAGTGCAGGAGGAGGGGGCGCTGGCACCCCCCTCTGAACTGCGCCCGGGGCACATGCCCCGCTTGCCCCCCCCCTAGCTACGCCCCTGCAATGTGTCCTAAGTGTGAGTTGTTGTGCGTGCGCATGTGTCCTAGATGTGAGTAGTGTGCGTGCGCATGTGTCCTAGGTGTTAGTGACGTGCGCATGTGTCCTAGGTGTTGGTGGTGTGCGTGCGCATGTGTCCTAGGTGTGAGTGGCACGAATGCAGAATGTGTCCCGCTTCTGGGTTGCATCTGTGCGTCATGTGTCCAGCATGTGAGTTTGTCTTTATATGGCTGAAAATAAAATATAAATCATACTATTTAGTTACAGTATGGTGATATTTTAGCATTGTGTAATGGTATAATTTGCAATCTTTATATGTCAGTATAAGGCCATGATCACGCAATCAAGATTTGATTAGGACTGAGTCCCTGATTCCACACCTAAATCCCTTTCAAATCCACTAACATTCTAAATCCATTACAAGTGAATGGGCTATTTAATACCCCATTCACATGCAGCGGAAATAAGTCTGCTTGAATTTTTTTCGGCTCTGCCAAAAAAAATCCTCTAGAATAATGAGCATGTTCATTATTCTCGTGGAAGTGCAGGGGATTCATTGGAGTTTGAGCTATCAGGACTATTCCTCTTTCATTTACACCTGTCACATGTCTTGTATAGCTGAAAGGTGGTCCCATGTACTTCAGTCCAAAACTGGCAGCTGCGTATGTGGACTGCGATGGGCCTGCGTGCTTAACCCCTTAAGGATGCAGCCTAGTTTGTGCCTTAAGGCTCAGAGCCCATTTTTCAAATCTGACATATTTCACTTTATGTGGTAATAACGCCGGAATGCTTAAACCTATCCAAGCGATTCTGAGATTGTTTTCTCGTGAGACATTGGGCTTTATGTTAGTGGAAAAATTTGGTCGCTATATTGAGTGTTTATTTGTGAAAAATTGCTAAATTTTGAGAACATTTTGAAAAAATATAATTTTTCTGAATTTAAATGCATCTGCTTGTAAAACAGATAGTTATATCACCAAAAATAGTTACTAGTTCACATTTCCCATATGTCTACTTTAGATTGACATCATTTTTTGAACATTCTTTTATTTTTCGTGGATGTTACAAGGCGAAACCGCCATAAAACAATCCATTTTAAAAACTAGACCCCTCAAAGTATTCAAGACAGCATTTAGAAAGTTTTTTTGAACCCTTTAGGCATTTCGCAGGAACTAAAGCGGAGGTGAAATTTGCAAATTTCATTTTTCTTGCTGAATTTCAATTTTATTCCATTTTTCTCTGTAACACAGAAGGTATTTCCAGAGAAACACTACTAAATATGTATTGTCCAGATTCTGCAGTTTTTAGAAATGTCCCACATGTGGCTCTAGTGCGCTCGTGGACTAAAACACAAGCAACAGAAGCAAAGAAGAACCTAGTGCATTTTAAGGCCTCGTTTTTTATTAGAATATATTTTAGGCAGCATGCCAGGTTTGAAGAGGTGTTAAGGTGCCAAAACAGTAGGCATCCCCCAAAAGTGAACCCATTTTGGAAACTGCACCCCTCAAGGAATTAATTTATGGTTGTTGTTACCATTTTGACCAGTTTTTTCACAGCGCATATTTGAATTGGGCTCTGAAATTAAAAAATTTCATTTTTTCCAATAAGATGTCATTTTTGATCAAAATGTCTTATTTTCAAAGGGAACAAAAGGCCTCATTGTATTGCCCAATTTGTCCTGAGTGTGGCAGTACCCCATTTGTGGTGATAACCTTCCGTTTGGGCCCATGGGAGGGATCAGAAGGAAAGGAGCGCTATGAGTTCTTTGGAGTCCAGATTTTGCTGGATTGGTTTTCGAGTGCCTTGTCGCATTTGCAGAGCCCGAGAGGTATCAAAGCAATGAAAACCCACCAGAAGTGACCCCATTTTGGAAACTACACCCCTCAAGAAATTAATTTATAGGTGACCATTTAGACACCACAGTTTTTTCACAGAATTTATTTGAATTTGGCTGTGAATTAAAAAAAAAATGAAATTATTTCTAATAAGTTTTGGCTCAAAATTTCTTATTTTCACAAGGAATAAAATACGCCATTTTATTGCCCAATTTGTCCTGAGTGCGGCAATACCCAATTTGTGGTGATAAACTGCCGTTTGGACCCATGGGAGGGCTCAGAAGGAAAGGACCACCATTTGGCCAACTGGGGATTTTCTGGTGCTGTCATGTATGCAGAAGCGCCTGAGGTACCAGTACAGTTGAAACCCCCGAGAAGTGATCCCAATTCAAAAACTACACCCCTTAAGGAATTCGTCTAGAGGTGTAGTGAGCATTTTGACCCCACAGGTATTGTGTAAATGATAATGTGCAGCAGATGGTGCAGAGTGAGATTTGCAATTTTCTATACATATATGCCATTTCAGTGTCCGATATATTGTGCCCAGCATGTGCCACCGGAGACATACATCCCATAAACTGTAATGAGGGATCTCCCGGGTATGGAAATACCCTACATGTGGCTTTTAACAGCTGCCTGGGCACACAGCAGGGCTCAGAAGGGAAAGATGAGTGGTATAAGCTGTGCGGAGTGCATCAGGGTAAGTAAAACTGGGGTAGATTGAAAATCAAGGGATGTATGATCAATTTTAAAACACTTTCATGGTTTTTCGGGACACGTGTCACATTGATATGTTGTGTCCTTCCTTATCCCCCTCTTATAGCAGACTTTGCACCTCTTTTGACCTTTTTCACTTCTTGTCAGTTTGGGGAACTTCTGGAAAGTGTTGCCCTGGTACGATGCGTGTTGCCTCGCTCCAGAAGTACTGGGTGCCCCCCCTTCCTGGTGCCTAAAGATTAGCTTCTTGATAACCACCGCTTGAAATTCCAGGAAGGTTCCTGTCTGGCCTGCACATCGATGTAGCACGTACGTATGCATTGTACAATGCCATCTGTATGATGTGCACGGCCAACTTCTTATACCACACCGCATGGCGCTGTAGGGCTTCAGTACTTGATCTGACAAGTCCACCCCTCCCATGTACCAATTGTAGTCCAGGATGCAGTCTGGTTTGTGGGTCTCTGTAGTGGTACCTCGTACTGGTACATGGGTACTGTTGTGGCCATGTATTGTTGTCAATACAAGCACATCTCTCTTGACCTTGTACTTGACACAATATATTGCTGCTAGATTGTGCCTGCTCCCACCCCTTCAGAGTGTTTGCCAAAGCAGAGGCTTAAGGAGGCCTCTCAGATTTTTTCTGGCAGTGCCTTTTTCTGGAAGCCAGGCACTTGAAGAGTGGGACGCTGGTATAAAAATTATCCAGGTAGAGGTGGTAACCCTGGTCCAGCAGTGGGTGCACCAAATCTCACACAACTTTTGCGTTAATTCCCAGTAAGGGGGGGCATTCTGGGGGCTGACTACTGGTGTCCTTTGCTTCATATATCCTAAATTTGTAGGTATACCCTGATGCACTCTCGCACAGCTTATGCATCTACACGCCATACCTTGCCCTCTTACTCGGCAGGTACTGGCGGAATTTAATCCTCCCTTTAAAATGTACCAAGGACTCATCAAAAGAAATACAATTCTCGGGGGTGCATGCTTTGGAAAACCGGGCACTGAAATGGTCTAATAGGGGTCTCTGTTTTCCGGAATTTAAAGCAAAGTAGAGGTGAAATTTACATATTTTATTTTTTTGTCAGAAAATCCTTTTTATTCAATTTTTTTCTGTAAAACATAAGGTTTTACCCGAGAAACGCAACTCAATACTTATTGCCCAGATTCTGCAGTTTTGAGAAATATCCCACATGTGACCCTAGTGTGATAATGAACTGAAGCCCCGGCCTCCGAAGCAAAGGAGCACATAGAGGATTATGAGGCCTCCTTTTTATTAGGTACCATGTCCTGTTTGAAGAGGTGTTGTGGTGCCAAAACAGGGGAAACCCCACAAAAGTGACCCTTTTTTGGAAATTAGACCCCTTGAGGAATTCATTGTAGTTTTCATGGGGTGCATGTGACTTTTTGATCAGTTTTTGTTCTATTTTTAAGAGTCGTGGTCACTAAAAAACAATTCTACTATTGTTTTTATTCTATTTTTTTTACTGCGTACTGCAGTGTATTAGAGCTGTCAGCTACTCACTGCCAGCAAGCATAGTGGGTCCTGACTTTGTCAGGATCCACTAGGCTTCCGTAGATGGCATAGCCAGACGCCATTGTTAGGCATCTGGTTGCCATAGCCACCATTGCTGGCCGCTATCGTGTAGCAGGCCGTCGATGTTAGTTTAACCGCTAAGAAGCTGCAATCGCTATTAAAAGCGGTTCCAAGGGGTTAATCAGTGGGGACACAGCGATCGGTCTCTGTTGAAGGAGCTGCGGCAACTGCTGTACGAGACAGCAGCGGTCACAGCTCCTGTATGTGTCGGGAAGACCGCCAAAATAGCCGTTCCTCCCGCGACGTATTATTCCGTCGCTGAGTGCGAACGATGCACTTAGCACGACGGAATAGTACGTCGCTGAGCGCGAAGCAGTTAAAAATGCCAGGGCTTATTTTAAGTCTCAGTCCGGCCCTGGATTAATGTATACTTGTTTGGGGTCAAACTTTACACGAAAATGTTTTGTTGAATTGAGCCGATGTGCATGTGCGAGCCCTGCGGCCATTTCAATGATTACGTTGCTTTGCCAACACAATTGTAGGTGTGGTATACAGTATGCGCTGCTCCAAATGTGTCAGAGGCTAAACAGGATAACTCTCATAATCGCCACGACCCTTCAGCTGATCCGTTAGGGTGATTCTAGTTTGACCATCAACGATAATACATATGGTCTGTTCTATGTCTAGTGCAATAATAACATTTTTTTTTTTTTTCTTAAAGTCCAAGAGGTTAAAACTCGTTTGAATTTGTGCTGGAACCAATTTCGATGTGAACAGTCCCAAGGCTCCATCTGAAAAAAAAGAGTACATGTTCACACAGCAACTTATGTCCTTGACAGATGTGATGGAACTTCATCCGTATGTATATATTATTATTTTTTTGCGCAATTTTTAACCACTTCCGGACCGCCCATAGACTATAAACAACCAGGCGGTCCTTAATTAACTCTGCAGGGCCGTTCCAGAACGTCCTGCAGAGATAGCCTGTTTGCCGGTCTGAAGCTGCATTTAGCTCCGTAATACAGCTGTCTCTAGACAGCTGGCATCACGGAGCTCTGCCCAGAGACTAAGCAGTGAGGTCTCTGGGCATGTGATCGTTGTGACAACTCTCAAAATGATCAGTATACTTTCCCCATCGTTGCGGCACCCCCGCCACCCCTCGCGGCGATCCCCCCGCCCCCCTCTCGACACCCGCCCCCCTCGCAGTCCCAATTCCCCCTCGCCCCCCCTTGTGGCACCCCTACTCTAACTTCTCCCTCTCCTGGTAGGCTGTCAGGAGAGGGAGAACAGTGTATAATAAAAAAATAAATATATTCCTTTCTATCATCTATCTATCCATCCATCCATTCATTCATCCATCCATCCATCCATCCATCTAGGAAATACAAAGAAGAACCGCACCACAAATCTTGAAATAATCACCTCTATCAGGGGTGTCGTGTGTGCAAGCCTCCAGACCACGACCAATAGTCCAAATTTAGGAATTAAAAAAATAGGCAGCGCTCCACAGCATAGTAGTCAAAAAAGTGAAAAAAGTTTATTCACCCATATGTAAGATTGCTACGTTTCAGTCCCATTCTGGACCTTTCTCAAGCAGAACTGACAGTGTATAACATGTGGTTTAAATACCATGCAGCATATAATTGTGTAATGACATTCATTAAGTGAAATAATGATATTAATATACATTTTTATAATACATTGGGACATATTACTTTTATCCCTAGGTAAGTCAAAAAGTGCTAAGTGCATCGTGATAAAATTTAAACATACAATATAAACACTGATCCATCAATTCCTTATTCCATACATAATTGGTTCTTCATATTTCATACAAACACATGATACAATGTAAATCCTTAATTGATTACTCACTCCCCGGAGGTCAGGAACATTCAAAGTATATTTAGTCTCAAGGCCAAATCTGGGCGTTTTACTAAATTGAACTGAACTGCACATGTCTACACACCTGATCTCATCCAGTGTTCATACTCCATGGCATAGTCTGCTAAAGAGCCGATGATTCACCCTGTTGGGCCGTGCATGCAGATTTAACTCACGCATGCGCAGAAGGGCACTCCATCGGGGTAGCGACCATCACAGAGAAGGGCAAATATGCCCCTTACTCTATAGTGATAAATACCGTGTGTATACTAAATGCCTATATAGCAGCATAATATATCTCATAAGTTCTATTTGAACTTTTTATTAGAACCTTTTAGTTCACGTATGATAAAGTAGAGTATCTCCTACGTCTCTATAGACAGAGTTGGCTGATCCCTTTCCCAAGAGTTCCAAGCCTCCTCTGTGGTCAACTGCAACCTGGTTTTGAGATGTGCAAATAGCACACCATATTCAGCCCGTGCGTCGACATAAGGGAGACCATACAGGAGTTCACATATAGACACCGGAGGTTTTTATAAGAATATTTTATTTCAATGTCACATTGATGTAATGTTATCACTCAGAGTTTTCAAAAAAAATAAAATAAGGCATGAAGTAACACCGTATATGCTAATAGGATGGTTGAGACTATCCATGGGTAGAGTTACTGGATCTCTATGTGTAGTGAGAACAAAGCCATAAAATCAGCATACTGAACTCTAGATTTGAGACCAATAGAACTTGATGCGTTCCTGAAGTCCAATATGTCAGTGTTCATTTCTTCACAATAGCGATCTATGTGGACAGAATAAAAAAGAAGAAATTAATGGATCACATAAATTTAAAAGACATCGTATTCATCATTTGGCTGATATACATGTCATCTCCCTGTGCGGATAGAGTCATAGAAGCAAATTCAACAGTTACAGGGGGCAAGTCAACTAGTTCAGATCACCACCCCTAATTTATAATCGACATTTAAACCTTGGGGTCTCAGGGTGTTAAGTCGACAAATCCACTCCAACTCCTTTTTTAATAAGCGTGCCCTATCACCCCCCGCCCCCGTCGCAAGGGCGGCACGCTATCAAGTACTCGGAACCTCAATTGTTTTTCTGAATGATTAGGGACTGCTAAGTCCAAACGTTTGCAACGAATTGTATACTTGTGTTGATTAATTCTAATCTTCAGGTCCAGGGTTGTTTCCCCCACATATAACAAATTACACGGACATTGTATCAAATAGACCACAAAGTCACTATGGCATGTCAAGAAATTGTTAATCCTATACATCTTGTTGGTAACAGGGTGTGAAAATGTATCTCCCTTAATCATTAATGTGCAATTTATACAATTCAGGCATGGATAACATCCCTTTTTCCTGGGTGCCAGAAATGTTTGTGATTCTTTTTTCTCTGTACCCAGGTCCGATCGCACCAATTTGTCACCTAGATTATAAGATCGGCGATAAGAAAAAAGGCGAGGTACCTTAAACTCGGGTATATTGCCCGGGCAGTTACCCAATATTGGCCAATGTTTACGTATTATTTGAGAGAGGGACTGACTAATCTCGCTGTATGTGGATATGAACGGAATCCTATTAGTCTTTTTACTGTCATCAATATTTGGATCTTTCGTCTCTGTAGGGGGTCGAAGGAGATCACTACGTGCAATATTTTCAATTTTATGGCGATGTTCACGTATGATTGTCGAGGGATATCCCCTATCCCTTAATTTACGTGTAAGGACATTTAATTTTTCGTCTACTGATCCCCTCCTCACTGATTATTCGTTTAAGTCGAATGAATTGGCTGAATGGTAAGGATTTAACCATAGGGCGCGGGTGGTTGCTTTCAAACCTTAATAGGTTATTTTGTCTGTTGGCTTAAAAAACAAATTAGTGGAAAGTATGTTTTCAGTCAATTTAATTTCAACATCAAGAAACTGTATTTTTTCTTGGGATGATACAACAGTAAAACTCAGATCAGGATCCATGGTATTTAAACATTCATGAAAGTTATTAAATTCCTCAAGGCTCCCCTGCCAAATTAGGAAGATGTCGTCTATATATCTCCACAAGTCCAGAACACATCTGAAGTGGTGGGACAGATAGACACACTCTTCCTCCAACATACTCATAAATATGTTGGCGTATGTCGGTGCAACATTTGCACCCATCGCGGTACCCCTGAGTTGTAAAAAAGAATCATCTTCAAATAGGAAGTAATTACATGTAAGTACAATTTTCAATAAATTCAATATGAGCTCCTGGCTCCCCAATGGGTAATCAGATGTCTGAAGTTTTTTAGACACTGCCAATAGACCCCTCTCGTGATCTATTGACGTGTATAGGCTCACAACGTCAAAGGAGACTAGATAGACCTCACTATTACTCTCCAAATTTATATTTTCCAATTTAGTCAAAATGTCACCTGTGTCACGTATATATGATTTAGTCTGGGTTACAAATGTCCCTAGTACTTTGTCAAGGAAAATAGATATGTGACTTAAAATTGAGTCACACCCAGAGACTATTGGTCGCCCTGGGGGGTTAACAAAAGATTTATGAATTTTTGGAAGGACATATATAACTGGGTTGACTGGATGTTCAACCAATAGAAATTTATATAAATCGTTGTCTATCAGATCTATCGCTTTTGCCTCATGTAAAATAAATTTGATCTTGCGTAATATATCAAATTTAGGGTCACATAATACTTGTTTGTATACATTGTGGTCTCCTAATTGACGACGTATCTCAGATACATACGTATTTTTGTCCATGACCACGATCGCACCCCCTCTATCTATCTATCTATCTATCTATCTATCTATCTATCTATCTATCTATCTATCTATCTATCTATCTATCTATCATCTATCTCTCTCTCTCTCTCTCTCTCTCTCTCTCTCTCTCTCTATCTATCTAGCAAAACAGAAAGTCCAGCAGCACCGGAAAAGATGTGGGTGCAAGCCCTAGGGAGCAGACCAAGCTCCCAGCTATACAGGAATCCAAAAAAACAGGCAGCACACCGTAGATGAAGTGAAAACAAGAGGGTACATTATTGCCCCATGTTCTACATGGGGCAATAAAGTACCCTCTTGTTTTCACTTCAACTACGGTGTGCTGCCTGTTTTTTGGATTTCTATCTATATCTATCTATCTATCTATCTATCTATCTATCTATCTATCTATCTATCTATCTATCTATCTATCTATCTATCTATCTATCCATCCATCCATCCATCCATCCATCCATCTATCTATCTATCTATCTATCTATCTATCTATCTATCTATCTATCTATCTATCTATCTATCTATCTATCTATGTAATATCTATCTATCTATCTATCTATCTATCTATCTATCTATCTATCTATCTATCTATCTATCTAGCTATCATCTATCTATCGATCGATCGATCTATCTATCTATCTATCTATCTATCTATCTATCTATCTATCTATCTATCTATCTATCTATCTATCTATCTATCTATCTATCAGACAAAAAATGGCGACAGCACACTGCGACACTAATGCCACCTAAACCACTAAATATAAATAAATATGCACTAAAGTTAAATCTACTTATAATAGGGAGGTTCTTAGTGCAAAAAGTGTTTGCCCACCTGCCACGACAAGGCGACCTCTGTAAGGTGGGAACCTACGCTGCACATACACCCAGAACTGGGACTAAGCCTACATATATACCTGGGGATGGTAGGATCCAGCATTGAACTAATTAAAATCACCCAGGGCAGAATGGGAGGAGTGCAAGAACAAAAATGGAGGCAGTCAATAATCCCACATATATGAATCACATAAACACAACAAAAATTTGAACAGCACATTCCAACTAAATGATATAAAATGTGTATGCAGGTGCAAGAACACCTGTGACTGCAAATATACAGCAGACAAAAAATGGCGACAGCACACTGCGACACTAATGCCACCTAAACAACTAAATATAAATAAATATGCACTAAAGCTAAATCTACTTATAATAGGGAGGTTCTTGGTGCACATTTTGATCAAAAAGTGTTTGCCCACCTGCCACGACAAGGCAATCTCTGTAAGGTGGGAACCTACGCTGCACATACACCCAGAACTTGGACTAAGCCTACATATATACCTGGGGATGGTAGGATCCAGCATTGAACTGATTAAAATCACCCAGGGCAGAATGGGAGGAGTGCAAGAACAAAAATGGAGGCAGTCACTAACCCCACATATATGAATCACATAAACACAACAAAAATTTGAACAGCACATTCCAACTAAATGATATAAAATATGTATGCAGGTGCAAGAACACCTATGACTGCAAATATACAACAGACAAAAAATTGCGATAGCACACTGCGACACTAAAGCCACCTAAACCACTAAATATAAATAAATATGCACTAAAGCTAAATCTACTTATAATAGGGAGGTTCTTAGTGCACATTTTGATCAAACATAGATCTCGTATAGAGGTGGCATTTGGATCACGGCTGCAAAGTTTCTTGTTTTCCTTGTTCACTGAAATGGATAACATATGCAAGGAAGAGTGGCAACAAAGGCCTAAATCCAGACATGACTCTCATTAAAGTGAAGGCAAAGATAATCCAAAGATAATGTGCAATAAGTAATGTTCAATATGCAGGTCCATGTCAGACGCCAGAAATTCTGTCTTTAAGGAGAAAACTAGAGAAGAACTACAGTATATTGAGAAAAACTATAGATTTGAAGTGTAAAAGTTATTTATACACAGCACACTGTATATATCTTAAGTATCATGCATTATTAATATCTTTAATTAATATCTTTAGTTACTTGTAAATTATTGAATTTTTTCTTTCAGTCATCTCAAGCTCATAGCATGATCACAATGGTTGTTATGATGATTCACAAATATCATGACCTGCCTAAGTAGAGTCGTGTGTTAACGAACCTTCCCTTACCCCATCCTATCCCCCCACCCCCACCTTTAGGAAAGACACGTGACACCGAGGTTGGATGTGAAATGGCCACAGCAGCCGTTTATTAATTTTACAGTTTTATAAAAACAATTTAAATCCGAAACCTTCGGATAACTAGTTAGGAATCCACCAGAGAATTCCTTCTAATAATTCACATGACCCAACATGGGTCAGAAACGTAAATAACAATTTAACGTTAACATTAACCCGAGCAGAGGAAGTCCTTGAAGCCCTTTCAGATATTCCTTTTTTAAGAACACACCGAGTTAGCCATCTGCAAACCACTAATTACCTCCAGCCGTAAACCAGCTCGGAAGCACCGTTCACCTCTGCAGATGGCTCCAACCACTAGAAGTCCACTTCAAGGGGATAACACCCGATGAAGCCCTCAAGTGATATACCGACCACTAGAAGTCCACTTCAAAGGGATAACACCCGATGAAGCCTTCAAGTGATATACCTTCTACCAGAAGACCACTTCAAAGGGATAACACCCGATGAAGTCTTCAACCATGTACCTTTTTTGGGGGACGCATACCCCCGATGCGACCCCCCCACCATTTTTTACTGACTGGCCTCAAGGACTCCCCCCGCCAGCTGCCATGACAATAGGACCTACTCAGGAAAAAAGGAAAACATGTTAGATAAGCACACAAATAAAACACAACACTCATATACGGACGTACGCAAATACCCACCACGTAACAAACCAAGGGCGGGAGGGTGGGAGCTTGTTCTTACTGTGCTACTGCTCCCGCTGCTTCCGGCTCAATGCTGAAAACAGCGGGAAGAGCAGCAACGGCCCCCCTGACTCCTCCCTGACCCCCTCCAACTCCCTCCAGCTCTCCCTCACCTGTTAACCCTTTCCCTACCAGGGAGGTCATGGAGGCTTCCCCTTCAGCCCTGCAGGCTCGGTCCAGCCCCTTCTTGACCTGCCTAAGTAGAGTCGTGTGTTAACGAACCTTCCCTTACCCCATCCTATCCCCCCACCCCCACCTTTAGGAAAGACACGTGACACCGAGGTTGGATGTGAAATGGCCACAGCAGCCGTTTATTAATTTTACAGTTTTATAAAAACAATTTAAATCCGAAACCTTCGGATAACTAGTTAGGAATCCACCAGAGAATTCCTTCTAATAATTCACATGACCCAACATGGGTCAGAAACGTAAATAACAATTTAACGTTAACATTAACCCGAGCAGAGGAAGTCCTTGAAGCCCTTTCAGATATTCCTTTTTTAAGAACACACCGAGTTAGCCATCTGCAAACCACTAATTACCTCCAGCCGTAAACCAGCTCGGAAGCACCGTTCACCTCTGCAGATAGCTCCAACCACTAGAAGTCCACTTCAAGGGGATAACACCCGATGAAGCCCTCAAGTGATATACCGACCACTAGAAGTCCACTTCAAAGGGATAACACCCGATGAAGCCTTCAAGTGATATACCTTCTACCAGAAGACCACTTCAAAGGGATAACACCCGATGAAGTCTTCAACCATGTACCTTTTTTGGGGGACGCATAACCCCGATGCGACCCCCCCACCATTTTTTACTGACTGGCCTCAAGGACTCCCCCCGCCACAGCGAAACAGGCCTTGACCACCTTAAGCCTGTGAGTTCCTCCACACCACCACCGCCCTTTCTATGCCTTCTGCTATCGCCAAGCTCCACAGATCAATGCCAACCTCGGTCAGATGAACCCCGTCACTCCTCCAGAAATTCCCCACTCCTAACTCCAAATCCCTATGCCTCACGCAAATGCCCCCGTTCCTTGCCACAAAACGGGACACCGCCCGATTAACTTTAATGCGAGCCTTATTGACTCTCTCCACCGATCTAGCCAACCGCCAATGTTTTCTTGGGACTATGTCCGACCACACTATCACTAACTTGGGATAAGATACCCACAAACACAACATATCGTGTTTGATATCCCGCACCAACTCACGAAAGGGGCGGACTCCTAAGTCATTCCCACCCACGTGCAGCACTAAGACCTCCGGAACCCTATCAAGCCGAGCATATGTCTGGAATTCCGCCAACACCCTGCTCCACGACATACCTCTAAATCCCAGCCAATGCACAACCGCATCCTGTCGCGGAATGCGCAACTGGCGACCATCCGGGCGGACGTCCGCCCTCAAAGCCCCCCAGTGCACGTAAGAATGACCCATCAACCACACCAAACACGGAGGCGAATCTGAAACGGAAAAAACAATTAGGCACCACTATATATCATTTTTAAAGCGTTAACAACAAACCTCATAACATATGGGGGCGGACATAGGACTTAAACCTGTTGGACTCCCAACGACCAATACGCCGCACCCCCTCATCATCCAACCCCCAGCGCCCCGCTTCTGTTGCTGCGCCAATCCTAAAGGAGTGAGATGAATATGAGCCTGCCGCAACACCAACCGCCGCCAAACATTTTTTAAATACAGCTCCAAACTGAAACCTGGACAAAAACGACCCGTCCACATGACGTAACAAAGGCAAATCTGGAGACCCCCTTTTCGGCGTAAAACCCCGCATGCACTCTACTGGGCACATAACCGACCCCGGGAGGGCGAACAAAACTATCAGTTTACCCTTCCCCACTTGATCAGTTTTTGACCGACGCAACCATACCTCCAGCCGATCTGCGAAGAGGCTCACCTCCCCAGATCTCAGCCCCCCTGCCTGTTTAGTACTTGGCGATACCAACTCACCTATTCTAAATGCCCCAAAGAACGCTAACGAAAAAGCTAACCGAAACAAATCCATTTAGTCTGAAGAACGACAGACCGATGCTAATGAACCGCCCAACGAGCTAAGCAAAGCAAACGACACAGGCCTTCTACTATCCGCCTCCACCCTACCTCGGCGCAACCCCTTCAAAGCCTGCGATACCAGAAATTCCTTCGATACATCCTGAAAGCCCCGCAACTTAAACCCAAACGCCACCGCAGATATGAACCGGTTCACCTTCGCCACTGAAAACCCCGCCTCCCAGGCGTCCCCTAACCAGTACAAAAGTGCCACCAACCTGTCTCTATCCGTATTGACGTCACCCAACTCTCTTACCCACTCCTCCCACTGCCTCCAACAAGCAGCATAAGCACTCCACGTCGAGCGCGCCAAAGACCTTTGTAACAGTTGTTCTACGGGACCGATACCAGATCCCAAAGATGTTCCGGACAAGCCAAACCGAGCCGTTCCGCTCCCGGTGCCAATTGCCGAAACCGGTCCCACTGCGAGCGAGAAAGAGCATCAGCGATACAGTTCCGTACACCCGGGACATGCACCGCCACCACCCACGCGTTCAACGACAAACACACCAACACTAAATGTCGCAACAATTGAACTACCGGAGGAGAGGACGCCGTGATATTATTAATGGCCAGCACCGCCCCCATGTTGTCGCAGTAAAAACGGACCTTCTTATCCCTGAGCCTGTACCCCCAAATGGTAGCCGCCACCACGATGGGAAACAGCTCGAGCAGGGCCAGATTCCGCGTGAGTCCACTGGACACCCAACTAGCCGGCCATTGACCCGCGCACCACGGACCTCCCCCGTAAGCTCCAAAACCGCCCGCCCCAGCCGCATCCGTAAAAATATTCAAATCACTTGTATCCTGCGCTGGGGCCATCCATAGTGAGCGACCATTGTACTGGCCCAAGAAGTCATCCCAAACCTGAAGATCCGCTCGGTGCTCCTCCTTGAGCCGCACAAAATGATGCGGCGCACGCACTCCCGCCGTTGCCGCCGCCAACCTCCTACCAAACACCCTCCCCATCGGCATAATCCGGCAGGCGAAATTCAACTTCCCCAGCAGCGACTGAAGCTCCCGCAGCGTCATTTTCGTCAGTCTACAAGCCCGCCGTACCTCCAGCCTCAAAGCACCCAACTTATCCGCAGGGAGACGACACTCCATTGCCACCGAGTCTATTTCAATTCCCAAAAAACAAATCGTCGCTACCGGGCCCTCCGTTTTTTCTGGCGCCAAAGGAATACCGAAATCCCTCGCCACCTTCTGTAGTGCATGAAGCAAATTACCGCAAACCGGCGAACCCCCCGGGCCAACACACAAAAATCATCTAAGTAATGGATCAACGAGTCGACCCCGGATACTCCCCTCGTTACCCACTCTACGAAGCTACTAAACGCCTCGAAGTATGCACAAGAAAGGGAACACCCCATCGGAAGGCACCGATCCACGTAAAAAGCCCCATCCCAAAAACAACCCAACAGCCGTTGGCTTTCTGGATGAACAGGCAACAACCTGAACGCCGCCTCGATGTCGGTTTTTGCTAGCAGCGCACCTGGACCCGCAGCCCGCACTAAACCCACCGCCTTATCGAACGAGGTATAGACTACGGAGCACAACTCGTGATCAATCCCGTCATTTACCGACGAACCCTTGGGATACGATAAATGTTGAATCAAACGAAATTTTCCGGGCTCGCGTTTAGGGACAATACCCAACGGGGACACAACTAAATCTTCTACAGGCGACTCAACAAACGGCCCCGACATGCGGCCCAACGAAACTTCTTTCAACAACTTTTCCGACACGACTTTTGCATGCAAGTAAGCCGATTTTAAATTCCTCCGCGTAACCGGAACCTCATAAGGAGGCGGAGGAATAACAAAACCAACACGAAACCCTTCGGAAAGCAACTTCGCCGCCGCCCTATCTGGATACTCATTTAGATAAGGGGCCATCTTTTCCACCCTCACCGGCGCCACCCCCTTGACCAGCCGCGGAGTGCTGGTTCCCTGACCTCTTTTTTCGCAGACATTTTGCCGCCCCGTGTGATGCACCATTACACTCGGAACACACGTGCTTGAACTTGCACGTGGCCCCGAACTTACACTGGCCTTCATTAAATTGCCAGCAAAAACCCGCCTTTCCCCCGCCGCTTTGTCCAACCTGGCTAGACTGGCCTCCCTGGCCGGCGCTCCCGGGAAAGGACTGCCTAACCGGAGCCGTAACCCGTAACCAGAGAGCAATATCCTTCTGGTCCCACCGAATCGCCGACCGAACCGCTTTCCGCTGACGGAATTGCTCATCGTATCGCAGCCACGCCTGACCCCCATACGCCCTATGAGCCTCCCCAATGGCATCAAAATAACAAAATAACGCCGAACAATTTTCCGGCGCCTTTTCCCCTATCACACTAGCCAATATGGCGAACGCCTGCGACCAATTAACGAACGTCTGCGGGATAAGCCTATACCGCCGCCGTTCCTCCTCGTCCTTTTTACTCTCGTCCCGCTTGCTCTTATCCAAATTAAATTTAGCGAGCGGCAAGAGAGAAAAAATCTCAACATATTCATCCTTCCAGATCCGCTCGCGCACCTCCTGCTTTAAATGCGCCCCCAACGGACCTTCGAAACAAACGTACACCTCCCCCCGAGCACGGTCATCAATACGCACCCGATCGCCATCCTTTTGTGCCTCGGTCTGTACCGACACCGCGACCGCCTCCCTAACCGCCAGCACGGGCCGCGCCTGTACCAACCCCAAGTCCCTGGGGCCCTCCCACACTACCGCCGGGGACACTTCCGTAACTAACGGCGCCGCCGCCCTATCTAGGCGCCCGACCAGCTCCCTCAAGCAAACCACTAAGTCTGCCAGACCCGCGCCATCGCGCCCGCCCGCGCCACTACCGGCAACCGATGCGACGCTAGCAGCCCCCCCACCGACACCCGACATAAAAATCGCTGGATATGACAATGATGGAGTTACACACTCACCGGGCCGCACAGGCGCTGTGTTCCCGTCAGCCGGACCATCCTGACCTCGACGATACACGTCCAGTTCACCTTCCTCGAGCTCATCTCTCGCAGACGACTGGCCATCCCACCGACATCTTCGGATCGGAGATGATGACGCGCTGACCGATGGGCCGGCAACCTGCCGCCCGACCGATGGAACCCAGACTTCCGACCGGACCTGTTGCCTCGACGTCGCTGCAGATCTAGGCGTCCGTCTCGATGATCCTGAAGAAGCCTGCCCCCTGGCCGGAACATCACCAGGCGGGGCGGCCGTACCTCGTCCTCCGAATCTTCCATCCGATGGTGGAGGGGTGACAGGGAGCCCGGCCTGCGACTCCCTGCTCACCGCCAGACCCCGTCGCGGCCTGGGATTCCCGCCAGGATGCAGGGCCTGGGAAGGGGCGGTCCCCCCAGCTGCCTGGCCTGCAGCGTCCGAGATCGGGCTCCCCCTGCGACGCCGTGTCCGCGGGACTGCCTCAGGACTGAGGCGCTCTGGAGGTCGAGACCGCCGGGAGGGACGGGTCGACCCGGCCTGCGTCGCCGTCACCCCCGGCAACGCTCTCTGCCTGCTCCGGACAGGAGCAGTTGTTGCCGACTCCCCCCCCGCCGCCATGCTAGGAAGGGGGCCGGGGGAGGGGAGCCTGTCTCCTGCAACGGACCCCGAACGCCGGGCCTGACGTGGCAACACGGCGTCCGGGATCCTCGCTAATGCAGCCACGGTCTCCTCCAGCCATCCGGGACCGTGGTGCACAGCAGCAGCACGCAGCTGCTCTAACAAAACCGCCTCCGACATACAGTAAGAGCGCGGGCAACGGGGAGCTTGTTCTTACTGTGCTACTGCTCCCGCTGCTTCCGGCTCAATGCTGAAAACAGCGGGAAGAGCAGCAACGGCCCCCCTGACTCCTCCCTGACCCCCTCCAACTCCCTCCAGCTCTCCCTCACCTGTTAACCCTTTCCCTACCAGGGAGGTCATGGAGGCTTCCCCTTCAGCCCTGCAGGCTCGGTCCAGCCCCTTCTAGAATTGAAGGTAGAGCAAATTCAGCTACTTTTATTTTGATTTTACTTAAGTAAGTAATTAGTAGTTTCCACTAAAATATCAAGTACTGTATATATTCTATCTATCTATCTATCTATCTATCTATCTATCTATCTATCTATCTATCTATCTATCTATCTATCGTAGTCGTCCAAAGACAGGCAGCACTCCAAGTTTTAGTGAAAAAATGGCTTTTATTTAGCCCTTGTGCAACGTTTCGGATCAGCGTATGGAGCCTTTGTCAAGCATACAAAAAGTGTATAAAACAGTGGTATATATGGGGATCAGACACCTGATCCCATTAACAGGTGATTAGCATAAACAGTAGATAAAAAGCAGTAATACAATCATTACACTTTTAGGGTATGTGCACACGATAGCAGGCATTTACGTGTGAAAAGACAGACTGTTTTCAAGAGAAAACAACTGCCTCGTTTCACACGTAAATGCTCCACCTCGTATTATGCGAGGCGTCTGTGACGCTCGTAAATCTTGAGCTGCTCTTCATTGAGTTCAATGAAGAACGGCTAAAATGACGTTGCAAAGAAGTGCCCTGCACTTCTTTGCCGAGGCAGTCAATTTACGCGTCGTCGTTTGACAGCTGTCAAACGACGACGCGTAAATGACAGGTCGTCTGCACAGTACGTCGGTAAACCCATTCAAATGAATGGGCAGATGTTTGCCGACATATTGTAGCCCTATTTTCAGACGTAAAACGAGGCATAATACGCCTCGTTTACGTCTGAAAATAGGTCGTGTGAACCCAGCCTTAAAAAAACATGCATGTGAATACATAGTGATCAATGTGCAGAGTAAACCAGATGAATATAAATATCACTGGATGTATAAGGGGCATAAGTGTTAATTGGTAAACATAGTGTTAAACACTCACATGTGTAAACCATAAAGAATAATTAAAAACAATACCATGTGGTACTATGGATCCATTCCAGTGTGTATCCGGCATTCTTACAGTTGATGGGCGCTTGTCAGTGACGATAGTCCATGTGTTTCCATGTATTAGCGGTGCACTTTCGCGCATGCGCATCACGGTCTCGAAGCCAGCAGTGGCCATCTTGGTGAAGAAATCTACATAAGGGTTTATTGTAGTGTATCGGCGGCGCACGCGCAGAGCGCTTCAAACGGCGAATTCCTCACAACTGGGCATACATAAAATTAACTCCCTAAATGGGATCTATCGCTAATATATACAAATTATATGCAATTTAAAGCTGGATTTGTTCTATGTATCAAAAAGGAATGATTAGAGAGATACTCAATGATATTTCTATAGATGTATAATTTTACTGTGGTTAGAAGGAGTATATTTCATAGACATAAGTGTAAAGATTAAATACACCAGATTCCTGAAAAAAACGCTGTAAAAAAACGCACCATGTGCACAGTGACATAAGACACTGAAATATGTGTGAAGAAAAAACACATATGCAGAATTAGCCATTCAAAGACATTCAATGGTATTTCTGTAGATGTATGATTTTACTATGAATAAAATAATATATTTCATAAGCATAAATATAAAGAATGAATACATCAGATTCCTAAAAAAACGCTGTCAAAAAACGCACCATGTGCACAGTGACATAAGATACTGACATATGTGTTAAGAAAAAGTAAATATGCAGAATTGGCCATTCATGGACATTCAATGATATTTCTGTAGAAGTATTATTTTACTATTCATAAAAGTAATATGTTTCATAGGCATAAGTGTAAAGAATAAATACACCAGATTCCTGAAGAAATGCTGTAAAAGACGCACCATGTGCACAGTGACATCAGACACTGACATATGTGTAAGGGAAAAAGAACAAATATGCAGAATTAGGGTATGTGCACACGTAGTGACCAAAAACTTCTGAAAATCCAGAGCTGTTTTCAAGGGAAAACAGACCCTGCTTTTCAGACGTTTTTTGACCAACTCGCATTTTTCGCGGCGTTTTTCGCGCCGTTTTTGCGGCGTTTTTTACGTCCGTTTTTGGAGCTGTTTTCATTGGAGTCTATGAGAAAACAGCTCCAAAAACGTCCAAAGAAGTGTCCTGCACTTCTTTTGACGAGGCTGTATTTTTACGCGTCGTCGTTTGACAGCTGTCAAACGACGACGCGTAAATAACAGGTCGTCTGCACAGTACGTCGGCAAACCCATTCAAATGAATGGGCAGATGTTTGCCGACGTATTGTAGCCCTATTTTCAGACGTAAAACGAGGCATAATATGCCTCGTTTACGTCTGAAAATAGGTCGTGTGAACCCAGCCTTAGCCGTTTAGTATGAATTTGATACTAAGACATAACTTCATAGAACATAATGTTTTGGAGACAAAAATAGAGCATAAACACAAAAAAAAATTGAACGATACTAGTAGTTTTTACACACCGGAATGGAAGATCCAGAGTAGACATAGTGAATGCTCGAGAAAAAATTAATACAGATGATCTGAAAGAAATACGTAAAATATTATATAACTTTTATACACTCATTCATGTACAAATCTATCAGATAAACACGTATTTCCCTCTCCATGTGTCTTGCCTCTGTATAATGTTTGGATACCGGGAGATTAAACCGTTTTTTTCGGATGGTATAACGGTGTTGGTTTAACCGTGACTTAAATTCAAGGGAGGTTTCTCGCTGTCACGTTGCCATTGTAGTAAATTTGTCATATTCTTGTACTTGAATTTGAAATTTACTACAGAGCTCCAGGTCTCTTCTGGCAAATTCCGAAATGAGCAAGAAGACACAAAGAGAAGGAAATGGCAACGTGACAGCGAGGATTATCGCAAGGGCAGGATCTACAATTGGAATGATAACCAGTATGGGAGAAATCCTGGTCGACAACATGACAACAGAAGAAGAAGGAGACCACAGGAGACAAATCAACACGAAAAGGAAAATTTATCCTTATCTCCTTTTTTAGGTACCCCTATGTGTGTCCGAAACGTACCAGGAGAGGTGGGAGGAGACACCAGCGACCAGAGAAGAGCCGGAACCATGAGACCACAACCACCAATGACAAGAGGGGCCAGACAGAGGAAGAGGACTTAGTCCAGATCATTGAGCCCAGAGGAGATATCGATCCTGAACAAGGGACTTTCCTTTTGTCCATCATCCCACACAGACTGGATACAACTTGATAAGGATTTGAATAATTTCTTCCGTTCTATAAAATTAACATGCTGGTTTGCTGATCATCCTCCTACTACTAGGGTAAGAGATTCAGAAATATGTCTAAATGATGTGAAGTTGTATAATAAGAGTAGTTTTATGCCGAATAATTACATCCCAGCATTTGATGTGTTTACTGCAGTAGTCAAGAGCGATGTTGAACAGTTAAAAAAGAGTAGTGTGGATATTCCTTTTAAACATCCCAATATGTCCAGGGATGACATCAATACACTACAGGCTCTTGTCCATGATAACCACATCACCATCAAACCAGCAGACAAAGGTGGTGCTGTGGTTGTCATGGACACGACCCAATATGAGGATGAAATAGTCAGGCAGTTGAGTGATACAACTGTTTACAAACAAGTACTTTCTGATCCAAAATTCAATATCATGAGACGTATACAGAATATCATTGACAAAGCTTTACAGGGTGGCATTATTGACAAAAAAACATCTGAATACCTAATTATTGAAAACCCTAGGACACCAGTCCTATATACATTACCCAAGATACATGAATCTTTGATTAATCCTCCTGGGCGTCCTATAGTCTCGGGTTCGGAGTCTATTTTTAGCCATATAGCAATCTTCTTGGATAGGGTTTTTAGGGTATTCTCAACTGAAGCCGTCTCGTATATACGGGATACATCAGATTTTCTGAATAGGCTCAAGTCAGTATGTATTCCAAAAAATCAACAAATTATTTTAGCATCATTTGATGTTGTCACCTTGTATACGTTGATTGATCATGAAAGGGGTATTAGAGCTATAGGTATGTTTCTTCAAGAAACTAGATACACCAATGAGGCTCAACAATTTTTTCTTGACTTACTGAGAATTATCCTCACGGATAATTATTTTTTGTTTCGGGACGACTTCTTTATACAAACTCAAGGTACGGCGATGGGGTCAAATGTGGCCCCCACGTACGCAAATACATACATGAGATTTCTTGAGGAGACGTTCGTCTATGTCTCCCACCACTTCAGTTGGGTCCTGAGGTGGTGGAGATATATAGACGACGTATTCCTCATTTGGATAGGTGATGCTACTGAACTTCAACTTTTTCATGCATTCTTAAATACCATTGATCCCACAGTTAAATTTACTTTAGTAAGCTCAGATACATCTATTCAATTTCTAGATGTATTGATAAATATCCGGGGGTGAAGTTTAACAACTGAGCTGTTTGTAAAGACCACAGATAGGAACAACTTACTAAAATTCAATAGTAATCACCTGCGCTCTATGGTAAAGAGCCTATCCACTAGTCAGTATATTCGCGCTAAGCGCATCACTAGTGAAGATAGTAAAATTGATAGTACTCTTCAGAGCATGGAAAACAAATTTCTTCGCAGGGGTTATCCAGCATTGCCCCTTAAACAGCAGAGGACAAAAGTGGAACAAATGCATAGGGATACACTACTAAAGATCAAGACGCTAGAACCGTTACCTGCCCGTATTCCATTTGTCACCACATTTGTGGAGAACAGTGATTCTATTAATACAATTATTTTAAAACATTGGCCTATGTTGAGAAATAGTTTACCACACATCCCTTAAATTCAAAATAATGTACAAGATCGATTGGTGAACTCGGATATAGGTTCCGGTAAAATAAACAGACAGACCTATCTTACCAAATGTAATACTGGGTGCTTCCCATGTCTCAATTGTATTAATTGTCCTCTGATACAAAAAGGACCAAAATTTGTTCATCCATGCTCTGAACAGTCCTATGACATAATGTTTTACCTAAATTGTATTTCTAATCATGTCATATATATTCTCGAATGCCCTTGTCATCTCCTGTACGTTGGAGAAACCTCCCTTGAATTTAAGACACGGTAAAATCAACACATTTATACCATCCGAAAAAAACGGTTGGATCTCCCGGTATCCAAACATTATACAGAGGCAGGACACACGGAGAGGGAAATACGTGTTTATCTGATAGACCACGTACCGATTTCACGTAGGCGTGGTAATCGCATAAAATTACTCAAATACAAGGAACTACAGTGGATAGAAAGATTACATACATTGAGACCTAACGGACTCAATGTTGACTTTGTCACATCTGGTGTGATCTAGAAATGTACCTTTCCACAGGCAAGGATAAGTGGGCTATTAGCTCTCTTTGTACATGAATGAGTGTATAAAAGTTATATAATATTTTACGTATTTCTTTCAGATCATCTGTATTAATTTTTTCTCGAGCATTCACTATGTCTACTCTGGATCTTCCATTCCGGTGTGTAAAAACTACTAGTATCGTTCTATTTTTTTTTGTGTTTATGCGCTATTTTTGTCTCCAAAACATTATGTTCTATGAAGTTATGTCTTAGTATCAAATTCATACTGAACGGCTAATTCTGCATATTTGTTCTTTTTTCCTTACACATATGTCAGTTTCTGATGTCACTGTGCACATGGTGCGTCTTTTACAGCGTTTCTTCAGGAATCTGGTGTACTTATTCTTTACACTTATACCTATGAAACATATTACTTTTATGAATAGTAAAATTATACTTCTACAGAAGTATCATTGAATGTCCATGAATGGCCAATTCTGCATATTTACTTTTTCTTAACACATATGTCAGTATCTTATGTCACTGTGCACATGGTGCGTTTTTTGACAGCGTTTTTTCAGGAATCTGATGTATTCATTCTTTATATTTATGCTTATGAAATATATTATTTTATTCATAGTAAAATCATACATCTACAGAAATACCATTGAATGTCTTTGAATGGCTAATTCTGCATATGTGTTTTTTATTCACACATATGTCAGTATCTTATGTCACTGTGCACATGGTGCGTTTTTTACAGTGTTTTTTCAGGAATCTGGTGTATTTAATCTTTACACTTATGTCTATACTCCTTCTAACCACAGTAAAATTATACATCTATAGAAGTATCTCTCTAATCATTCCTTTTTGATATATAGAACAAATCCAGCTTTGAAATGCATATAATTTGGAAATATTAGCGATAGATCCCATTTAGGGAGTTAATTTTATGTATGCCCAGTTGTGAGGAATTCGCCGTTTGAAGCGCTCTGCGCGTGCGCCGCTAATACACTACATTAAACCCTTATGTAGATTTCTTCACCAAGATGGCCACTGCTGGCTTCGAGACCGTGGTGCGCATGCGCGAAAGTGCGCCGCTAATACATGGAAACACACGGACTTTCGTCACTGACAAGCGCCCATCAACTGTAAGAATGCCGGATACACACTGGAACGGATCCATAGTACCACATGGTATTGTTTTTAATTTTTCTTTATGGTTTACACATGTGAGTGTTTAACACTATGTTTACCAATTAACACTTATGTCCCTTATACACCCAGTGATATTTATATTCATCTGGTTTACTCTGTACATTGATCACTATGTATTCACATGTATGTTTTTTTTAAAGTGTAATGATTGTATTACTGCTTTTTATCTACTGTTTATGCTAATCACCTGTTAATGGGATCAGGTGTCTGATCCCCATATATACCACTGTTTTATACACTTTTTGTATGCTTGACAAAGGCTCCATACGCTGAGCCGAAACGTTGCACAAGGGCTAAATAAAAGCCATTTTTTCACTAAAACTTGGAGTGCTGCCTGTCTTTGGACGACTATACTTGGATTTGGAGCAGTGATCAAGCTCCCAGGGCGCGCACCCATCACCAAGTTTGACTGGTGCTGCTGGATCGTGGAATTTCTATCTATCTATCTATCTATCTATCTATCTATCTATCTATCTATCTATCTATCTATCTATCTATCTATCTATCTATCTGTTCCTACCATCCCCAGATATATGCACCTGCATACACGTTTTGTATCATTTTGTTAGAATGTGCTGTTCAAACTTTTGTGTTGTTTATGTGATTCATATATGTGGGGTTAGTGACTGCCTCCATTTTTTGTTCTTGCACTCCTCCCACTCTGCCCTGGGTGATTTTAATTAGTTTAATGCTGGATCCTACCATCCCCAGATATATGTAAGCTTAGTCCCAATTCTGGGTGTATGTGCAGAGTAGGTCCCCACCTATGGATGACGCCTTGTCGTGGCAGGTGGGCAAACACTTTTTTATCAAAATGTGCACTAAGAACCTCCCTATTGTAAGTAGATTTAGCAGTAATGCATATTTATTTATATTTAGTGGTTCAGGTTACATTGGTGTTTGCAATGTGCTCTTGCCATTTTTTTGTGTGCTGTATATTTGCAGTCACAGGTGTTCTTGCACCTGCATACACGTTTTGTATAATTTTGTTTGAATGTGCTGATTAAACTTTTGTGTTTATGTGATTCATATATGTGGGGTTAGTGACTGCCTCCATTTTTTGTACTTGCACTCCTCCCATTCTGCCCTGGGTGATTTTAATTCGTTTAATGCTGGTTCCTACCATCCCCAGATATACGCAGGCTTAGTCTTGGTTCTGGGTGTATGTGCAGAGTAGGTCCCCACCTATGGAGGACACCTTGTTGTGGCAGGTGGGCAAACACTTTTTGATCAAAATGTGCACTATGAACCTCCCTATTATAAGTAGATTTAGCATGTAATGCATATTTATTTATATTTAGCGGTTTAGGTTACATTGGTGTTCACAGCGTGCTGTTGCAATTTTTGAAATCACTTTCCAATAATATCACTCATTTTATTGTGGAATATTTAGGAGGGAAGAAATTTAATAAACTGACTTGTTACAACAGTGTCATCCTATTACAGTACCACGCTGGAAATCAGTGAACTGTTTAGAAAAAACTATTATTTTGCAAATGTTTGCTTCCTTGACCACCAGTGAATGTGCAAGGGGAATAAAAATATATAATTGAAACCATTTTGCACTCCAGAATCTATTGGAATAAGTTGCAGTATTTTATCCAGTGCAAAGGGTATAGGAGAATTCATAGGAACCAAAAGATAATGTTCGTGCTCCTAGGCTTACCAAATAATATTAACAGAGACCTCCAAACAAGCCGGCCCCTAGGCCTTGCCATCATTGCCTGATTGGTTTTACATTTTTAGCTTATTATAAGAGTCTGATCCCTGCACTTCCTGATTGTCAGACTATTGAGCTTCCATCCTGTAGTCTAGTACTGTACTTTGCTGCCTTACTCTACAGACTGTTGCTTATAATAAACCAGAGAAAAAGAATCCATATATATCCACATCTGAAGAAATGAAACATCTTTATTGATAATAAATACATAGAACAAAAAGCAGAGAATCTAAAAATGAGTCCTTGACTAAGTCACACTACCAATATAAAACGGAATATTAAGTCACATAAGAGTATACATATTACATTGATAATCGGAATTACTCCTACACAGGGTATATTTATAAGAATTATATAAATGATAAGATGTAAATACAAAAAGTACAGCAGACCGGACCATTAGACCATTTGCCTAAGGAAACCAGTGTTCCTAGGGAAATAACAAGTGTCCCTATGAATCCAGTGAATGCACTTACCCATATTGAGGAGAATCGTGTGACCCAGAGTGTGGAAGTGCGCCCCGACGCGCGTTTCGCTTGTAGCTTTCTCAAGGGGTGCCGATATTATGGTTGTGCCTGGTTTAAGTACTGGTCTTCACTGTCCTTTAATCATTATAAGCCAATCAGGCGCCGATATGAGCGGCGCCTAAATGACAATGGTGGCGCCCAAGGATGACGCACAGGGATACACTGTCGATGAACGTCACTATCCCACTGCGCATGCGCGAATCCCGGGACGCGTCACCAGGGAAACAGCGCAGGCGCAGAGACGGAAAGACAGCCCATCGACAGGAATCGGCGTCCCATCTATTCATTCTACCCAAAGGTCCCAGCAGGAAAGTGAGTATGTGTATGTGAAAGGTAATAAGTGGGAGAGAAGCCCCCCCAGAGTTACAACTCTCTTCATGAATCCGTTATACATACAAAGTTACTCACTCATAGAGTCAGTCCTAAATAGTGCCATCTAGTGGATAAAATAGAGAATACAGAGACTAACTAGATTTCAAGACAGTGCATTGTCAATAGGTTTTAGAATATAAATCTCATTGGTTGTATTCAAATTTAATACACAAGTGTTATTATACATGATCAATCATACAATACAAATAAATAATTGAATAAATACATAGCAAGTGCATATACATTAAATAATATAAAGGAATTTTTGTTGTATACAGTGATTATGATAAAGTGTAATCATCAATTTCATAAATTAAATAATATGACCATAAAATTCAATTTACGTTATATAAGAAATCAACAAAAAATATATAGAAATAAATAAACAGTGATTAAGGCAATACAGAGTATGCAATTACAGAAAGTGTACGAGTGCATATTAAAACACAAGTAAGAATACATAATAAAATATACTAAGTAAAATAGAATCATATAAAAAGCAACAACAAAAAAACACAACCAACCACAATAGTGTTATGACTAAAAGACTCAATAGCCTAAGTACATATATACATGTAAAGTATAATAAATTACATCAGTAATAGAGAGTATATATTAAAAATACTAAGGAAAGTGAAGATGGAATGAACGCTTCTTCTATCCATGATTCATCCTGGACTTCATGTTGGTAGCATATATATAGGACAGAGATACCGAACTTTAATAGATATTCAAATCTAGGCACAATCTAAAATAAGACAAAAAGCACTTTAATATCATATTAAAAAGTTAAAAGAATAAAAACCGGTAGAAATATCACAGGAAGGCTGCAAAGCTCAAGTTTTCATTTAAACCTATAGGCGTCATGGTGTTCAAAACTGAAATCCATCTGCATTCTTTTTGGGCCAACATTGTCTTCGCATCTCCACCTCTGACACCACAGTGTACCCGGTCAATCCCCCTAACCTTAAAGCTCCTAGGGTCTCCCCCGTGCCAGAGCTTAAAGTGTTTGGGGATGGTTTTAAGTGATGTTAGGTCCTCAATTTCCCTTGCCGCTATTATGTCCCTAACGTGTTCTCTAATGCGAATTTTCAGTTGTCTGGTGGTCAGGCCCACATAAACTTTAGGACAACCACATGTGGCATAGTAAACCACGTAACTCGTATTGCATGATATGTAGTCCAGAATTTTAAAAGTTTGTTCGCCATTCGTAGATGTGAACGTGGTCGATCTGACTACATTAACACAGGCCACACAGTCACCGCATGGGTAACAGCCCTGGATAGGGCCTCTAGTTGAGAAAGGGTGCATTTGTTTGGGCACGTAGTGACTTTTGATGAGGATATCCTTGAGGTTTTTACACCTCCTAGCCGTCATCTGGGGATTTTTTGGCAGTGAGGTTGAGAAGGCGTGTTCAGTCTGCAGGACCGGCCAATGTTTCTTTAATATTGTCCGCATTGTTTCCCATTGATTATTAAAAGTTGAAATAAATCTAACCACGTTCTTGTCCTTAGTCCCGGTCTTAACAGGGTGTAAAAGTTTCGTCCTGTCGATATTTTTAGCCCGTCTGTACCCGTTCTTGATACATCTATTACTATACCCTCTTTCTTGGAAGCGTAATTTTAAATCCCTAGCCTGCCTCTCAAAGCTGGCATCTGGCGAGCAGATCCGCCTCATCCTAAGGAACTGACCAACCGGGACAGCCTTAAAAGTGGAATGCACATGTGCCGATGTGGCGTGTAGTAAAGAGTTAGTAGATGTCTCCTTTCTGAACACATCCATCTCACTATCCCGTGGTTATCTGCCTCGATGGATATGTCCAGAAAGTCGACCTTGTGTGCATTGGCCACATACGTCAACTTGATATTGCGGTCAATGACATTCAGTTCTTGCATGAAGCCGAGGAGCATTTCCTCCGTCCCCTGCCAGATGAATAGTATATCGTCAATATACCGCAACCAGCACTGCACATGGTCCACGGCGTGGGCCCCGTCACCATGCAGAACCTGTCTCTCCCAGGCTCCGAGAAACAGGTTAGCATATGACGGGGCGCACGCCGCCCCCATGGCAGTGCCTTGTTTCTGTAAATAAAATACATCCCTAAACACAAAGAGATTGTGAGTCAGGATGTACCTTAGTAAATCCACAATCAAGTCACAAGTTTGGCTGTCCCAGTTGCTCATCCCCAGGAAGAGGCGGACAGCTTCAATTCCATCCTCATGTCTGATGGAGGTGTAGAGGGACTCCACATCCGCCGTCACCAGGATCATGTTCGGTTCTAAAGTGATCCCGTCCAAATGGGTAAGTACGTCTGTGGTGTCCCTTACATGTGAGGGCAAACACTCGACCAACGGTTTCAAGTAATAGTCGATGAACTTACAGATTGGTTCACAAAGACCTCCAATTCCCGACACAATCGGTCTTCCGGGTGGATTTGTCAGGTCCTTGTGAACCTTCGGCAGCAAGTAGAAGGTCGGGATTTTGGGGTAAGTCACAGTTAAACCTTCAAGGATTTTTTTGGAAATTATTCCCTTTTCAAAGGCCAAGTTTAGAATCTGTCCTAATTCAGAAGAAAAGGCCTCTATTGGGTTATATGTCATCTTAGAGTATGTCTGTTTATCCCTAAGCTGCCTAAAGACCTCTTTTTCGTACAATGTAACGGGCCAGATAACGATATTTCCCCCTTTATCCGCTGCCTTGTATACGACATCGTCATATGCCTGTAATTCCTTCAAGGCAGTCCGTTGGGAGATTGTTAGATTGTCATAATGTCTATTGGTTGAAATGAGTTTAAAGTCACTTACTACCAATTTAGTAAAGATCTCCACTTGTGGACAGATCGTCAGAGGGGGAAATCTCGTTGAACGTGGTAATATAGATCTTGGGAACGTACCTTGTTCTGGGCATTGTTCAAGTAATAAGTCCTCAAGGGCCAGTAATGCTTCACGCTCCACATCGCTATTTAGTCCCAGATCTCTTTCACCCCTGTTGCTTATTTGTGTACCGAAGTTGGATTGCTTCCTGACCAAATCTCTGCCTCACGCTATAACCTGTTGCTGCTTATCTGTGCATCGAACCTGGACTGTTACTGGACTACTCGTTCTATTATCACTTTCCTGTCTAATAGTTTCACGCACTAAACTCTGAATCTGCTACAGCTTTTGACACTGAGACTTCCCTCTAGCCCGCCTTTTCACTGTTACCCAGCTAGTTGCCCCTTTTTTCTAAAACACAATGCTAACATCCTCCCCCACATCTGCCTCAGTGAGTGCCTGCTCAGTAAGCAGCAGACTCCTGCCTATGTTATCAATGGAACTCAGTGTTGCTCATAAAGAACCAGGATTTGGGCTTCCAAACTGAACGTGCACACCTTATGCACGGCAGTATACACCCTCAAACGGCTGTTCAAGTATAAATAATAGTAACCCCCTAATAAACTCTCTGGATATAAAGTCTCTTAATCTCAAGTCACACACTTAAGAAAATACACACTCGCAAACAATCACAATTGCTTTTTCCGTTTGGATTCAAATACGCTTTTGTCCACTTAGCCACAGTCGATTCTGCAATTAAATTCTCTAAGGCCCTGTTCACACAACGTTTTTTTACATGAGTTTTGATGCGGAAACAGTGGCAAAAAACGCGGCAAAAAACGGCCGAAATTGCCTCCCATTGTTTTCAATGAGAGGTGGAGGCGTTTTTTTCTTGCGAGCCTTTTTTTTCTGCTCGCGGGAAAAAAACGCCTCCACCTCCCAAAGAAAACGAACCGACATGCCCTATCTCGTGGCAATATCCGCCTCAAAAACCCCATTTAAATCAATGGCAGACGGAAAAAACGCAGCGTTTTATCTACAAAACCGCTCACGGTTTTTTTCTTTGCAAGTTGAATAAATTGGTAAAAAATTGCGGCAATAAAACGCCTGTGGTGCAAAACCACTTAACAAAAAAAAATTGGAGCTGATTTTTCCAGGCAGAATTTGGCTCAGGCATTTTGCAATTTTCCAAATTATTCATGTGTTTTCAATAATTTAACAAATACTTTAAATGTAATGTTCAGAATAGAATTTATTGTGAAAGAACCAACCACAAATACAATAATAATATACTTTTCTTAAGATAAAATGAGTCATCCCATATGAAAGTTCTGCAAATTTATAGATAGAGAAGCTTGTTAGCAAGAAATGAAATCTCATGACATGCATTTGTCATAGTGATGTGAAGGACCTGCCAAAAAGGAAAATACATGGTTAGTAGGTATATCATACAAGATATTATATATATGTATGTGTGTAATTAGATCATTCATTGAATGGGCAGAAGCAATCTAAGTCTCACTAGGTTCCAGTCATCTCCCTTTAGAAGGGAATCCCACTGGTATTGTTTAAAGGTAAGGGAAACAGGAACTGGTCAAGCTTTTTTGGTGACCAAGGCAGGGCTTTAAGAATGAGGCCCCTTTCCTTTTAAAATTTCTGCCCAACACTCTCGTTCTTTAATCACCCGCTTCACTGTATAGGAAAGCGCTGATTAATTACAGTGGGCTACTGTCACATGGTAAAAATCTATTTCTGTGTGACCGTTCCCTCACTAAATGGAAAATGGAAGTTCCTATTGGACCCAAGCACCTGCAGAGCTATCAATTGGTTGAGCACAGCATTCAATTTGATGTTTAAAGAGGTTATTTTAAGATAGATAGTAGTGATATACCAGGATATACCTCCCATATTTGATTGGCGGGGGTCTAACTGCTTTTGCCCCTGCTGATCGCTAAAATGAAGTAGCATCAGCACTAGAAAAGAACCATGCAACTTTGTGTAACGTCAGCTCTGCTCTGCGTTATTAAGAGCCTGCATGGTTGACTCATTATACTTAAAGGGTATTTCGAGAGAATAAGAAAACAAACTGGCTACAGGAAATGTGATAAAATATCAAACCAAATATAACTCACCTATTAAATCCACTGCCGCTCCACTGCTCCGGTAGTCCCCGCTAGTCTTTGTAGACTTTCCTGCAGTGATAATTTGTCGTTCTTCCAAGTGATCGCTGTAGCCAATCACTGGCCACAGCGGCGATGTTAGAAAAAACAGTACATCAGCGCTGAGGCCAGTGAATGACAGTTCATTGCTGCAGGGAAGTCAATAAAGACCAGCAGGGGGCACCGGAGCGGCAGGAGATTTTATAGGCGAGCTATGTTTTGTTTGTTGTTTTATCACATTTCATTTTATTTTATTATTCTCTCCACAACCCCTTTAATTGCTTACAATGCTGCTTTGTGGAAAAAGCTGAGCGGAAACAACAGGAAACAAAGTGATCGGAAGGGTCTCAATGGTCAAACCCCCGCCAATTGGACATTGGTGACACATTCTAGCGACATGCCAAGAAATATTTAACCTGAGGAAAATATTGAATTTTTTTAATCCATAAATTGCACCCCACCATATTGACCTAGGCATCTATTCCTTATACGAGGCCTGATGGGAAACAATGTTAATGGAGATTATCTAGGGGACAAATTTGTGTGATCTTCAGTTAACTACTTGTAGGAAAAAAGCCCATGTTATGATATCACTTGGAGATGCAGCATGAAAAGGGCAAACAACATGTGCTTTACAATGCACCTCGTAACCGAAGTGTGACCAAAGTACATGGGTTTCATTACATCTTTTCAGCCACCTACCCTACTTACCAATATTTGGTATTAATTAATGGGTTTTGTCATTTTAGAACTTTGAGTGATATTTAATGGATTGCTGGAAAATGGAAAATCTAACATTGCTTTAAGTTATCATTATATTACCTCTATTATTGTGAACGACTTATTTTCCACATGGTCCTATTAGGTGATTTTAGAAAACTGCTAACTCTATTAGGAACTATCAGAAAATCAAACAACATTTCCTAATAGGCCCCACAGTATACATTGTCTTTGTAAGAACGACTAATGCCACTGTCTAGTACATGAGGAATTGTTTTTTCTAAATTGCATGTAAATGGATCGAATGAAGAAGAGAGATACATTTTCTACTTAGCTCTTAGATGTTACCAATAACACATGACTTTCTGGGGACGATAAGGGTATATTCACACGTGGCAGATTTGTTGATGATATTTCTGTGACCGTTCCATTCATCTAAATGGCATTTGTAAAAATCCATGTACATGCTGCAGAAACAACCACATTCACATGTATGGAGCAGAGTTTTGTAACACAGCCGTTTCTGCAACAAATCTGCCGTGTGTGAACAGCACAACCTACATTGTTTGTAAAATCTACTATTTAATAGAAAGCTGGTGTCCATTTTATTTCTCTCGAATAAAAAATAGTGTAATGAAGAAAAGTAATATTACGGCAAGTAATTATAATTTCGTATGGTGCTTTTTATAGTACATCTGTTACATGGTTTTACAACTTGCTAATTTGTAGGCGTTTGGATACATTGCATTTTTTAGGTAAATATCATGGATTGAAAGAAAAGTCTGTGCATTTTATTACCTTTGTTTAGCCTAGCAACCCATTGCCTAAGAGGCCTCCACCTAAGATGCCACTGAGAGCTTGGAATAAACCATTAACAATACCAAGAGTACTTCCAAGAACAGTCCCAGTCAGGAAGAATGCAACATCTGAAACCGTGTTATGGAGACCAGAGACAATGGAAAGTACACCAGTTACAGAACCCAGTGCACCAGTTACAGGACCCTAGAAAAAAAACATGTATTACCAAAATGGACTTTGCAAGGAAAGATACAAAGAAAATCAAAACTTTAGTTTCCAGGATAAAAGATCATAATGTAAAGGGTTTTTGCTCCTCACCACAGACAACCTTATTAATATGAGAGTTCCTGTAGCGATAAACATATCACTGCTGGAGGAGAAGTGTAGCATACAGGCACGTAGATGGCATTCTGATAATACATACAGTAGATGTCCCGAGTCTGCCAGGACAGAGAGTTGCTGTTTGTTAGACGTTCCCTCCTTTGGTTTATAGAAGGCAGTCCTGAGCAGAGGACCCTCTCTGTAATGTCTAAATGCTCTAATAGGTGATATGGACATGAGGTGTCCTCAACCCTTGAAGAACCATGATATTGTTGGCTTTTAGAAAATGGCATGGAGAAAATTTGTATTTTTTTCTATCCCGTACCCTAACAAATAATTTTGTTAAGTTAAGGCAGACACATGAGGCCTTTAATTTTTATTTTTTTTGTGGGACGAGTTGTACTTTATAAACTAACCATTTTGAAGTACATAAAATTTAGTAGAGTAGAATGTCTTTCACCGTGAATTATAAATTTTATGTTATGTTTATTGTCATTACGATTTCTTTGCTTTTCTTAAATTTAGTTAATGAAAAACTTTTAGTACAAGCTTTTTTTTGTTCAACTAGGGTACCTTTACTTTAGAATTTTTTTTTACCAGGAATACATAAACCTCCAGCCTTGGTATTAATGATACAGGGGCTGATGAAGAGCCACCTTCCTTTATTTTTTCCCTATCATTACCGCAATCATCACTGTTCACAGTACCTAAAACAAGTTTTGAAGCTTTCTCTGATGCCGATAGTTATTTCATGAGCGTCGCTGTCAATCACAGCAGTGGCGGGGCAACAGGCTCAGAGGCCCTGGTGTAAAAGTTTAGTCTGGGTCCTCCTTTCCTACTTCTCTTCAAGGCCGCGGGCCACTACCCATCGGTAACTCCCTTAAATGACCCATCGATGCAGCAATAGCAGCCAGGGGCATGGCTAGCATCTTAAAATATCAGGGGAACAAGCTTTAGGTCTTATGTTTTGCCTACCCAATCCCCCCAAAAATATTATAGATATCGGAGACAGTATATCTATAAGACAACGTTTATAATACAGCAGGCTGAGATACAGAGGCTCCGCTCTATGTATACTAGTATACCTCTCATAATGCAGTCACCAAATAATGATCAGATACCAGCTTTACACATTCAAAAGTGACAACAGTACAGTTACATTAAGTGACTCAGAGGTGACGTCTTCTAAATTAGTGACAACTTCCTTTGAGTTGAAGCTTCAACTTATTGGGGAATTACAGGACTATCAAAATACGGGACTATTTTCTAAAATGTTATCAGGAAAGCTGAAGGAACTTTCTGACTATATACATGCATGGCAGCAGTTCAATCTATCTGCATACTACAGACTACTGTATTGATGCCTGTATTCTCCTGATGGATCTGCAGGGCAAATGTGAATGTGGATTGCCCACAGGGTTATTAATGAATCTGCCCAGCATGTAAAGGCATCATTTCCCACAATAACACAATTCATAAGCGGGACTTTACATCAATTGTGACTATACACCCACAGAAGATACATAGATATGCATAACTACCAACCGTCCCTGATCCAACGGGACAGTCCCGGATTCCGGGTGGTATCCCGCTGTCCCGGGCGGCCGGTGGCATATCCCGGTTTAAACAGTACCTGCGTTTTTAGGACATGTGTAGTATGTGTGATGAGCAAATGGAGACTTCGTCCAAGCGTGCGGTGGAAGATCTAAGATTCTACAGGAGCCAGAAGCAGCAGATCGCACTGCAACTTGGTGAGTGACTCTGCTGCAGCAGTAGCTTCAGTGCAATGATTTATCATTATTTATGTTGGCCCGTAGCACACCTACTGTCTCCCCCTTGGCCTCCCACAAAGGCTCTGCCCACCTGCCTCCCAGCTGCCCTTCCACAGAGCTTCTGTCAGGGTGCGTATCCCACCTGGCCACACTCCCGCCCCTGTCACATTCTGCTCTCTTAGCTCTCTCTCCACACGAAACCCGTGCCACCTAGTCTCTCCCCTTGTCTCTTGATAGAGCCCCTGCCCACCTACTGTCTCTGCCCTGCCCCTTCACAGAGCCACTGCCAGTTTGAATCTCATCCCAGTTCCCATCTTGCCAATTTCCGTTGCCACACCTCCCCGGTAATGGGTGCCCGACGCATTGACTTTATGGGTCCCAGTAATTTCTGATGGTGCCCTTGCCCAGGGTTGCGGCCGGTTGCGCACAAAGCCTGCAATCCATAAGCCAACAGTCTAACCTCCTCTCCAGCTTTTTGCCCTGCAGCATGCACAGACTCTCCTTATTGATTCACCAGACTGTTTAATGTTCTATCACCTAACAGTATTGTGTGCGGCAGCATCTGTCTGAGAAAAGTCGGTCAGAAGCCGTTTCATTTTAAAGATCGTTGGGGGTCTTAGTGCTTGGACCCCCACCGTTTAAAACTTCTGACATGTTAATATGACGTCAAAAGTTTTAAAAGTTTAGTTACCATTTAAGACCAATTTTCTACCAGTGGTGAAAAGACAGCGAGCTTTTCCTCTAAATTACTTTTATTTGCCTTGAAAACTTTTTATTAAAAAAATGCTATCCTCCATGAACTACAGGTGGCTGCCTTTTTTAAGTTTCATAGATACTTTCTGCAAAATAAGAACAAACTTGGAGCTTTGTGACATTACAGATTAAAACAATGGAATTAATTATTATCAGAACATTGTAATTTTCTGTTCCTTCATCTAAACTTGTATTCTGCGTAAGGCCCCATGCACATAAACTTATTTTTTTCCTCCCATAAATACTGGCGTAAATATGGGTCCATTGTCACACGTATTCGACCCGTATTCCACCAGTAGTTACGGACCCGTGCCCGTAATTATATGGGTCCGGTGTCACCAGTATTCCACCCGTATTTATGGACCCATTTTCTCTGCACTAATCGGCAGCCCCTTCTCTATATCAGGATAGAGAGAAGGGGCAGCTCTTTCGGGCAGAGTTTCCGCAGCATTTGAAAGTAAAGAAAAGTTCATACGTACCCCGGCCCTTGTAATGGTGAGGCGTCTCTCTTTTGACATCCAGTCCGACCTCCCTGGATGACGCGGCAGTCCATGTGACCGCTGGAGCCTGTGATTGGCCTGTGATTGGCTGCAGAGGTCACATGGGATGAAACGTCATCCCGGGAGGCCGGACTGGAGGAAGAAGAAGAAGAGTTCTGGGTAAGTTAACTTTTAATACTATTAACTCCAGCGATAGTCACTGTCCCGGGTGCTGAAAGAGTTACTGCCGATCAGTTAACTCTTTCAGCACCCTGGACAGTGACTATCCCCTGACATTGCCTAGCAACGCTCCCGTAATTACGGGTGCACACACGTAGCCACCCGTAATTACGGGAGCCCCATAGACTTCTATGGGCCTGCCCGTGCCGTTATTACGGCCTGAAATAGGACATGTTATATATTTTTCAACGGCACGGGCACCTTCCCGTAAGCATACGGGAAGGTACCTGTGGCCAATAGAAGTCTATGGGCCCGTAGTTATGGGCCGTAATTTATGGCTCGTAATTACAGGCGTTTTTACGTTTGTGTGCATGAGGCCTAAATAATACATAATAATGACTTTATTGTCAAAATTATATGCAGTACGCTCTTTTTAGTGGTGGCTGTCGGCCGCCAGAATTTTATCATTTACAGAAGCACTCCGACAAATAATTTTTTTGCGCATATCGTGCTATCTCACCAGCAGTATTCTAGCAGTTTCATTTATATATTCCCAGCTCAGTTGCATCTATACATTTGGAATCCTTTCTTTATGGGCAGATGTGCCATGTATAAATGACTCTTTATGAAAGGTGCCTTAAATTGATATGGGACTAGACATTATATTGCAAATAACACACGTATATGCAAATGCGATACTTACCAAAAGATTGGTTAGTGTCAACAGTTGTGCTTTCAGAACACATCCAATTTGTGCCAAGATTCCTTCCTACAGATTATGAACAAATAGGAAACATAAATACATAGACCGAAGACATGGTTTTATATGTACTATTCTAATTTTATTCATGGGAACTTTTTTGATATTGCGAATTATACATGCAATAATGCATCTGTGTCTCTGTATAGTTTATCTTTTGATGTTATTTTCTTATCCTTGGACCTCTGGGATGAAGTGTACATAACTGTAACTTACCACCAAGTAAAGAACAGAATTTAGAAGAGTTTCAAGTTGAAGTTGTTCCAATAGGGCTTCCAAATTGTTTGCCTGAAAATTATAAGTTGATTTAATATGTAATAATTTTAGTAAGCAGGTATCAGAGATGACAATTACAATAACCCCTTAAAGCAACTCTCCAGGGACCCCTTTACTAAGGCTTATCCAAATCAGTTTATGCAGTATATTTCCTATTTCCTGATAGTATATTTCCTATTTCCTGATAGTATATTTCCTATTTCTTTTTCTAATGTGTGGCTTAGTAGTCTGTACTTTCCATGTTCTGATTTCTTAGTAAACACATAATAGGCTTGTGTTTATACACAGCATCCAATCTGGAGATGCAGAGCTGCAGTGGGAGGGAAAAAGCAGCAGCGTGAACCAATGATGAAGCAGGAGGTGGATTTCACACTACCTCACACTCCCTGTAGGCACCGTAGCTAAACTGTAGTCACAAATCACAGTTCTAGTATTATATTACAGTCATTTAAATGAATGGATGATCTTGTAAAAGTCCTTCAAAATGGGAGCCATTATTTGTAGCAGCTCCCCAAGGTGACCCCCTTTAAGACATCCATATCACTCAATCGGACATTGGGAAAAGATTTGACCAGTTGGGGCAATCTACATAACTCTAGTGTACTGGAATAGCTATTTTCAAAGTGACAATCAATGTGGCTGCTCTTCCTTTTGCCACTTTTGCAATAATGGACATACAACAAAATAGAAAAATAGTAATATCTCTGTAAGATAAAAAAATACATAACGAATAACCTTTGTTTTAACTAAGTTCTGATTTTAATGATGTTTGTCCATTTTTAATCCTAATTTATATCCTTAATCCTTTTAAATTATATGTTGCTTCTTACCAAGATCAATTCGATGATATTAAGTGGCAATTCCTAAACAAAGAGGAAAGTAAAATGAAAATAGGATTTTTGAAAAATATTTTCTTATACATGTAAAAAGCACTATAAGAATAGGAACACACAAGGCGTAAACACTGAGGATTCTCCGCAACAGATTGCATTGCGGAAAATCTGCAGCATAATACAGTAGCAGCAGTGTTGGTGAGATTTGAACAAATCTCATCCACACACAGCAGAAAAAAACATTCATAAATTGACCTGTGGTGTGGGTTTTTTATGCCGCAGCATGTCAATTTATGCTGCGTAATCGCTGATTTCCTGTTGCGGGTTTCCCCATTGAATTCAATGGAGAGGTAAAACACGCAACAATGAGCTATATGTTTCAACTTTTGCAGCGTAAATATCCCAAATGGAAAAAAAAAGCTTTTTTTTTTAAGTTAAAATGAATAAAAAAGCTTATACCGTTGTCCTAGCAGTGCAATCCTCTGTTCTAAGTACAGCTCAGCCTCCTGGGATAACGTAGTATTCCTTGTGACTATTGTAGTCAATCCAAGGCTGTAGAGGTCACATGGACTACAGCGTCATCCCAGGAGGCAAGCTACACTCAGAAGAGAGGGACGCGTCGCCATGACTATGGCCGGAGAAAGTATAAACTTTTTTTTTTATAATTCCTGCAGGATAAAACTGCACCACAATTTGGTGTGGTTTTTCGGGCGGAATTTCTTGCGGCTTCCAGGATGGACTCGCTGTGTTTTTTTACGCTGAGCATCCGTTCTGTGTCTTTCCACCCTTAGGCTAAATTCAGACAAGTTTTGCTGTAGTTTTCACGCTGTGTTTTTTGCACCCTAAAAACTAAGCTGCCTAGATATTACATAATTGTGAGTGAGGTTTAGAAAAATCTCTAATACATTTAGATTATTTTTTTTAATTAAACTAAAAAAACTGCACATTCTATTTGGTGCAATATTTCTGTGTTTTTCCATAATTTTTACATGCAGTACCATGTAGAAGCAGTTCTAGGGACAGTTCTTAGAGTTATTTCTTACACAAAAAAATTACTTTAGAGAAAATATACGAAATAGAAAAATCAAGCAATATTTGAATTTCAAAACGGAAACATTTTGTTGGATGGTTAGTGCTGAAAAATGAAGGGCAATTAGAGTATTATGGGTTTCTTGGGCCCTGCTGAATAGGTAAGCTTCTTTCTAATGCGGCATCCCATGGAAATAATTCAACTAATCAGAATAAAATATGTAAATACAGTGGCCCTTCAACATTCAATATTAATTGGTTCCGGGAAGACCATTGTATGTTGAAACCATAACTCTATGGAAAATTGGTGATTGTTTCCAAAGCCCCCAAAATGTCCACCCGAAACAATAAAAAAGATGGATTGAATACAAATAAGGACAAAAATACAAATAATGCATTTATTGTAAGTACTGTACATTATTGAACTACTGAACTACCTGTATGTGGATTACTTAATAACATACATTACCATTGTATAAACTAAATCAATAGTACTCGATGAAATAACACCTTCATGAAATAATGTTGAGCAAAAAAAGATCAATAATATAAAATAGGAGGGAAAGACCTTACCATAATTTTTAACAGATCCTTCAAAGTACAGCCAACATCAAGGGATATCAGTTTCTGAATAGAAAAAAGTATTCATATAAAGAGTAAACCTTTGCAATAGCACATTGGGTATGTAGTGTTACCCGGTAATTTGTGTGTGATACACCCTTTCATTAAATTAGAAGTCATTTATTAACAACCATTTCTCAGCAATACTCTCATATATAAATTTTTCATAAAAACATGAAATGTTTTTTTATTAATATTATTTTTTTTTTAATGAGTGATGAGTTAGTAATGAAAAAAATCATACAAAAATATAAATGAATAAAATGAAAAAAAGGTCTGAGACTAAATCATGTCACTCTCCCAGTGTTGACATGTGGTCATGTCCATGGATGATGAAGGGAAAGTTGCAGAACGCAGCAGAGGTTTAATTTGTAAAATCTACAGTGGTGAGCACTATAACTTCTTTTACATTTCCTGCAGGTTCCAGCCTTCATTCTTTAACAATTTCTTTGCTATGACAGCAGGGCCGGCCTTAGGATAGATGCTACCCTGTGCAAAATTTTCTTTCGGCACCCCACCACCGTCATAAAAAAAATGCCCCATAAAAAAGTATAATGCCTCTACACAGTATAATGCACTTTTTAGTGCCCCCACACAGTATAATGCCATTTTTAGTGCCCCCACACAGTATAACGCCCCTTTAGTGCCCCACACAGTATAATGCCCAATTCATGCCCCCCACAGTATATTGTCCCTTTCGTGCCCCCTGTATAATGTCCTTTTCGTGCCCCGTATATTGTCCCTATAGCTGCCCCACACAATATAATGTTCCAGTAGCTGCCCACACACAGTATAATTCCCACATAGCAGCCCCCACACAGTATAATGCCCCCTTTAGTGCCTACCCCTCAGTATAATGCCTCCTTTACTGTCCCACACAGTATAATGCCCCTTCTTTCCCCCCTCGACAGTATAATGTCCCCTTTAGTGATCCCCACACAGTATAATGTCCACCCAAGTGCCCTCACAGTATAATGCCCCTCTTAGTGTCCCACACAGTATAATGCCACCTTTACTGCCCCCACACAGTATAATGCCCCTCACGCCCCCACACACAGCATAATGCACCTTTAAGCCCCACACAGTTTAATGCCCCCTTCAGTGCCACCCACACAATAGATTGCCCCCTTTAGTGCCCACCATGCAGTAAAATGGCCGCTTTAGTGCCCCACAGAGTATAATGTTCATTATTTCTCACCCCAACAGTATAATGTCACCCTTTAGTGCCCCCCACATGTATAATGTCCACCAAGTGCTCCCACAGGGTACAAATAAAGTCTTGGTGCCTGGAGGCCCGGGGATCGAGTGGTAGTTGGCTTTTACTCACCACTTCTCTGCTTCGGCCCTGGCACTGCACTGTCAGTTTCAGTGCATCGCCGGCACTGGAGCAGAGAAAAAGCACCCGGGCTGGAAGGAATGCAACGGGAGGTGAGCCAGAGCAGCACAGGTCACACACCCCTAAAGCCAGCCCTGTATGCCAGAAATATGTCTGATTTTCCCATTGACTTGAAACAGTCAAATTAATTATTTGTAACTGCTGCATTTTTATATTTTTTCCATTTCTATTAATGGGAAAAGTCTTGACATTACACATATTTAAAAAAAAAAATCAAATCAATATAACATATAAGCTAAAATTACCAGTTCAAAGATGAGGTCCTCAATTAGACTTAGCTGTCTTGTCTTTTTTTCACCTTCGGGACATGTCTGTAAAGAAGGTAAAGAAGTTGAGGGCTTTCTGTATGACACAATTTAGTTTTATCCTTTTAGTGAGTTAATCTTATGTTGCATTGGGGCTCATGTAGACATATTTACTGTATAACCCAGAATGGAATGTTAAATTCTCAAAAGATTCAAGGCCTAGACACATAACATTTTTAAATTGACTTATTTTTGCAAATCACCACTGTATACATGTCATCAACCATTTGATAAAGTCTTACGCTAGTCCATTAGTATGCCATGTTTTCAATTTAAAGGGGTTTTCCACTAGCTGACAACTTATAACCTATCAACCGGATAGGTCATCAGTATATGATTTGTGGGGATACAACACCCGGACCCTGCATCGATCAGCTGCTCCGGCTACCTTTGGGCACCGAATGTCATTGCACAGTATGCAATGTATGGAGCTGGATTCACTTGAATAGGAGAGGCAATGCAGTATTGGCCATTATTCCGTGACCAGAGCTATCTGCTTCCAGCATGGACATCCGGTGCCCGCAGGCAGCCGGAGCGGCTGATCGGTGTGGGGTCCGGGTATCGGACCCCCAAGATCATATACTGATGATCTATCCTGTGGATAGGTCATCAGTTGTCCGGTAGTGGACAACCCTTTAAATGCTCAGTTTCCCATACAATAATTGAGCTGTTGTCTCCAGCTGAAGTCCACTTACATTCAATCAATTATATTGTCAGTGGCATAGTGACCTTATGTGGCTGCGCCAAAGTCTGATGTACCAGTGATATTTTGTCTAACCCCAGGATGCCACTACAATAGTATCACATCCCTAGTGAGAAAACTGTTCAGTGCCCATCCCATTATGATCCAATTGCGCTGTATCCAGGGTCTGGTGATAAATTTGCATAGTGCCAAGCAAAGAAATTACTGCTGGTAGCTGGGAAATTTCTTTCTATGCCGTGGGCGGGAGTTTCTTCAGGGTCCTGTACAGCACTTACAGAGTACAGTAAAAATATAAGCTCATCTAGTGTCCAAAGGAGCAGCTCATTCTGGCACAGGTAGATGGCAGTATAGCACATTTAGCACTGCACTGTACTGCAAAAATGTGCCACTAGAGAGCCAATCAGCATATGCACTTCTGTAATTCAGCACCTGCTGATTGGCTCTACTTGCCCCAATCTAAAATGCACTAATTTACAGGTATTTTACCAGTAAAATATCCACGCTGGTTGGCTGAATCTGTAATTCAATCGCATAGTACCACAGATCGACAAGCTTCGTCGCTTTGTAAGTTTAATGTAGTTTCAAGTTATGATGGCCCAGAAAAGGCTGTTGCAATATGAAAATATTGTAATCTGAGGCCATTATAACTTGTTAGACCATTGTATTATAAATTAGGGTCCTTGGTGATCGCCTTTTGGTATTTATTAATTTGTTTAGTGTCGTTTCTGGTTATCCAGATAACAGTCACTCTGGATTTGTGGGAAAAAGACAGATCTCATGGGTACAGGCTCCCCGGATCCTGGGATATGCAAAGGCCATGCTCTAACCTTGTAGCAAAAAAAAGATAAAGACACATATCTACAGTATATATAAATGGAATACTAATTGTGAGATGGAATATTACTTTACTGTGATTGTAGTAAGATGTAATGTGCACCATCTAACTAACTTGGTCATAGTTACAACTGCAGGATGGCATAGGGAAAAAAAGAAATACAGCCAATTCTTTTGGTGACATGCCTTTAAAAATAATTGTTATATAATTATATTTCTCCAAATTGTTGTGGAACCTATGAAAATTAAGATATTTCGGTGTTGCAATGGAACTTGTGTTATTACATTCTGAGGACTGATTAAAGAGGTTTCCTGTTTCAGCAAATTAATATTATTTTTTTGTGTAATTAAAAGTTATACAATTTTCCAATGTACATTCTGTATTAATTCCTTACGGTTTTCAAGATCTGTGTTTATTGTTATTCAGTAGGAACTTTCATTGTTAACTTCCAGTGTATAAAATTCTGTCCATGGTCATGTGATGACACCCAGGTGCACAGCTCCTTAGAACGTTAGAAGACACAGCCCTGATACACATACTGTAACGAGCCGTGCACCTGTGTGTCATCACATGACCATGGACAGAATTTTATCCGCTGGAAGTAAAAAAAGAAATGTTTCTACTGAATAACAAGAAGCAGAGTTCTTGAAAACAGTGAGGAATTAATACAGAGAGTAGATTGTAAACTGTTGTAAATTTGAATCATATAAAAAATAAAATTGGAAAAATTTAAACTGGACTGCCAAACACATTACTTTCAAATGTTTTCTTCGTTTTCATTTTAAGTATTATATATCTATGTTTAAACTTACTTTCAAAATCTCAAATTTTTCCCCAATTGCTTGAATGCCACGGACATGAGACTCAATTTTAGTTTTCTGAAAAAAAATCGCAAGCAGGTCAGTAGATATTAGTAGGAGAACATCATTTTTATGTTCTAAATCAATAGAAGCTATGACAGACTCAAAAAGACTTGCTTGCCACTGCAGGAAAAATAGTGGCCAGTTACAACTTTCTTCGATCGCTGCAGTTTTCAGGCAACCACTTGAAAATGACAGTATAGTAACCAAAGAGGCATTCTGATTCTGATTTAATAGATGGGGCCCTCTATTTACAGATGTAGCAATCTATGGCAAGAAACTTTGACTTGACGGTTTCTAAGACTTTTCAATGGATTTTGTTGTGTTACGTAATAAGTTATCATGCTGCATCAAGTTTTAAGGGTCAAGTTAAAATTTGCTACCTCTGTATGACCTTCATCTATTAACCGCAGCAGAGAGCAGTTACAAATATTGTCTCTCGCTCTGGAGGACCCTGCATATCATGGACAGTCCATTGATTTTAATATGCATGGAGTAATGCTTTATTTGCCCTGTGGTGGTGCTTCAGGGAAATTGTTCACTTGCTGCTGGATTCTCCCATAGGTTACATCTGATTGCAGAGGGTCTGGATAATATGTGATCAGCTTATTACTAGGGGATCATTCTAACTAAAACAGATGCTACAAAGTGGACAACTCCTTTAATTGTAACACTGGTTAACAGCACATTATAAATGCTAGCCATACACATTACAATATTGCATTGCACTTCTGTACCCGAACTTTATCAATCCTTAGCAATCTTATATTTAATACATTCTCTTAATTTCCCTTCTACCCTATCGCCTCCACACATGTGTGATTTTCATTGACACTACACCACGGGTCTACAGAGGGGCTGCCGGGTTCTGCAGCTCCTTTTCTTTCTCCATTTCTCACCACACTGATATATATGTGACAGATTCCATACCCTACCAAAACACTTGCTGCACTCACAGCACTATCAGCAGCTTGGACACAGATTTCATTTGGCTTCACAAACCACATTGAAAGCAGAACTTTTTTATTTGAATGTAAACATTTCTCCCCACTCCTCAATGGCACCCTACACGGGCACCTGCTCCACCTACACCTTGATCGAGACCTATTGGTAACTAGCCAAAGACAAAAGAAGGACCAGCGACACACTAATCTTTCTTTGGTGCACAGCAGTCTAGAGGTTTGCCCAGTCCCCTATCATCATCATCTTAAGCAGAAGATTGCAGCATCAGATCTGGAAAAGCTTGTGCATAAAAACACACACGTTTCCCACATTGGATCTTTTTCTTATGGAAATTAGCCAATACTATTAGAGGTTCTAGAAACAAGTGTAACAACTATCTCTTACGTCCAAAGTCTGCAGTTTGACATTCTGTCCCATACACGTGTCTGTTAAAAAAAAAGGAAAAATATCGTGGGGAGGTCAGTGTTAATAAAACCAAAATATATTACAATTTTTAAATTTACAATTTTTACACCAGTATGTTTAGATTTTTATTTATGTTTAAAGAGACTCTGTCACCAGTTTATCAATTCCCTGTTTCCTAACTAATCTAATAGGCGTTTTGCTGCTGATAACTACAGTGTCATTTGTTTTAACAAACGTTTATTAATTGCAAAGTTATGGCCATGTTTTGAATTATTTAAATTAGCCTTTATTAGACAAGCGGGAGGTAACAGCAGCGGTTGCCCTGAGGTGGAGCTACCTCACAGCCTCTGACTCTGTCCTATCAGCACAAAGCTGCTTCACACAGTGTGAGAGAGTGAGGCTGGAATGGGGATCACTTTGAACAGCCATATCTTGGGCTGTGGATCACCCGGAACAGCGGTTCTGGTGGCATATTAAAGTGAAGATTCTAATCTTTCATATGACACAAGGATCGCAATTCTAGCTGTGACACAACCAGAGATATCTTGCCAGTTGAAAACACAGTCGGGCATGGAACCAGTGTACTATATGATCACACTCTGTTGCTAGGCATTGAAGGCGGTGAAGCTGTAAGCTGATAGGACAGCATCATACAGAAAACATTGCACTGCCCAGAATGAAAAGTAAGAGTCACCTCTTATTTGTCTATTTGAGCCACATTAGTATATTTAGAAAAATGCTCATAACTTTACAAATAAAAAACTTTTTAAAAACAAATTACACTGTAGTTATCAGCAGTAAAAGGCGTATTAGATTACTTAAGAGAAATGGAATTGATAAACTGGTGGCAAAGTCTCTTTAAGATGCATTTTTTTTAAAAAAATGACTACACTTGGGAATAGCCATTTAAACTGATAGTTGACCAACTTAGATATGATCGATATTATGGTGAACCTGTGTAGAGACACGCAGGCCCGCTCTTCGCTGAGCCGTCAGTTGAGTTCACTGACGGAATCGGCTGATAGTGAACGATGCAGCTGCATCGGAAAAACAATTAAATTTTTTTAATAAAATTAAATAAAGCATAAAGTAGCAGTAAATAAAAAAAAGCATTTAAAAACACCTAATACATATATTTAACAAAAGAAAGCCTTCAAAAGATGTGCTTAGCCTTTAAATCCTGTAAAGTAAACAAAAGAATACAAAAAAAGGAATAAATACAATTTCTACCTCTCTTATTTTTAAAAGGAAATAAGATGTAAAGTGTCAAACATGCATAAATATATTATTGTAAAAAAAATAAAAATTGTGCATTTAAATATGATCCTGTGGGACATCTCTACATGTTCATATCTTGAATACTGTTCACTAAAGGATATCTCTTACTTAGCTATACCTATTTGCTTTAGTAATAACCATGAATAGCTTCTACATTCGTAGTAAGCCCACCTAGAACGTACCCATTGCAGTTAGTGGCTATCATTAACTATTACAAGTTTTGTTTGGGAGATGTTTCAACTCCTTTACTAATATAACCATATAATGTTTGCCAACTAAATAATGTCAAGAGGAATGAGACTAACAATGTTTTGAAGCACTATGTAAAAACGTAAACCTGACTGATTTAATATCATGCCAAATTTCAGTTGTCCTCAGGGCTCTTCTTTCAGATTTAAAATTTGGACTGAAAATTGTTGTTTCCTGTTTAACATAGACATTAAATAGATTTCTGCTTTCTACAATGTTTGGCTAGATTCTACAATCACTTTTATCAGTGACACAGTTTGTCTAATTTGATTCTATTTTTTGATAGAACCTTTGACTTAAACCAGACCATATACTGCTATATATATATATATGTGTCATTCCTTACCTTTCTTCTTGTCTCAACAAGAGATGTGTGGCAATGAGCATATCCACCTAATGAGCTGAGTACTGATGGACATGCATGCTCAGTCACTCTCCCCACAGTCTCCCCTCTGTTTACTTCGCAACAGCTAATTTAAATAGCTTTCAGTCCTGCTTGTCAGGGAAGGAGCAGAGCCTTTGCAGTAGCATGGCAGTATAGTTGAGAAGATTTCTTCTTCTCAGCCTGTTAGAATTGTAAAGTTCTGCATACTGACAGCTGATATGAACCCTGCACACTTCAACTCAGTATTTATTGTTTTATTGTACATACTGTGGATTTCACATAATATATATCCTCACTTCTCTGGATCGTATATTGCCTATCTGCAAGGAGAGTAATAAGGGACTATATCAATAGCTGCCAGAAAGGGAAAGAGACTGATTCTGCTTAGACCCCCTCCCCCAGCTGCACAGATTAGCTGCAGCAACAAGGGGGACACAAAAGCAACAAAAAAAGATGAGAATGGTAACATTTTATGCTAGAAACAATGCTAATTATTTTAAAACAGCTAAAAAATAGCATTTCTGGACTTTGGTATGAAAATTATTTATGGGATAACCCATTTAGGTCATCTATTTAAAAATTTAAAAATTCAAATATAAATAAATCTGGCTTCTAAGATTTAGAGCATTGTGGAAATCAGAAGACATTATATAAACTAACTTTTACAATAAAATGTGAACAATATTACAACTTACCAATGAAACTAGCGATGCTCAGACAAAGGAAGATGACTGCAATTTTCATGGTGCAATTCTAATTGTTCAGCTCTTAACTTCAATAAAAAGTGAAAGCTGTGTTGAAATTTTAGTATTATATGCTCTCCTTATATACATGCAGGATAATGCTTGAGGGTGAGCTTGTCACGTTTCCTTATTTGTTGATTGGCACAATATACAATATTGTCATTGTGTCATCATTTTATTACAAGGATGTAGATACTGTCAATATTTATCAAAATTAAGTATTTCATTTAATCAGGTTGTTTGTTTTTTGCCCCATTGTACTTGCTGCTACAAAGCATTTTTACATTTATCAAGTTTTAGAAGTTAAAACATTAGTAAATATTTAAAATAATAACTTTATTATTTGTACTAACATAATAATAGTAATAATAATAGCAATAATACTACTAATACAAATACCAATACTTAATATTAATTAATATTATTATTAATAATTCTATTTTTTATCATTCAGAGTCATAACTTAAAGTTTTGGGACCTAATACAAAATCTGTGACAGAGCTTCCCACCTACCTTGTGCCATTTACAATATTGGTTTCTAATCCAATTTATCAAAATGCCGTTTATGCCAATAAAACTGTTACCCGTAGGTATTGGATATACTTATCTGCCGATGATCTGGTATGTTAAAGGGGCCCCATTTTTCTTTGCCAGCATTTTTCGTATTTCCCCTGTATTTGTCAGGGCACTGGGGATGTTTCCCAGTCAGGTATCTTTGACCCCAATAAGTGCTGGACACTTCTTGGATTGTATGCTCTTTTTTTTTTTCTTGTATTTTTGCTAATATTATCTGAAGTAGTATGATCCTTTTTCTAATCTGTAAAATGGTGGCCTGTGCTTGCTGACTGATGATATTTCGCCACAATTTGTGTGCACAACAAACCACAAAAGTTTCATGATTTTCAGAATCCCAAACATTTAGAAATCCAGACCAAATTTGATTAGTGTGTGGCACTTTCTACAGGAAACTCAGCGTGTGTCACTTCCCAAAATAATGGTCACAGTGCATGAGACGTTCTACAAAGGGAAAAATGTGTGTAACATTATCTAAAGGGAGCACTGCAGGTGTGACACTCTATAAGGGGCACAGTGTGTATCGCTTTCTACAGCAGGTACTGTGTGTTTTGCACTTTCAAAAGACGGCACAGTGTGTGTGACACTTTTTACAGTAGACTCAGTGTGTGACTTTATCTAAAAAGGGAACAGTGTTTGTGGTAATTTCTATAGGGGTATATTGTGTGTATGAGACACTTTATGCAGAGGCACAGTGTGTGGTTCTATCTACAGGGAGTACAGTGTAATTCAAACTATCTATAGGTGGCACAGTGTGTGTGGTGTCTTCTACAGTGGCTACAGTGTATGGCCTTTACTACAGGGCACAGTGTGTGTGTGTGTGTGTGTGTGTGTGTGTGTGTGTGTGTGTGTGTGTGTGTGTGTGTGTGACACTTTTTACATAGAGCACAAAGTCTGACACTTTCTTCATGGGGCACAGTGTGTGGCACTTTCTTCAGGGGCACAGAGTGTGACTCGTTATGTGGGACACAGTGAGAGTGTGTGTGACACTATCTACAGGGGGCAGTGTATGACACTCTCTACTGGGAGTGTGTGACACATTTTTAATTGGGCATAGTGTGTGGCACTTTCTACAGGGGCACAGTGAGTGTGCATTGGTTCACCGGAGCAGGCCTGCATGGCTGGATAAAAGATTGGAAATGGGGACAGTTTAGTATGTGTGTGGCGGCACAGTGTATGTGGAACGCTTTTCTGGGGGCATAGTGTGTGTGAGGGAACTTTGTGTGTGACAATTTTTACAAGTGCACAGTTTGTGGAAATTTCTACAGAGGCACGGTAAAGGATCTGCCAGGCACTACGTCTGGGTATACTCCCAGGATTAATCAGTCGACACCTGAGGCCAGACCTCTGAGACTGACACCTGCTCCCACCAATCAGGGTGGCAGGCTCAGGAGTGGGAGAGCCTATCGCGGCCTGGTCAGTCAGAGTTAGCTCCGCCCCCTGTCCATTTATACCTGCCGTTTTCTCTTCCTCCTTGCTTGTTATTCTTCTTGGATTCCTGGCCCCACTGCTGCCTTGCTCCAGCCTGCTTCTGCCGTGCTTCTGCCTCGCTTCAGTTCCGTTTATCCTGCGTTGCTCTGTCCCTGGCTTGCTTCTGCTCCGTGCTCCCGTTTGTATACTCCACTACTTCCTGATCCTGACTGGCTCATTCACCGCTCCGTTTCCTCGCGGCGTTCCGTGGGCTACTGTATTCCCTTGCGTGTTCCCTGTTTGTCTCCCTTGCACTTAGACAGCGTAGGGACCGCCGCCAACTTGTACCCCGTCGCCTAGGGCGGGTCGTTGCAAGTAGGCAGGGACAGGGCGGTGGGTAGATTAGGGCTCACTTGTTGCCTTCACCTCCTTCCTGCCATTACATAATAACAAGCCCTTACCTAGTCTACCATTTCTTCTACGCTGACGCTATCATGGACCCCCTTGAGACCCTGACCCAGCAGATGCAGGGCCTCTCCCTACAGGTCCAGGCCCTGGCTCAGAGGGTCAATCAGTCTGATGCTGCCTTTGTAGTACCCCTCACCTCACCTTTAGAACCCAACCTCAAGTTACCTGACCGGTTCTCAGGGGACCGTAAGACTTTTCTCTCCTTCCGGGAGAGTTGCAGACTTTATTTCCGCCTAAGACCTCACTCCTCAGGTTCCGAGAACCAGCGGGTGGGTATCATTATATCCCGACTCCAGGAAGGGCCCCAAGAGTGGGCCTTCTCCTTGGCTCCTGACGCCCCTGAACTTTCCTCCGTTGATCGGTTTTTCTCTGCCCTCGGTCTCATTTACGACGAGACTGACAGGACTGCCTTAGCCGAGAGTCAGCTGGTGACCTTACGTCAGGGTGGGAGACCTGTTGAGGAATACTGTTCTGATTTTAGAAAGTGGTGCGTAGCTTCTCGGTGGAACGACCCGGCCCTAAAGTGCCAGTTTAGGTTAGGATTATCTGACGCCCTGAAGGATCTGCTGGTTAGCTACCCCTCTTCTGACTCCCTAGACCAGGTTATGGCCCTAGCAGTACGACTTGACCGACGTCTCAGGGAACGTCAGCTTGAACGTTTCAATGTTTTCCCCTCTGACTGCCCTGCGATTCCCCCCGAGGTCCCGTCTCCTCGCTCTTCCACGGAGGACTCGGAGGTACCTATGCAACTCGGGGCCTCCATGTCCCCTCGACAACGTAGAGAGTTTCGCAGGAAGAATGCTTCTATTGTGGGGACGACAAGCATCTACTGAACACCTGTCCCAGGCGCAAGAATAAGCAGCCGGAAAACTTCCGCGCCTAAGTGATCATCGGGGAGGTCACTTGGGCGCACAGGTATTTCCCGTTAATACTAAACGCAATAAGATTTTGCTTCCCTTTCAGGTTTCGTTTGCTGGCCGGTCTGCCACTGGCAGTGCCTTCGTGGATTCGGGCTCATCTGCTAATATCATGTCTGTGGAATTTGCTATGTCTCTAAAAATGCCTTTTATTGATTTACCTTATCCTATCCCGGTAGTGGGTAACGACTCCACTCCTCTTGCTAATGGTTATTTTACTCAGCATGCTCCTGTTTTTGAACTCCGTGTTGGCTCCATGCATTTGGAGCAGTGCTCTGTACTGGTGATGCAGGGATTATCGTCCGATCTGGTATTAGGTCTTCCCTGGTTGCAGCTGCATAATCCCACGTTTGATTGGAATACTGGGGATCTCACCAAATGGGGTAGTGATTGCCTGATGTCATGTCTTTCGGTTAACTCTATTTCTCCCCGGGAGGAGGTAAACTCGCTTCCTGAGTTTGTTCAGGACTTCGCTGATGTGTTTTCTAAGGAGGCCTCCGAGGTGTTGCCCCCTCATAGAGATTACGATTGCGCCATCGATTTGGTGCCTGGTGCCAAGCTTCCTAAGGGGAGGATATTTAATCTTTCATGTCCTGAACGTAAAGCTATGAGGGAGTATATCCAAGAATGCCTGGCCAAGGGTTTCATTCGCCCCTCGACTTCTCCTGTAGGTGCTGGCTTCTTTTTCGTGGGGAAGAAGGATGGTGGTCTTAGGCCGTGCATTGATTATCGGAACTTGAATAAGGTCACAGTAAGGAACCAGTATCCCCTTCCTTTGATTCCGGATCTTTTTAATCAGGTTCAGGGGGCCCAATGGTTCTCTAAGTTCGATCTACGGGGGGCATATAACCTTATCCGCATCAAAGAGGGGGATGAGTGGAAAACTGCGTTCAACACGCCCGAAGGTCATTTCGAATACCTAGTCATGCCCTTTGGGTTGTGTAATGCCCCTGCCGTCTTCCAGAATTTTATTAATGAAATTCTGAGAGATTACCTGGGTAATTTTCTTGTAGTGTACCTTGATGACATACTGGTGTTTTCCAAGGACTGGTTCTCGCACGTGGAGCATGTCAGGAAGGTCCTCCAGGTCCTTCGGGAAAATAATCTGTTTGCGAAGACCGAAAAATGTGTGTTTGGGGTACAGGAGATACCATTTTTAGGTCAAATCCTCACTCCTCATGAATTCCGCATGGACCCTGCCAAGGTTCAGGCTGTGGCGGAATGGGTCCAACCTGCCTCCCTGAAGGCGCTACAGTGTTTTTTGGGGTTCGCTAACTATTACAGGAGATTTATTGCCAACTTCTCGGTCGTCGCTAAGCCTCTTACGGACCTCACTCGCAAGGGTGCTGATGTCCTCCATTGGCCCCCTGAGGCCGTCCAGGCTTTTGAGACCCTCAAGAAGTGCTTTATCTCGGCCCCCGTGCTGGTTCAGCCCAACCAAAGGGAGCCATTTATTGTGGAGGTTGACGCGTCCGAGGTGGGAGTGGGGGCCGTCTTGTCCCAGGGTACCAGCTCCCTCACCCATCTCCGCCCCTGTGCTTACTTCTCTAGGAAGTTTTCGCCCACGGAGTGTAACTATGATATTGGCAACCGCAAACTTTTAGCCATTAAATGGGCTTTTGAAGAGTGGCGTCACTTCTTGGAGGGGGCCAGACACCAGGTAACGGTCCTTACTGACCACAAGAATCTGGTTTTCCTAGAATCTGCCCGGAGACTTAATCCTAGACAAGCTCGTTGGGCACTGTTCTTTACCAGATTTAATTTCTTGGTTACCTATAGGGCTGGGTCCAAAAATATTAAGGCTGATGCACTGTCACGTAGTTTCATGGCTAATCCTCCTTCTGAGAAGGATCCTGCTTGTATTTTACCCCCTGGTATAATTGTTTCTGCCACTGATTCTGACTTAGCCTCTGACATCGCGGCTGATCAAGGTTCAGCTCCCTGGAACCTCCCTGGGGACAAACTGTTTGTCCCCCTGCAATACCGGCTAAGGGTACTCAGGGAAAACCATGACTCCGCTCTATCTGGTCATCCTGGCATCTTGGGTACCAAACTCCTCATTACCAGAAACTATTGGTGGCCTGGGTTGCCTAAAGACGTTAGGGCTTACGTCGCCGCTTGTGAGGTCTGTGCTAGGTCCAAGACCCCTAGGTCCCGACCTGCGGGCTTACTACGTTCCTTGCCCATTCCCCAGAGACCTTGGACCCATATCTCCATGGATTTTATCACCGATTTGCCTCCATCTCAGGGCAAGTCGGTGGTGTGGGTGGTAGTAGACCGCTTCAGCAAGATGTGCCACTTTGTGCCCCTTAAGAAACTACCTAACGCCAAGACGTTAGCTTCTTTGTTTGTGAAACACATTCTGCGTCTCCACGGGGCCCCAGTCAATATAGTTTCGGACAGAGGGGTACAATTTGTTTCCTTATTTTGGAGAGCTTTTTGTAAAAAGTTGGAGATTGATCTATCCTTCTCCTCCGCCTTCCATCCCGAAACTAATGGCCAAACGGAAAGGACTAACCAATCCCTGGAACAATATTTAAGGTGTTTCATTTCTGACTGTCAATTTGATTGGGTCTCATTCCTTCCCCTCGCCGAATTTTCCCTGAATAACCGGGTCAGTAACTCGTCAGGGGTCTCCCCGTTTTTCTGTAATTTCGGGTTTAATCCTAGGTTCTCCTCCGTTTCCCCTGGTTGTTCCAATAATCCCGAGGTAGAGGACGTTCATCGGGAACTGTGCACAGTCTGGGCCCAGGTTCAGAAGAACCTAGAGGCGTCCCAGAGCATACAAAAGATTCAGGCTGATTGTAGACGTTCTGCTAACCCCCGGTTTGTCGTCGGGGATCTGGTGTGGTTGTCGTCGAGGAACTTGCGCCTTAAGGTCCCGTCCAGGAAGTTTGCTCCCCGATTTATTGGACCTTATAAGGTCATTGAAGTCCTCAACCCTGTATCCTTCCGTCTGGAGCTGCCCCCATCCTTTCGCATACACGACGTCTTCCATGCCTCCCTCCTGAAACGCTGCTCCACCTCCTGTTCCCGTTCTCACCCCTGAGGGGGTGGAATTCGAGGTGGCCAAGACTGTGGACAGTAGGATGATCCAGGGCTCCCTCCAGTACCTGGTCCATTGGAGAGGATACGGGCCGGAGGAGAGGACTTGGGTACCTGCTCGAGATGTTCACGCTGGGGTATTGATAAGGAGGTTCCACCTTCTCTTCCCCACTAAACCGGGTCCTCTTAGTAAGGGTCCGGTGGCCCCTCATAAAAGGGGGAGTACTGTAAAGGATCTGCCAGGCACTACGTCTGGATATACTCCCAGGATTAATCAGTCGACACCTGAGGCCAGACCTCTGAGACTGACACCTGCTCCCACCAATCAGGGTGGCAGGCTCAGGAGTGGGAGAGCCTATCGCGGCCTGGTCAGTCAGAGTTAGCTCCGCCCCCTGTCTATTTATACCTGCCGTTTTCTCTTCCTCCTTGCTTGTTATTCTTCTTGGATTCCTGGCCCCACTGCTGCCTTGCTCCAGCCTGCTTCTGCCGTGCTTCTGCCTTGCTTCAGTTCCGTTTATCCTGCGTTGCTCTGCCCCTGGCTTGCTTCTGCTCCGTGCTCCCGTTTGTATACTCCACTACTTCCTGATCCTGACTGGCTCATTCACCGCTCCGTTTCCTCGCGGCGTTCCGTGGGCTACTGTATTCCCTTGCGTGTTCCCTGTTTGTCTCCCTTGCACTTAGACAGCGTAGGGACCGCCGCCAAGTTGTACCCCGTCGCCTAGGGCGGGTCGTTGCAAGTAGGCAGGGACAGGGCGGTGGGTAGATTAGGGCTCACTTGTTCCCTTCACCTCCTTCCTGCCATTACAGGCACAGTGCGTGTATGTGTGTGTTTGTGTATGTGTGAGACACTATCTACAAAGGGGACAGTGTGTGGCATTTTCCATAGGGGCGCAGTGTGTGTGAGACACATTTTACAGAGGGCACTATGTGTGTCACTTTTCACAGGGGCAGAGTGTGTGTGTAATTGACCCTATCTACAGGGGGCAAAGTGAGTATGGCACTTTCTACAGAGGGCACAGTGTGTGGCACCTTTTACATGTAGCAATGTTTGTATGATACTTTTTACAGAGTGCACAGTGTGTGTCACACTTTCTACGAGGGAACAGTGTGTGTGGCACTTTCTGCTGGGGGCTTTATGAGGGGCACTGTCTACAGGGGCCAGTGAGTGTAGGACACAGCGTATGGTGCTTTTATAATCACAGACACAGTATATGGCGTTATTATATTTAGGGGCATAGAGTGTGGCACCATGAGAATTTTATCTTCATTTATAGGTGTGGACATGTTTGAAAAGTGAGACGCTGAAGACATCTGAGCGGCAAACTGCAGAAATGGGCCATCATTAGGCCTGTGGTCTGGACCGGATGGAGAAGAAAAGAGAAAAAGCACGACTCTAATCTGAGAAGACATCCTGTCTCCTGTGAGTCACTCAATGTAAATGTTTATCTTGCTTCTAATCAGTTTTGTAGTTAGTGCATGATCTGCAGCGAGATGATGGATGGCGTGATTTTTTTTTGGAAACAGCAACTCCCAGGATATCCTTACCATTGTTTGGGCCATGTTGGGAGCAGTAGTTTTACGCTGTACAAACCTTTATGGCAGGGGCTACACTGAATTTGCAAATGATGTCTGTACTGAGCTGTATTTGTGCTTGTTCTGTATTTATGTACTGAGGTTGATCCTGGTGCTGTATATATGTACCGAGTTTGGTTCGGGTGCTACATATATGTGCTAAACTCTGTTCTGGTGGTTTTCAATCATTGTATATTTAATGGGAACCTGTCAGATAGTTTTAACCCCATGAACCGCCACCATGCAGTCATACATGACCTGAATATATTTCCAAACATTCCTCTGTAGGTTTTTATCAGATGCAGCAAAATCTATAAAGACAACATTAAAAAACAGAGCACGTTGTATGCTAATTACTCTTTAAAAGGGTCATGGAGCGGTGCCGCTATCCTGAAGAGTCACTTAGTCCTGACTCCACACCCACCTTTCCATGCTTGACTAACATGTTCCTGGCTGTTATATATCACTACCAGTCTCCTCCAGCTTCCTCGGATACGCCATTGCCTTGTGCTCCATGGGAAGACATTGTGCAGCGAGGTGTATTCTGCAATTGGCGCATGCGAAAGAGTTAGAGGAGGCTGGTAGTAATGTAGAAATGCCAGGAGTATGTCAATCAAGATATGGGGGGGCGCCATTTCAATTTTCACATCAGGCAGCAGAATAGCTAGAATCGGCCCTGGGCAAGCAAATGTTGATATGCATGAGGTACCAATTTCTGACTCCTTTGTTTTTTGGGGTGCAGAGCTTGAGCAGAATGAAAAGACTCATGTAGGGCCTGACCGACCAGGGGAGAAAGCTGTGGCTAATTTATATTTTCAGCTTGGGATATCGCTGGACGAAGCTTTGCATCTGAAGGCGCTGCTTTTGCAGCTGAGAGGTGTGACATGGATGAGGCCTGTACATGGTACTGAGATACATGCTGTGAGGAAACGCCCGGCTCCAATAGCGTTCAGCCTGAAACCTGGTCTAATGCCAGGTAAGCATCGAGGAGGCCTGAATCAGAGTAACCGGCTTCAGATGACTGGGTATGAACAGAAGTGCGTTGAGAAGTATCCCACAATGATCCAATAGCGACAGTAGAAAATAAACGCATAGCTTTCTGGCTCTGGCTCCTGTTATAGGGTCATTCTGGGTCAAGCGCTAATTGTTATCATTGCTAATTAACTTGTATTTATCTTTCCAATTATGGTCAAATGGAAGCTTAACCCTTTCTTTGCTGCCTGAAGGATGACCAGGAAGTGATAAAAAAACAGAAGAAGATCTGAACTGGCTTCATTCTGGACATAATCCTTGCTGAGAACTGAGAAGAGTATAATTCCTGTTTTGCTACAAGATTTTACTGTTTTGAAGTTATTTATTGCTAACACAATGTTGCCTGCACATCTCGTTCTTAGCTTTGATGTGCTGTTCATGAAGATGAGGAGAAGAAGGCAAGGGAGTGAGAGCTGATAATAGCTATATTGGGTCCATCCCATCACTTCTGCCAGGATGACCCACGGTGTGTACTCCACCTTATACCTAGAGTTTAGTGAACATCCAAATTTAAGCAACTACCTGCGCATGAGTGTTGCGAGTTTCAATCATCTCCTGCAGCGTGTTTCGCAAACAACATCTGAGAGAAGAAACCCGCATAGGAGGAGCGTCCCTTCAGATGATCTATTTGTCACCATACGGTAAGTAAACATATTTCCTTTTTTCTATGGAAAAAAACAGATTAAAAAAATTTTTTTTCTTAATTTTATAAGCATTGTCTTTTTTTCTCTAGCAGTATAGGAGAATGCTCATTATATAGTGTACAGGATAGAAGACAAATACTTTTTTTTACTATTTAATTTTTTGTTTTTTATTTTATGTGTGCTGCTATTGTCTGTGTGCTTTTTAAAATTCAATAATGTTTAAAATGTAATCGGAGCATTCGCTTTGAGACAGGCAGGAAATTTATTTTATTTTCATTGATAAATAATAGTTTGTCCAATCTAGCTATTGAACATAGGCTTCTTCTGTTTGCCTTATGTACCCTTGTATATATCTATTCTCAGGACTTGTTTTCCATTCTAGGTTTCAGCGACAGGAGAGAACTTCTCATCCTTTCATTTTCAATACAAATTTGGAAAATTTACTATCTCATACACAGTGGGATATTCTAGCCTTGTGGGATGTACAACGCTTATACTATAAAACAATCCAGATTTTAATTGGCTCATAGAAGGCTCATGGATGGAATTAAGTAGTATAGAAGGAGTATTTTTTTATTTAAATGTCAGTCAGTTTAAATTATGCAACTTTATAAATAGTACTATAGTAGTATTACTTTGTGAGATACAGCTGCTCTGTATTCTCAATTTATAGAATATACCAAAAACTGTATAAATATAGTATCATCATAATCATAAAGACCCGTAGAATAAAGTTAACATTTTATTTATACAGGCGAAGGTATTAAAATCAATGAAGGATTCACACGATCGTGCTCAGTCCGTGATATACGGACCATATGCCGGCCAGTATTTCCCAGACCAATTACGCTCCTATCGTCATAGTTATATATGATGCTAGGAGTCCCTGCCTCGCTGCAGAAAACTATCCCGTACTGAAAACACTGCAGTGTGTTCGGTCCGGGAAATACTGCCGGCATACAGTGTCTGTATATCACGGACCGAACATGCTCGTGTGAATCCGGCCCAAGTCTAAAAAAAAAACAATAGCAAAATTGCTATTTTTTTTGCATTCCTCCCTAAGGAAATTAATAAAAGTTATTCAATACTTTAAATGTAGCCCAAAATGGTTCCTATAAAAACTACAACTTGCCCCGTAAAATATAAGGTTTCATACAGCTTTAGAGAAGAAAAAGATATTACTGCTGGAACAAAGAGGGAGAAAAAAATTGACAAGTCCTTCTAAAGTCTAAAATTAGCTACATCACTAAGGGGTTAAAATGTACTTAAGGCGCTTGAGTTATGCGCCAATTATATTTACTTTAGAAATAAATTCAAAAACTCCAATGAAAAAAGTGACATTTTCAGAAGTTTTTTCTCCAGATTTAATGTCGGTATTCATTAGACTGATCTGTGTCTTGAAAAGGTGGTTTGCTTTTGCCAAGAGATTATAAAACAGTACATCTGCCAAGAAGCTGTTGAGTGCCCCCTGGCTCATTGCAGGTGCCTCCCAGCTCCCTCAATACCCAGAACACATGCACTATAAACATAAGCAATAACATGAAAGGGGAGGAAATGCTTGTAGAGTTTGGCTGTAAAACGTCCTCTTTTAATAAGATAGGTAAATATATGTTACTGAGGGCGCTCTTCTGTGAAATAGTCTTGTATTGCTGCCAGTAAGATGTTTGATATTATGGTGACTGCATTAAAAATCTGTAATTACTTAACTACAGAACTAACATTTCATAAAATTAAAATTTGCAGTAAAGTAGTAGTGTTGACCATCTGGCCCCTTCCATATTTGAAGCAAGCAGAATCTCAGTCCCCTGAAATGTTAGGAACTGACAGGGCTATTGCATTTAAACTAGAGGAATCTTCCTCTTATTTCTCTGCCTTTAGGGGTATAAGAACAAAGAGAGGGGCACAGGGCTAGGCCCCATAATCCCCCCAGATCAGACCCTCCTTCCTCAGATCGGACATAGCAAAAAATAAAAATTAGAATTTACTCAGCAATTTTTGTTATGTGCTGCATCGTAGTATGTCAACTGCCCAGTGTCAGAACCTGCTACGCACCACGGGGCTAAACTTTCATGGGGCCTGGTTTTGCAGCCTGACGGATACAGGACGGGCCATCTGAGGGCTCCGCTTTTTCTCAGGGACTGGTCACAGTCGCACCCCATTCTTTTCTCTCCTGTCTGCCTTAGTGAGTATAAGTAAAAGAGGATCCTCATCATCTGCTGCCTTAAATTGGATGTTTTTAAGGTTCAGTTCACAGTTTTTTGGCGCTGATTTTAATGTGAAAACCGCGTCATAACCAGTGCCAAAAAACATCCGAAATCGCCTTCCATTGGTTTCAATGGGAGGCAGAGAAGTTTTTTCTCCAGGGCGGCTTTTAGCTACTCGCGGTAAAAAAAGTGACATCCTTTTTTGTGTGGCTCCGCCTCGGCCCTCCCATTGAAATCAATGGGAGGCAGAAAAATCAAAAATTAACCACATATATAGAAACGCACATACTGGAACATATATACTGTACATACATAAAGACAGATATTAAGACATACAGGCAAATATACATAGACACATTCTGGAATATATACATACAGGTAAATATATAGACGTACAGACACATATACACACACACACACACACACACACACACACACACACCGGCAGATAAATACACTGACAGGAACATATACAAATACTGTAAAGGATCTGCCAGGCACAGCTTCGGGGTTAACGCCCATAGGTAATCAGTCGGCACCTGAGTCTATGTCTCTGAGACTGACTCCAGCTTCCACCACTCAGGCTGGCAGGCTTAGGAGTGGGAGAGCCTATCGCAGCCTGGCCAGACTCAGCTAGCTCCCGCCCTCTGTCTATTTATACCTGCCTTTCCTGTTCCTCCTTGCTTGTGATTCTTCTCGTGTGGTTTCCTGGCCCAGCTACAGCTCCTGACTATTTGATCCTGCTCCATACTGACCCTGGCTTTCTGACTACTCTCCTGCTCTGCGTTCGGTACCTCGTACACTCCTGGTTTGAATCGGCTCGTTCACCTCTCTTGTTGCTCACGGTGTTGCCGTGGGCAACTGCCCCATTTCCCTTAGCTTTGTGTACCCTTGTCTTTTTGTCTCGTGCACTTACTGAGCATAGGGACCGCCGCCCAGTTGTACCCCGTCGCCTAGGGCGGGTCGTTGCAAGTAGGCAGGGACAGAGTGGCGGGTAGATTAGGGCTCACTTGTCCGTTTCCCTACCCCTATCATTACAAATACATAAAAGGCACAAATATACAAGCACAAAGACACATTCACAAACCGACCCATATATACCCAGTACAGATAATAATGCTTTATTTAAATATGCAAGACAACAAACATTTAAAAAGATAAATATGACAGGAGAAACTCAATAAATAATTGACATAGAGATACATCAAGGAAACCAGAGTTATGAATAGTGAACCCCTTTAGGTGTGGGTTGCAGTAAGACTATCACTGGTATGAAATATGGTCAATTACACTCAGGTACACATCTTAGTGCTAGTAGAGGACTCAAATGGTCCAAAGAAAGAGCGTAGTGTACTAGGGAGATGAACATAAACCATACCCTGAAACTTCAGGGAAAATCAGGATATTCTTACCCATAAAGTGTTCTTAAAGAGGCTCTGTCACCAGATTTTGCAACCCCTATCTGCTATTGCAGCAGATAGGCGCTGCAATGTAGATTACAGTAACGTTTTTATTTTTAAAAAACGAGCATTTTTGGCCAAGTTATGACCATTTTTGTAGTTATGCAAATGAGGCTTGCAAAAGTCCAAGTGGGTGTGTTTAAAAGTACAAGTCCAAGTGGGCGTGTATTATGTGCGTACATCGGGGCGTTTTTACTACTTTTACTAGCTGGGCGTTCTGACAAGAATTATCATCCACTTCTCTTCAGAACGCCCAGCTTCTGCCAGATCACGCTGTGAAGTCACTCACAGGTCCTGCATCGTGTCAGATGAGCGAGGACACATCGGCACCAGAGGCTACAGTTGATTCTGCAGCAGCATCAGCGTTTGCAGGTAAGTAGCTACATCGACTTACCTTCTAACGCCGACCTGTGAGTGACGTCACAGCGTGATCTGGCAGAAGCTGGGCGTTCTGAAGAGAAGTGGATGATACGTTACTGTAATCTACATTGCAGCGCCTATCTGCTGCAATAGTAGATAGGGGTTGCAAAATCTGGTGACAGAGCCTCTTTAAATTTTTCCTGATGATCACTGTGTGCGCACCGATGCGCGTTTCGCGAATGTCCACTTCCTCGAGGGGGTGTGAAGCGGACATTCGATGTATCTCTATGTCGATTATTTATTGAGTTTCTCCTGTCATATTTATCTTTTTAAATGTTTGTTGTCTTGCATATTTAAATAAAGCATTGTTTGATACTTTTGACATATATTGGCTTTAGACTCTGTTTTATCTGTATCAATATATCTATTATAGAGTTGCCTTAATATTACCAATGGGAGGATGTTCTTTGAAACAATACCTAGCCCAGTAAATATGTTTACTTCTGGAGGCTATTAGTTATAACAAGTACAGATTATGTAGTAGATTTCACATGCACTCCTATGTAACACCACAGATAACACACAGTGATAACTCTCTGAGTACAGATAATGTTGTAGATTTCATGTGCAGCTCTTTGTAACACCACAGATAACACACAGTAATAACTGAGTACAAATAATGTAGTAGACGTTAAATGCAGTCCTTTGTAACACCACAGATAACACAGTGATAACTCTCTGAGTACAGATAATGTAGCAGATGTTACCTGCAGTCCTATGTAACACCACAGATAACAGTGATAACTCTCTGAGAACATATAATGTAGTAGATGTTACCGCAGTCCTATGTAACACCACAGATAACACACAGTGATAACAGGGAATTTAAAATCTATAATTTTATCAATTGTCGTTCAACCGTGGTTCTGTATTCAATTATTTGCCCATGTGGGAAACAGTACATTAGGAAAAACCAAACGAGAACTACACATACGCATAAATGAACATCTTTCGGATATTACCATGGGAGAAATGAAAAACCCGCTGGCAGTACATTTTAAAACACATCACAAACAATCACCAACTGGCTTAAAATTCATGGGGATTTACCAACTTGTTGGAGATAGAAGAGGGGGCGATCATAATCATATCCTTTTACAGAAGAAAACCATGTGGATTTACACATTAGGTACTTTGAACCCTAGGGGACTTAATAATGAAATACAATTTAATATGTTTCTATAATCTCCTATTGGGAGAGAGCACATGGATTTCCACTGGGATGGCCGCTTACCAGCGTCTCAGGTGGTCTCCATTTGTCCACTCCTATATAACTAAATAATCCAAATTGGATGATAAGACAAAAATTGCTCTACCCTCCTTAGTTTAATTAATCTCTCACACGTTGACCTGATAAGAGACATTGATACTATATAGTTGAGAAAACGCTTCTAGATTAGAAAGTATAGAATTTATCTGAATATCCCATTTTCGAATTAATAAAAAGAAAAAAGAAAACTGCACAATTATTGACCTTGCCATCGAGCAATGAAGATATAACCCGTTATTTATATAAGTGGACTCATTTCTTGTCATGTACAGATAGACATCGAAAAATCTTTTGAATTTTGTTATCAAAAGATGGAATAATAGAGGGATTCTGATCCATGACTCTTACCATGGTCGGTGGGGACTCGGTCCCACTGCCTCTTTAGGCATAGGGCCAATTCCCTGCCCTCTCTGGGACGCTCCATGGACTCCCCCTACATATACTTGGCTTTTAACGAAAGTTATATAATTAATAAATAAATATCGATGGAGGAATTATAATTATGCTTTTCCTCTATCTTTTGATTATCTTTTGCTCTATAGAGACACATCACTGATCACCTACTACCTATACAGGGTTTAATGATAATACCCTGTTAATATACACTTTCAATAAAAATATGAATGTATTGTATTTTCCCATACACCTTATTGGTTTGGAATAATAATGATAATTTATACAATCTGGGAGAAATATATACATTCAATTGTACTTTCAAATGGTTTTGATTTTGTATTGGATATTGTACTTTAATCATAGAGTTAACAAGTGAATGGACATGTCCCTATTAATCTGGATACTATAAATACATCACACTCCGTTGTATTTGCTAAACGGCTCTGAGGAAATCCGGATCAGGGATGAAACGCAACAGCTGATCAATCAAGCTTGGCAGGTAGTGATGTCAAACCATGCCTTGCAAATCCTTGGCAGTGTTGGAAATACCACATGGAAGATAACATCATACAACCCCGAACTTACCTTCCTGGTGGTGTGCGCTCTTGCCTTTTGGATCTCGTGCCTCTCCGTGTGTTCCGCCGACTGATTCTGTGCACCTGAGAAGTAAGATTTCTGCTATTTGATATCATAGCAGGATTGAAGGCATGAAATGATATAGTGCCATACGAGTCTAAACCCACCATGTGGGCGGTTGGAGCCTCCCCCCGAGTTTTCTGCTCCTCCGCGTTGTTTCCCTGTGATCTCCATATGATTGTAAGTAAAAAAAATATTTATCCAATAGGAGTTGGAGTCGTTGTATGAAAACAACTTGGAAACGTTTTTTTAAAATATATCTAGGGATCGGGATGGATTAACATTGACCGCAATGGTCTAGAAACAGATTACCTTTTACTCCGCATCCCTAAAACAAGATGCAACTTTCTAAAAGGAAGAGCAAATAGTACACCGTAGATCCATCTTTTCTATAACCCTGCTTATACTCTTATGACAAGAATTATTATATAAAAGAAAATCTGTTCCTCAATCTTATTGTCAATCCTCTTGAATAAGTATTTGTGCCAGCTTGAGATGAGAACCTATACATATGTAGAAACCACAAGTGTGAATGGAGCCCAGCGGTTTTAAAACATAAAATGAACAAATCTTGTCAAATTATATGTAAGTGTTTTCTATGTCAGATATTAGTTATGTGTGTATCTCTGCCCTCTGGGGGAGGGGAGATTAAATTAGACACATCCAATGCATTCCAGGATGTAGGAAGTTCCAACTGCTTCCATCCCCCTCACGAGGTAATGATATTCCATGAGGCCCATGCCCTCCACCCCCTTGCATGTGCATGAGCATGTGATGTCACACAGATGTGCACGGGGGGGGGGGTTTAAAAGGACAAACTGTCCCAAAGTTCTCTCTCTTATTTCCTGCTCTCCTGCTCCCAACGGGTTACCCTTCCCTCCTGGTCTGCTCTTGCCTCATGGCCCTTCCTGAGAGACCACACCAACTTTGGACCACATGAACCGCTAAGTATCTTCTCCCCTATACACCCTAAGTAACCCTTTCTCTCCAGCTCCTCACCTGCACATTCCCATACCCTGTTAACCCTTGTAGCCCTGAGTTCCCTAAGTAACCCTTGCAGTCCTGAGTTCCCCTACTACCCCTTGCAGCCCTGAGTAACCCCTGCAGTAATCATAGTTATCCCTAAGTAACCCCTGCAGTAACTTGCTAGCCTTGCAGTACCTGCTATCCCCTGGTATACAGCAACCCATTCCCCTTGTTATCCCCTTTTTCCTAAGTTAACCCTTAGTGTACAGGGATAGTTATTGCTAGGAAGGAGTGGGACAGAAACAGTGAGCATGTGCCTGTGTATTGTATTGTAACATAACTTCTATGTTAGGTAAGTGGGTGGCGGTATAATTAGGATTGTGATACCGTGTTTACACTGTACTACGTATAGTGTGAGTATACTCCGTATATATTAATTGTTATATGTATTGGGGGTATACTGATACTATACGGTGATTGGTTACTGCGTTCTGTGTTTGGTTTATTTTATATGTAAGTGTGATTATTGTTAGTAATAAATATTACCCTTTATTTACTACACAATTGTATTTATTGTATGGTCTTATTCCCTTGAGTAACAACAAAGCAAGTAGTTTAACGTTAGTATAAGGAAAAGGAAAAGGTAGGGGAACTAGGCATAACCCTAGTGACCCTGAATATAAAGGAGGTAGTAATAGTGGGTGACACAAGTAGGTGAAACCCGCCATTAAACCATCCCTTTTTCACTTACTTTTTTATATAGAATAAATGTATGGGAGGAACGTAATAATTAACTATATGGTTGTTTCCTGGCCAGGAGTTTTGTTTTTAATATTCTGTGTCCATTTCCCCTATCCCTTCTTATATATTAATATTCTAAAATGTATTTAGATTTCATTAAAGTATTTTTCTATAATTCTTAAATAGCCCAAGAGTGCCTTTTGTGTTTCCGGAATTCCTTTTCTTTTTTGTTATATATATTGTCCCTTTCGGAAACGGCACCGTGCAATATAATCATTGCATCTTACACATACATGCACTATTTATACACACATACATAAACTATATGTATACACATACCTACACTATATATATATACATATACATATATATATATATATATATATATATATATATATATATATATATATATATATATATATATACACATAAACTATATATTTTTATATATATATATATATATATATATATATATACATACATGCACTATATATAAACACATGCACTATATATATATATATATTTACACACATACATACACTATATATATATACACACATACATACATACATACATACATACATTATATATATATATATATATATATATATATATATATATACATACATATATACACTATATATACACATACACTATATATACACATACATAAACAACATATATACACTATATATACACATACATACACTATATTATATACACACACATACATACACGCACTGTATATACAAACACACTCACTATACACACACATGTATATAGTATAAGCTCCTATGTGTAGGAATTTTTCCCTTCCCTTTTCCGGTCCCTTGGTTGAACTTGATGGACATGTGTCTTTTTTCAGCCGTACTAACTATGTAATTATGTAACTATAAACATACACACACACTATATATAGAGACACACACACACACTATATATACACACATACACTATATATACACACATACACACTATATATATATATATATATATATATACATTCATACATACATACATACACTATATATACATAGAGTGAAGGAAATAAGTATTTGATCCCTTGCTGATTTTGTAAGTTTGCCCACTGTCAAAGTCATGAACAGTCTAGAATTTTTAGGCTACGTTAATTTTACCAGTGAGAGATAGATTATATATATAAAAAATAAAAATAAAATCACATTGTCAAAATTATTGTCAAAATTATATATATTTATTTGCATTGTGCACAGAGAAATAAATTTGATCACCTACCAACCATAAAGAGTTCAGCCTCCTCCAGACCAGTTACACGCTCCAAATCAACTTGGTGCCTGCATTAAAGACAGCTGTCTTAAATAGTCACCTGTATAAAAGACACCTGTCCACAGACTCAATTAATCAGTCTGACTCTAACCTCTACAACATGGGCAAGACCAAAGAGCTTTCTAAGGATGTCAGGGACAAGATCATAGACCTGCACAAGGCTGGAATGGGCTACAAAACCATAAGTAAGACGCTGGGTGAGAAGGAGACAACTGTTGGTGCAATAGTAAGAAAATGGAAGACATACAAAATGACTGTTAATCGACATCGATCTGGGGCTCCACGCAAAATCTCACCTCGTGGGGTATCCTTGATCCTGAGGAAGGTGAGAGCTCAGCCAAAAACTACACTGGGGGAACTTGTTAGTGATCTCAAGGCAGCTGGGACCACAGTCACCAAGAAAACCATTGGTAACACATTATGCCGTAATTAATAAAAATCCTGCAGTGCCCGCAAGGTCCCCCTGCTCAAGAAGGCACAAGTACAGGCCCGTCTGAAGTTTGCAAATGAACATCTGGATGATTCTGAGAGTGATTGAGAGAAGGTGCTGTGGTCAGATGAGACTAAAATTTAGCTCTTTGACATTAACTCAACTCGCCGTGTTTGGAGGAAGAGAAATGCTGCCTATGACCCAAAGAACACCGTCCCCACTGTCAAGCATGGAGGTGGAAGCATTATGTTTTGGGGGTGTTTCTCTGCTAAGGGCAGAGGACTACTTCACCGCATCAATGGGAGAATGGATGGAGCCATGTACCGTCAAATCCTGAGTGATAACCTCCTTCCCTCCACCAGGACATTAAAAATGGCTCGTGGCTGGGTCTTCCAGCACAACAATGACCCGAAACATACAGCCAAGGCAACAAAGGAGTGGCTCAAAAAGAAGCACATTAAGGTCATGGAGTGGCCTAGCCAGTCTCCAGACCTTAATCCCATCGAAAATTTATGGAGGGAGCTGAAGATCCGAGTTGCCAAGCGACAGCCTCGAAATCTTAATGATTTACAGATGATCTGCAAAGAGGAGTGGGCCAAAATTCCATCTAACATGTGTGCAAACCTCATCATCAACTACAAAAAATGTCTGACTGCTGTGCTTGTCAACAAGGGTTTTGCCACCAAGTATTAAGTCTTGTTTTCCAAAGGGATCAAATACTTATTTTTCTGTGCACAATGCAAATAAATATATAGAATTTTGACTATGTGATTTTCTGTTTTTGTTTTTTTTATATAATCTATCTCTCACTGGTAAAATTAACCTAGCCTAAAAATTCTAGACTGTTCATGTCTTTGACAGTGGGCAAACTTACAAAATCAGCAAGGGATCAAATACTTATTTCCTTCACTGTACATACATACACACACACACACACACACACACACACACACACACACACATTATATATATATATATATATATATATACATACACACACACTATATATATACATACACTATATATGCATACATACACACTATATATACATACATACACATACATACATACATACATACATACATACAAACTATATATACATCCATACATACATACTGTACATACACACACACACACACACACACACACATGTACACATCACAGGCACACATGAATATGCACATTATACACATATAACGTACACATTGTAAACACACATTTGTGAAGGGCGTTCAGCAGCTTGATGGCCCGACACAGTGCTGCAGACAGTCTCCCCTCCCCCTCCCTCACATCCCAACTGGTAACAACAGCAGCAGCAGCAGGAGGAGCAGGAGTGTAGAGCAGGGAAGGGGGGCTGGAGGGGGAGCTTCTAAAGCAGGCAGCAGAGGGAGTTTTAAGATCGCAACACAGACCACGGCTGCTAATAGGTGGGTGTCGGACAGAAGCTCACCTTACCTCATAACAGGTGTGGCCCTGGCACCAGGGCCCCTTCTGGTGCTAGCAACGCCACCGGGCATGAGAGGGTCTATGCGGTCATGTGCGGTTCGGGTGGCCATGGGCTCCCTGGGAACCTTGGGCCCCAAACGGCCACCCAAACCACCCAAACCGCCCTAATGATGATCCGTCACTGCTCATAGTTATCAACAATTGTGGCGTGCCAAGAGTCAGTGGTTGTCTGACCCAAGCATTCTGAAATAAAGAAGGATTCTAATATGGTTGTTCTATTTTTCTTCAAAACTAAATTGTCCTCTTTCACTAGCGAGGAATAGAAAGCTATGCAAATTCTCTGACCATCTCTGATAGAAAAGTATACTAGGTGTTGAACCCAGTAATGCTAAATTCTCATGTTTCCGCAGAAAATGCAGAGGAAAATTACTCTCCCTTGGTTATGCTAGTTTAGTCCTCCGCCAGTCTCTGCATTCTGACCTCCATCAAAGACGTGTTGTCATACACATTATGGACAAAAGTTTCGGGACACATCTTTTAATCACTGAATTAAGGCGTTTCAATCAGTCCCATTACGACAGGTGTATAGAAGTTTACAAACATTTGAGAAAAAAATGGGTTGTTCTAAAGAGCTGACTGAATTAGAGCGGTACTGTGATAGGATATTACCTTTTGCAACAAGTCAGTTTATGAATTTTTTTTCCTCTTATTTATTCCAAGATCAACGCTGAGTAATATTATTACAAAGTGGAAGCATTTAGGAACCACAGCATCTCAGCTACAAAGTAGCAAACCGCATAAATTTACAGAGAGGGGTCGCTGAGAGCTGAGGCGCATAGTGCATAAAAGTTGCCAAAGCTCTGCTGACACAATAACTGAAGAGTTCCAAACGTCCTCTGGGATTAACATCCACACAAAAACTGCTTTATGGAATTAGTTTTCATGGCCGAACAGCTGCATGCAAGTCTTACATCACCAAGCACAATGCCAAGCGTCGGAAGGAGGCAATAACATTTATGTGTACAGTATATGGTGGCAATATTTATAAGTACACTATCTGGTCATATTATTTATATGTATCATGGTCAAGCCTCAGGAGTATGGACCCACTGTGTCGGTATAAGATTTGCCTAGGACTAAACCGGGGGGCAGAGTCTAAGGGATTTTGCAATCTTCAATTTAAAATGCCCTTCACAGGGGTATGGACTTCATGCATGGATACCCAAGGTCTTGTCCCCAGAGTATTCTCCAATAGTAACTACTGATGATTTGCAGATGTATTTAGACAAACAAAAACATGGTCATACATATCAAGGCCGCGGCTGAAAAAGTTACATTGTTTATAAAGTTTAAATAAGACACATGTCTATGAGGTCCAACCTATAATCCTACTGATTAAATATAAAGACTCAGCAGGTTAAGTCACAAGTTAGGTGCCACTGGCAAGTGTCCAGGCACCTCTAATATATAGTTATATCATAGCAAGCTTCGTTGCATCATAGAAAACTTTGAGAAAAAGAAGCCGTTGCGCCACAAATGTTTGGGAAATTGCAAATTTTATTAGGACATACAACATAAAATGACATGTATATAAAATTCAAAGGGATCTAAAAAGAAACAGAGTGGTTGCTTCAAATTAATTAAGTCTAGAGTGTCCTGCACAAAGAATTCCTTGGCAGTTGTGTTAGCTTCACAAGGACCAATAATCACCCATCTAAGTCATATAGTAAGGGCGTGTATGCAACTTGTTTGTAATGACACAGTTACAGTTTCAAGGGAAACAGAAGGTTCATCATATAACCATATGCTCCTAAGTGCACGAAAATCAAAGGGTTGCATAACCAATTACGCCATAATGAAAGATAGATCAAGAGAGAAGGGTCAGAGTCGGGCAAACACAGCCAAAAGAAGAGTCAAGTTTGATAACCTGTTTTGGTACTGCAGTCCACCCATTCCTTTTATTAGCATGGTCGTTCTCTGTGTACCCGCTTAAGCTAAGTTATATCCTTCATATACTCAAGTGGCCAAAATTGTACACAATATTCCAAATGTGGTCTGACTGGGGATTTGTCTTGTTATATTCATCTATGCCTCTTATGATGCTGTTAGGAGCAGCATGACTATCCCTGCATGCTCTTCATCTCCCAACGATTGAGCAGTAGCTCGGGCAATTGTTGTGGCAATTGCTGATCAGCTGATTCATCAGTGTAGGTCAGATGACCACACTGATGTGATTCTGTTGCTTGTTTACAGAGAGGCAACCTGATTGGTCTGTTTGCTCCTTAACAATTCCTGGCCTTGGATTGAGGGCATTGGTTATAGTACTTGATGTGCGCTGATGTGTACTTTCCATGTGCTAGTCGGATCATGTTTTCCAGTTCTAGTGTTGTTATTTCCTCAGTCCATGTTTGTTTCTTTGTGTAGTCCTGTTAGTTGGTGACTTCATTCAGTTTTTTTTTATAGTTGTTTTTATTCTGCTTGCTCGGTTTATTGTCCGTGTTTTCCATGGGTTGTGTTAAGGGCTGTGTTAAGAGACATCGTTGATCGGCACTCGTTTGCTCCTGTCACACGGAGCTATGGATGGGGACGAGCGGTCATTACTCCGATCACTCATCTTCATACATTATTATTATGTCGGCAGCGCATCTCCCTGTTTACAAAGGGAGATTTGCTGCCGACAATGATAATATTTAACTTTTTTTTAAATAATACGACCAGCAGATGATCGAGTCTTTGCTCGTTCATCTGCTGATCGCTGCCCTGTTTACACAGGGCAATTATCGACAACGACAATGAACGCTCATCTGCCCGATAATCACCCAGTGTAAAAGCCCCTTTAGGGACAGTGTCTGCAGATTAGGGACTCCAATAGGCACAGTATTTGAGACAGTGATTGTTAGTGGTGTTTGGTGTTAGGGTCAGTGCTTAGAAACAGATCCAGGGATAGATATGGTTAGCTTGTTATCAACTACCATCATCCATTATATTTGTCATCATCTAAGTGTTAGGCTGGATTCACACGAGCATGTTCGGTCCGTAAAGGACGGAACGTTTTTCGGCCGCAAATCCCGGACCGAACACACTGCAGGGAGCCGGGCTCCTAGCATCATAATTATGTACGATGCTAGGAGTCCCTGCCTCGCTGCGGGACAACTGCCCCGTGCTATAATCATGTTTTCAGTACGGGGCAGTAGTTCTAACGAGAGGCAGGGACTCCTAGTGTCGTACATAACTATGATGCTAGGAGCCCGGCTCCCTGCAGTGTGTTCGGTCCGGGACTTGCGGCCGAAATACGTTCCATCCTTTACGGAACGAACATGCTCGTGTGAATCCAGCCTTATCATTATCCATCATCTGTTTAATCCCATCATCTATCTGACATCATCATGTTGTTCCATCTGTTTGCTCCATAATTCCCTTTCCTTCGACTGTCTGATTGGTTCACAATTTGTCTCTCCGGTAGTCCTGGGATTTCTATAGGTAAAGCCTATTTCTACCATCTGTTACAGATGCATCGTTGGTGTTGTTTGCCTTGAAAGCAGCTGCACGGCAATACATTTTAAAGTTAGGCTTACACCAACATCTGTCCCAATGAACGCCTTAGTGAGCAGCAATTTATTCAATTGCCCACAGTGGTGACAGGTGTTCCCTTAGATACAGAATCTGGGCATTAAGATGAGCAATTTTCACACACCTTGCACAACAGTATGTTACCTCAAATGGTTGTTTCTAGGAGAGAAAACATGGCACAGAATGTATACTGGACAGCATAGGTACTAATAGATTTCATTGCAACTAAGGAGGATCTCTAATCAATGTACACCACAACAAGTATACGTTCTGGGGAACAAAATAAAACTTCCAACCACAAATAAATATGAAAACACAACAATTTCTTCTAGAGTCCCTTAATCTAAAGTCACTGAATCTCTAGTCACACTTTATCTCATGGCAAACTTTAGACGCATGCACACCCACAAGCTCCCATACATGCTTAGCTGCTTGTTTAAAATTGTTTTATACCACTTAAAGAGGCTCTGTTACCAGTTTATAACTTTCCTATCGCCTACCTAATCTAATAGGTTCTTTGATGTAGATAACTACTGTTTTTGTTTTTAAAAAAAAAAATGTTTATTATTGAGCAAGTTATGAACATTTTTTTTTTCTATTCACCAAGTGGGTGTTGTATAGAAAAGTGTATGGCGCTGACCAAACAGCATCATATACTTCTCTTCACTCCAGCCCAGCTTGATCCATAGCACAGCGTGATCTCACGAGATCACGCTGCGACGTGACTGCCTCCCGCAGGTCCTTCACCGGAGCGACGGAACAGACATCGCCTCCAGCCGCTGCAGATTTGGATAAATGTCCTGGCATGGCTTGAGGCGATGTCTGTTCAGTCTTCCGTCGCTCCGCTGAAGGACCTGCGGGAGGAAATCACATCACAGCGTTGTGCTGTTAATCAAGCTGGGCTGGAATGAAGAGAAGTTTATGACACTGATTGGTCAGCGTCATACACTTTTCTATACAACGCCCACTTGGTGAATAGAGAAAAAAACGCCTAATTGGGCATTTAGTAAAAAATTGCATAAATCGAAAAATTGTCATAACTTGCTCAATAATAAACATTTTTTAAAAAAAACAAAAAACTAAAAAAAACAGTAGTTATCTACATCAAAGCGCCTATTAAATTAGGTAAGAGATAGGCAAGTTATAATCTCGTAACAGAGCCTCTTTAAGTGCAATTGCTTCTGAAAGTTTGTTATCTAGCTCCAAACAACCAACAAGATAAGACAGAAACAAGTCAGGCAAGGCAGAGATTCAGAAAAAAGTCCAGATCCAATCTAAAATAGCAAATAGCAAACACCTTAACAAATGGGCAGGATCGAAAATAGCTTTTTTTCTCAGGCAAGTTGTGTCAGTACTGAACAGGGTCAAATAATCAGAGGTGAGTACCAACCAGCTAACATAAGACTGTTCCTTTAAGATGCTGGACACAGCGGTGAGAGAAGTATGACATCGGCTGCACAGGTATGTGCAGTGGCCAGCATCCGGTTATAATATGTACAGTATATGCAGGTATTATTTATATGTACAGTATATAACAATGTTTTTGTCTAGCTGAAGGGTGGACCCAATGTAGCTCAGTCTGATCGATCACAAGCATATCGGTGTGCAAATATATTGCATGGACAGCAGGTGGGCTGATTTTGCCAGGGCTGATTTTAAGTCCAAATCTGGTCTTGTATTTAATTGGACGTTTGAGTTTTTATCCATTAGGGCAACAGACAAAGGCCGCCCAGTAAGAAACTGAATCCATATACTTATATGTTAAGTTATAGACAAGCGCACACATAATCCTATCTATATGAGTGTTAGTGAACATCCATCTGCTTGTTCCTAACTGAGAGAGTATAAGTAAGCATTCAACTGTCCCTGATTGTTCATACAAGTTTGAGCTAGCATACAGTATGCCTGGAATTAACAGAAATAAATAAATAAATGTCTCTGGAAGTCGTTCACAAATGTGAGAGTTAGAGAACGCCTGTCCCTAAGTGTCTATTCTAGTGTGAGTAAACATATAGCTAAACCTGGCTGTCTGTGCAAGATTAAGGGAGTGTACACCTGTTTAAGACTATCTGTATGATTGTGAGAGATCATTTGCATATCCCCGGCAGTCTGTGTGATTGTGAGGACTGTACACATCACTGTGATACCTTTATGAATTTGAGCAAGCTTACCTATTTCTGAGTGTACAAATGTGAACGAGTGTATGTCTGGCAATGTCTGTCTTTCAGTTAACATACACCTGTCCCTGACAGTTCTAACTACTGTGACTGAGTATACACCTGGCCTTGACTTTCTATGCAAGTATGAGCAAGTGTGTACCTTGCCCAAAGTGTATTTATGAATGAGTAATCGAGTGTACACCTGTCCCTCAATGTCTATGCTAGTGTGAGTAAACATACACTTGTCCTTGACTGAACAAGTATAAGCAAGCATATGCCTGATCCTGATCTTTGCAAGTGAGTGAGCTAGCTTGAGTCTGTCTTTCTGTCTACATGAGTTTCAGTAAGAGTAGGCCTTTCCCAGACTTTCGGAAAGAGTGTGAACAAGTGTACGCCTGTCCCTGTATGCGCATGACATAGCATACATATGGTCCTGACTGTAAGAGTAAACAAGCATATACATTTTCTGTCTGTAGGTGTGTGACCCGCAATCATCAAAGTAGGGAGGCAAAAACGTAATTTGTAACCTACAGAAAAAGGCACTCTAATTGGAGAGAATGTTTGTGGGGAAGGAAATTCAGCCTGGAAAGGTAGTGGGTTTGAGAAGTGTTTCCCACCAGAGCAAGCCAATGAGTACCCTGAGTGGAACTAGAGCTAGAGCTAGGGGAGACAAGGTAGTGTGAGAGTAATATGTATACAATGTATATTCTGTAACAAAATTGCTGCATCTAACCATTGTATTGATATGTTTTAAATTCTATATGTAAAAATACATCCCCCATTACCTAGGGACAGGATGTAGATGACGTCATGAGATATTGCAGATAAATGTATTCCAGATGTATTTGTAAGGTTTTATCTGAAAATAGAAAAGTGTTACCATGTATAAAAATAAATCTGGATGTCAGTATGCTATTGTTGTCATTATCTAATTGGTTAATGTGTGTTACTGAAAGTACATAACTAAAGGAAGAGCATGGAGCTAGGCAGATTTTTGTACAATACTTTGCTATTTTATTTCAGATTCTTCCACCCGTCATTTCTCTGATCCTGGACAACTTGTGTTATTGAGAAAGGGTGTCATCGCCAGAGTCAGGTCTCCTGCAATACAGTGGCTGCAATGCAGAATGGCCGTAAAGTGCCCTGCTAAACTCTGGAGCAGTGGAAACATGTTCTGTGGAGTGACAAATCATGCTTCTCAATCTGGCAGTCTGATGGATGAGTTTGAGTTGGCAAATGCCAGGACAACTTTACCTGCCAGACTGCATTGTGCCAACTGTAAAGTTTGGTGGAAGAGAGATAATGCTATGGGGTTGTTCTTCAGGGGTTGTTCTTCAGGCATTGACTTAGGCCCCTTAGTTCCACTGAAGAAAAATCCTAATGCTTCAGCATGCCAAGACATTTTGGACAGTTATGTGCTTCCAACTTCATGGGAACTGTTTGGGGAAGGTGCTTTTCTGTTCCAGCATGACTGTTCCCCGATGCACAAAGCAAGGTATGTAACGGCATGATTGTGTGATCTTAGTGTGGAAGAACTTGAGTGGCCTGCACAGAACCCTGACCTCAACCTCATCGAAAACCTTTGGGATGAACTAGAACGAAGATTGCAAGCAAGAGCCTGTCATTTAACATCAGTGTCTGATCTCACAAATGCTCTACTGGATGAATGGGCAAAAATTCCAACAGAAACACTCTAATATCTTTTTAGAAAACCTTCCCAAAAGAGTGAAAGCTGTTTTATAATTATAATAATAATTATCATTTATATAGCGCCAACATATTTTGCAGCACTTTACAATTAAGAGGGAACATGTGCAGACAATATCAGACATTAAGGAGAAAAAAGATAGGAGGGAACCTCCAGCTCACCTTAGGGCAATGAATGAGTCTAGTGCCCGTTGCGCCAAGGATCCCCGTGTCGGCACACGTCGGTAGAGACACAAAAAACAGTAGGTGTGATCCAGCGCAGGGAAAAGTAAATCCAACTTCCAGGTGAGTTAAAACGGAAACTCGTTCCAATTTTATTGATAAGACATAAAAACGCCAGGAGACTTGGCTCCTGCAGAGGAAAGGTGGATGAATGGAGAGAAAGTAGGTGTGTGAAGCCTACGCGTTTCAGACGATCTCCTCGTCCTTAATCATGGCTGAAAAATGAGTCATTTTTCAGCCATGATTAAGGACGAGGAGATCGTCTGAAACGCGTAGGCTTCACACACCTACTTTCTCTCCATTCATCCACCTTTCCTCTGCAGGAGCCAAGTCTCCTGGCGTTTTTATGTCTTATCAATAAAATTGGAACGAGTTTCCGTTTTAACTCACCTGGAAGTTGGATTTATTTTTCCCTGCGCTGGATCACATCTACTGTTTTTTGAATATCAGACATTACATAGTGACAAAACTAATCATAATTCAAACAAGAAGAGTGAGAACCCAGCTCGAAAGAGTTTACAATCTATGAGGAACAAGTAGTGACACAAAGTATAATAAGTTATTGTTCAGTACAATGGTCCAGTCATTTTTTTAGGTGTCCGAATACGTTTGTCCATATATTATTGTTAGAAGAATTTATGTACTTATCAAAGAGATTAAAGGAGTCATCTGAATAGAGAATGCGCGTCTTTTATACTTATCGATAAGGAGACAGTATGTCAAAATGTCTGTTGCTACCTTCAGCATCATAGCTTTTATACATGGGATAAACCTAGTTCAAACCAGTTTTTAGATAGCTTTGTTATCCCTTTACTTGGACTTCGATACTTATGTAAATACTTCACTTCTCTCTCAAAAGGAATTCAACTGCCCACCCCTCTACTTGATAACATATTAAACACCTTGTCAGCAAAAATACCTTTGCAGAGAAACTTGTATAGCTCAATACACACTTTTAGTTTCCGATACATACATTTTAAATAAAACTTTCCTAACATTCCCCCCTGTTGCAAATTTATGAAGAAATGTTCTGTGACATCCAAAACAGATTTTCTCCTTAAGTTTTTACCAGTCCTTCTGTATCTTGACCGTCATCATGGGGTGTTTCCAAGCCATCGCATAAGTCCTCATTTTGAATCTCTTGGTACATTGTTTTAGTAAGTGAAGTATCAAGGAGTCTCTGAATTAATCCTCTTATGCAGGAAATGCAACAACACCCACAAATTAAAAGTATGGCTGCCACTGTTGCTAAGGAAATCAATAGACTGGATATGTGGTTACTCCATTTTCCAAACCATCCTTCAAGCCAATTAGTGAAGATGTCATTTACACCAGAGTTTTCCACAAGCTCTTCGGACAGGGAATTGAGTCCTTCCAATGCCTTGGTATTACTACCATCAGTAGCTGTATTATTGCAAATAAAAGTACAACAGAAGATACAAACATTTTGCAGATACCCCTTTTTTCTGCTAGTAACATATCCAGGGCTATTGTATTTTGCCATGTCATTAAAGATATAGGTCCCAACTGATCTGCAATGCCCTTTATTGCATCTCTGGTATAATTAACAAATCTATATTGATTGTAATAAATATAATTAACCCAGTTGACATTCTTATCTATCGTAGACCACCAGAAAAATACAGATTCGAAGCCTGATGCAATCTGATTTTGAGCCTTAAACTCTTTTGGCCCCCCTCGGGGTACTCCTATTCCATCTATGTATATGTGTCAAACCTGATGCTGTAGGAGTCACATGCATATTTAGGACCACTAATGGTAAACAATATATAGTTACATAGTTAGTACGGCTGAAAAAAGACACATGTCCATCAAGTTCAACCAAGGGACGGGAAAAGGGAAGGAAACATTTCTATACATAGGAGTTAATACTTTTTTGTTCTAGGAAATTATCTAACCCTTTTTTAAAGCCATCTACTGTCCCTGCTGTGACCAGCTCCTGCGGTAGGCTATTCCATAGATTCACAGTTCTCACAGTAAAGAAGGCTTGTCGCCTCTGCAGGTTGAACCTTTTCTTCTCCAGACGGAGGGAGTGCCCCCTTGTTTTTTGAGGGGGTTTTACAAGGAACAGGATTTCACCATATTTTTTGTAGGTGCCATTAATATATTTATATAAGTTAATCATGTCCCCCCTTAGTCGTCTTTTTTCAAGGCTAAATAGGTTTAATTCTTTTAATCTTTCCTCATAACTTAAATTCTCCATGCCCCTAATTAGCTTCGTTGCTCTTCTTTGTATTTTTTCCAGCTCCAGGGCATCCTTTCTATGAACTGGAGCCCAGAACTGAACTGCATATTCTAGATGAGGCCTCACTAATGCTTTGTAAAGTGGCAATATTACATCCCTGTCCCCAGAGTCCATGCCTCTTTTAATACACGACAATATCCTGCTGGCCTTTGAAGCAGCTGATTGACACTGCATGCTGTTATTGAGTTTATGATTTACAAGTACACCCAGATTCTTCTCAACAAGCGAATCCGCCAGTGTAGCTCTCCCTAGGACATATGATGCATGCAGGTTGTTGGTACCCAGATGCATAACTTTACATTTATCTACATTAAACTTCATCTGCCAAGTGGATGCCCAAAAACTTAGTTTGTTTAAATCTGCCTGCAATTCATGAACATCTTCCATAGACTGAACTATATTACATAGCTTGGTGTCATTTGCAAATATAGAAATACACCACTTATTACCGGGGACCATTCAGAGTAGGAATCATTGACCACAACTCTCTGGATACGGTCCTTGAGCCAATTCTCAATCCAATTACAAACTATATTTTCTAAACCTATAGTCCTTAATTTACCCATTAGGCGTCTATGGGGGACAGTGTCAAATGCCTTTGCAAAGTCCAAAAACACTAAATCCACAGCGGCCCCTCTGTCTAGGCTTCTGCTCACCTCTTCATAAAAACAGATTAGGTTAGTTTGACAACTTCTGTCCTTAGTAAAACCGTGCTGGCTGTCACTTATAATACTATTTTTTGTCACATAATCCTGTATATAGTCCCTCAGTAGCCCCTCAAACATTTTCCCCACGATGGATGTTAAGCTTACTGGTCTATAATTACCCGGGGAAGACCTAGAGCCCTTTTTGAAAATCGGCACCACATTTGCGCTGCGCTAGTCCCTTGGTACTATACCAGTCACTAGAGAATCTCTGAATATTATGAAAAGGGGGACAGAAATAACTGAACTAAGCTCTTTAAGAATTCTAGGGTGTAATCCATCTGGTCCCGGGGCCTTGTGCACATTTATTTTATTTAATTTAGCTTGGACCATATCTACATTCATCCAATTCAGTATATCAACTGATATATTAACAGCACTGGCACCGGCTACATCAGCTGCTCCTTCTGTTGAATATACAGAGCTAAAGAACCCATTTAGTAACTCTGCCTTCTCTTGATCCCCTGTGACCAACTCCCCATTACCATTATCTAGGGGTCCTACATGTTCAGACCTTGGCTTTTTAGCATTTATATACTTGAAGAATTTTTTGGGATTTGTTTTACTATCCTTGGCCATCTGCCTTTCATTTTGTATTTTTGCTAATTTTATTACGTTTTTACAGATTTTATTAAGATCTTTATATTTTACAAAGGCTGAAGATGTACCCTCAGATTTGTATTTTTTAAATGCCCTTTTTATGTCATGTATTGCCCCTTTCACAGAAGGTGTAAGCCATGTGGGGTTTAATTTGAGTCGTTTATACTTGTTACCTATAGGAATAAATTTTGCACTATAATAGCTCAAAGTAGATTTGAAAATCTCCCATTTATCATTTGTCCCATTATTTGACATTAGTTCTTCCCAGTCCATATCCTGAATTGCAGCCCTCATCCTGGGGAAATTGGCTTTCTTAAAATTAAATGTTTTTACCCTCCCAGCCTGCGTTTGTTTTTTACAGTATAGGTAAAATTTAACTATATTATGATCACTGTTACCGAGGTTTTCACGAACATTGACATTCCCAACAAGATCTGCATTATTAGAAATGACCAGATCCAACAGAGCTTCACCTCTAGTCGGGTCTTCCACAAACTGGCCCATAAAATTTTCCTGCAACAGGTTGAGGAAATGTCTCCCCTTTGCAGTTGAAGCTGAACCATGACACCAATTAATATCCCGGAAATTAAAATCTTCCATTATCACTACAGTACCCGCCTGTGCAGCCCGCTCCATCTGTTTATATAGCTGACCTTCCATCTCCTCAGTTATATTGGGGGGTCTATAGATTACACCAAAAGTAATTTTATCAATGTTTACCTCCCTTTCTAGTTCCACCCACAAGGTTTCAACCTCCTCACAGTATTCACCCACTATTGTCTCTTTCACACTCGCCTTCATATCATTTCTCACATACAGACATACACCATCGCCTTTCCTATTTGTCCTGTCTTTCCAAAACAGTGTAAAACCCTGTAGATTTACAGCCCAATCATGTGAAGAGTCCAGCCATGTTTCAGCAACACCAACTATATCTATATTTTCTTCCAGTATCAAGGCCTCCAGCTCCCCCATTTTGCTTGCTAGACTTCTGGCATTTGTGAACATACACTTTAACTTGCCTGTCAGTTTTTCACTTTTATTATCAGAAATGTGATTTGACATTATTTGGGCCTTTTTATTTACACTGCTATTTTGTAATGAAAGGATCTCCTTATCTTGTTGTCTAGTCCTCTCCCCACATTCTGTTTCTCCCCCCACCAATATAGTCTGACCCCTCTCTAACCTGGCTACCCCTTTTTTTTCTACATTGACCTCCCTCCTCAGCCCTAGTTTAAATACTCCACCACCCCAGCTAGAATTCTCTCCCCCAGCACAGCGGACCCCCTTCCATTTAGGTGCAAATCATCTGCAGAATACAGTTTGTACCCCAATGAAAAGTCAGCCCAGTGCTCTAGGAACCCAAATCCTTCTCCTCTACACCAAGACTTCAGCCATGCATTTAACTCCCTGAGCTCCCGCTGTCTTTCCTGTGATGCGCATGGCACAGGCAGTATTCCTGAGAATACAACCTTGGAGGTCCTTCCCTTCAGCTTGTAGCCTAGTTCTTTAAAATTATTCTTAAGGCTAATCCACCTACCATTTATTCTGTCGTTGGTACCGACATGGACCACGACAGCTGGATCATCACCAGCCCCTCCCAGCAATTTGTCCACCCGTTCCACCACATGCCGAACCCTGGCACCAGGGAGACAGCAAACCATTCGGTTGAGGTGGTCTTGGCGACAAATTATTCTATCCGTCTTCCTGATTATAGAATCCCCTACGACTATCAATTGTCTTGGCTTACCTGCATTACCATCCCGCCGACTACTAGATGGGCTGTTCTCCCGGCTGTTAGGGAGATCAGTATCCACTAGGGCTGCCATTTCTGAGACTGACACCCTCACATCATCACCCAACTTGGCAATTTTGGTTGGAATGTCAGAAACCGGATCGGCCTTCCTTTTCTTTGACCCCTTTCTACTGCCCCTAACTACATTAACCCAGCTACTTACCTGATCCTGCTCACCCATGTCTTCACCCTCCAGTTCTAACCCACTAACTGCATGCTCCGTGAGCCCAATTGTTCCCAATTGTTCCCAATTGTTCCCAGTCTATTCCATTGTTTTCTTGAGTTTGTTTATTAGTATCTCATTGTCGCTGTATATTTTCCAAGATAACCCAAAACTAGGTATTATCTCCTTTACCAATGCTTTAGCGACTGTGATAGCATCTTGGCTTGCTGTGGGGAATACTTCTACGCAATTGCTAAATACATCAATAATCACTAAGCAATATTTCTTGCCTTTGAGTTTCGCATGGGAACCAAGGTCAAAGATAACTAACTTTAATAAGATACGAAATCAGAATTAATATACTTGTCTTAAAGGAACAATGTCTTTCATATTCACTACATAAGAACAAGATGGTGTCTCCAGACAAGATAGCTGCTGCACAAAAAAAATTAATTGAAACATCATTTTAATCACTTTCACATTTACCCAAGCCAGGTACTTAAAAGAGGGCTTATCCCCCTTACGGACTTTATTTTCTTAGCTTGCTCTACGGTCATACTTGTCCTGCATGATGCCAAAAAGGTCTATACAGTGGCAACAGGGTGGGCCAACTACTTGGCAAATGCCCCCTTGGGCAGAATTCAAAACATCAAACACATAATCTGTAAAAGTGTCCAATCTGTCGGCCACTTTCTCTATTTTATGAGCATTCTTTACTGCTAAACCTACTAATATTGGCAATAATCCAAACTTGTCCTGCCATGGTACATATTGGTCATAATTGTGTCGCACTGTTACTTACTGTCCTAATGGGACTTTTACCCCTGCAGATATAATAGGTCGTGGGCAGCAGTTTTCTCAAACCTAAAGACACCCAGGTAACATAACCTCCGGCCTCTCATTGCTGCCATGTACTTCTTACTTATGAATGACAACAACCAGTGACCTTCACCTTATAACTCCACATAAAACACCTCAAGTTGTTTGTCACAATACCGTGGCATGTTTACACACATTATAATTATAAACCTCAGACAATAGGGTCTCAACTAATAAAATAATGCTATCACCCCTCAGTTTTGGGTCCCATCATTTCATTGACAAGTCCTGTACATCAAACAAACAAACAAACAAACAAACAAACAAACAAACAAACATACAAACAAACAAACACCTTTATCTAAAAAAAACTTCTCTGTCCCTCTGGACAGGGCACATAGATAATATGTAGTTACTGGGTACATTTTATGTCACACTTGTTACTCTTTTCAGCAGGATTTGTACTTTGATCTGAGCTGATTACCTGTAACAGCTCCTACTCACAGAAATATTCACAATTATCATATATTTTATCTGACAAGTGTCTCAAACCAAATTTTTTCTTACCTACTCTGAGATTCAAATTAACACCTCTATACATATACCTAATATCTTAGGAAGCTAAAATTCAATGAAATCCATACAAAATATGTTAGAATGGATATTGTGGACTTGGGAACTGTCCTCTCTTTGGTCTTACATTCCTCTGCGGATTATGTTTGGCGCATATTAAACAGGTTAAACAAAATTTTTAGAGTAGTTAGTAAAGCCATATGCTGTGAACACTTTAGATATGATTTCTACCATCCCCCCTGTTGATACATGGCTTGTCCCATGGCTCAATATGACTGCATATCTGAATAAGTTGCTGGGTATGATGTATTTGTTATTACAAGATCCATCTACAAACAGTATAACATCATTATTTGGTAATGGAATATGTTTAAGATATGATCTTGGTTCCACTCTTTCTGCTACGGAGGATAGGCAACCATGTGGTTCACCATCCTCAGCAGTAGGCATCAAGGTCGAAGAATTTAAAGTGTACATCTTTCTATCATAAATAACACTAATGTGGCGGAAGCTCTTATAGCTTCTGGGGTTTCTACAACTGATTGAACACCAGGAGGTAAGGCTCTAGCTACTGGGTCAAGTTCTGATGAGCAGTAAGCTAGAGGTCTATCCTTTCTTCCATGCACCTGTCTTAGCACTGTAATCATGTATCCATTTTTACAATCTACAGTTTGAATAAAAGGTTTTTGAATAATCAGGTAGTCCAAGCACTGAAGATCCTACAAGAACCTGTTTTATTTGAAAGAAAAAAATTGCCTACTCAGGCAATGGAATCCTTTGCTGGAATCCTCTGCTGTAAGGGGTTCCTCATAAATCAAACACATCAATGGTTCTGTAATAGCAGCATAATTGGCTATCCAACTTCTGCAGAAGTTTGTCATACCCAAAAAGGAAATAATTTGTCTTTTTATCAGAGGTTTTAGTGCTTGGAGTATTGCTGACTTTCTTCCTTCATCTAGATGTTTACCTTCTCGGGTAATATGGTGTATGGAATGCCTGTGTGATGCCGAGGTTAGTAAGTATATGCCCTAGTACTTCTCCTGTGAAGTGGGTTCCTCTGTCACTCTCAATTACTTCAGGGACCCCATATCGGCATACTACTTCACTGAGTATTTTCTTAGCAGTGTATTTAGCTGTGGGTTGGGTTACTGGCCATGCCTCAGGCCAGTTTGAAAACACTTCCGTACATACAAGGACATATTCATATACACCTACCTCGGGTAGCTGTATGTTGTCCACCTGCAGTCGCTGGATTGTGTAATCATTGCGAGGCATGTGCTTACTGGGTGTTTTTGTCATTTTACCGGGGTTGTGTCTGGTGCATGTCAGGCAACCCTCTTCATGTCGAGCAGCTGCGTTATGAAAACCAGGGGTAAACCAGTGCTGTATTGGTTTGTCCGCTGAAGTCAGAAAGCCTCTTGCTCGCCATATTGTCTCTTAATCGTGTGCGACTCCAAAGGTGTACCTTGAGTCTGTATAGACGTTCACCCTTTTACCTGTGCCTAACTTACATGCTTCTGCGAGTGCCATAAGTTCTGCCTTTTTGGAAGAACTGCTGGAGAGCAGTGACTTTTGCATCACTGTGTTACCTTCCTGGACTACTGCATACTTGGTGGTGAAATGTCCTGTCTGCTCATTCCAATGTCTGGATCCATCTTCAAAATACTGAACATCATAGTTAGTCAAAGGTACATCAGTGACACCTGGTAACCCTTGGGCGTCAAGTTGCATTAAACCTGTGACAATCAGGCCCATGCTCCATATCAAACAAGACATTGTCATTTGCAAGTTCGTACATTAAGGGTCTGGCATCCACCCCCCCTTTCCCTCCTTTCTCTAAAACCATAGACATAGTGATGGTTGTGTGGGACTGGGGGGTCTTAGATAGCAGTAAACCTGTATGGGAAAATTACAACAATAATGAGACCGTTTCCTAAGCACAAATCATCAACATATTGCAATAGACAAGTGGTGGAGTGTTTGGGGGAACCACTTATCCAACAGCTATTTCATTGCACGGATGGCAATATGAGGAGAATTTTCTGCAGCCTGGGGAAGCACCATCCAGGCATATTGTTTGGCTCTGTGTGTAAAAGCAAAATATTAGTGACAATCTGGAGATAGAAGGATAGAGAAAAACTGGATATTATAGGGAGACACAATGGGAGTTATCAGTTTATTACCTGATAACTTAGCAATCTATCATTTATGCAGACCATGCTTGTTAAATATTTAAATTGAGAGAGAGAGATAGAGAGAGAGAGAGAGAGTGAGCAGCATTTTACATTCCTTCTAACATGCTCATACACTGCATTCAGCTGCGGCCCCCACCCTTTTCCTGTAGAAATATAAGCTTCAGCGAGCCAAAATGCTGTAAGGAAACAAAATTCCTGCTGTATTTATAATGCTAAAACCTGACTCTACATAGATAACTTTAATTATTTAAACATTATAGATACGGTACATAAAAACTACAACAAAACAGTCTTTTTACACAACCTTATACTTCAGTTCATTAGCCATATTAACAAATGAAAGCCTATATAGCCAAATATGCAAAACAAAATAATTCAGAACACAGTTTGACGTTTACTCATCGGCCATCCTGCTATTCCCTTAAATCAATTAGCTAGATTTAAGAAAGAAAAGGTATTATTCCACCGGGAGTTTTTGTTAACCTCTTGTTCTTGTAGCTACTTTCTCTGAAATCAGCTATTTTTGTTAGACAAGCTTTAACACGTAGGTTGCCTGCAGGATCAATATAATGGCAACAGTTTATTATTATTATTCCCTTTCTCTTTGTTTCTTCAACTCCAACAATTTAGTTCAAGTTTAAGGTTTTCTATAATCACCTAGACTTAATCACATTGGAGATATCTACATTATTGTAATGATCAGTCATCAAACCTTCTTGTACTTGCTGTAACTCACTAACTGGATATATTCCCCCTGTTCTAGGCTTTGACATTCTGCTTATCATGGTTAGTAGATCATCACCATCATCATTATCATCATGTTAGGTGACATACAATATATTGGTGAAGCTTGTGGGGTTATAATTGCCGTAAGAGCAACACTCTAATAGAAAATGCTTATAACCTCAACTGAAAAGTGCAGAACTTACTTTTCTCAATTGTTAACTCGCTAACTCATTCCTGATAATAATGACAACGTGGACGTGCAAGAGTGCTGTCCAGATTCGCTGACGGGAGTGGTTAACCGCCACTTCGCACACAGAGTTTATAATAAAGTGTCTCAACTTAGACCCACATTCTGGTGTAAGTCTGAAAAACACAGAGAGACTATACCATATACTTCTGTTCATTCAAACAGCAAACATACAGTTAGCATAAAAATTTTACACATATTTTACAATATTACACATATTCTGCAATCTATAATATAACTCAAAGTCTTCCTATGGAGATTGGATGTCAAATCATTAATTACAGCAGTTTATATAGCCAATATGACGTATGCACAACAGGAGATAGAGAGATCTAGTGTACAATATCACTGGAACATGTATATGTACATATAATATAATGCGGTAAAGATAAAGGTTAATTTATTATATACAATGGTTAGTTGAACAAATGGAATTCCTGTAACTCCCTGTCTGGTAACTAACACAATAGAATCAGTATATCTTCTGTTCTCCCAGAAGATATGTCATCATTCTCCATGCTAATACATTAGTAAAAAGTTTAATTTCTTAATTTTTTTTTCTATCACACTCACACCAATATTTACAAGTATTATGCTGATCAGTCATATACTTAATGTTCCTGGGTGTTTTAACAATATTTTTTCTACGAATTTGTCCTGGTAACAATCTTACCTAGGACCATACCTAATTGGACTCCCTTATACACACAGGGTTTTATTTATTTAATCCTGATACATTCATTCGTCACAGTCAAGGAGTCTCATATATGTTTCATATCATACATTCACAGAAGCATAAACCTATACACATCATTACCTTACACAGCACAATTCAGACACTTACAAAGACAAAGCTGTTCCCCTCATATCTCAATCATTCAATGCTTTTAACCACAATATTGAACTGTATACAACAAATAATGCTAATACTCTGTCATCCTTAATCTTTAGGAGAGCCTCCAAATGTCCAAGTAATTTATCTTTTACGTGCTGCACGGAGTTATTTATTACCTGTATCCTTGTTACACAGGCTATCAACTTCTAACCTCGAGAACCGTTACCTTTGCAAAATACCTTAGAGAACCCGTTCTTCTTCTTCCAAGCCTTGCGTAGTTACTGCACATGATACTGCATCTTTTACTCATCTCTTCATCACATGCTTGTTCTATGCAAGAAGGATTTATCCACCGATGGACCGCAGTGGGTGGCAACCGGCAAAGACATCGTTCATTCGACAAATCGTCTCAGAGGAGTGCCACAGATCCCTCAACATTTTTTCGTAATTGTGCATACAGTCCTTATATGGACATTGATGTCAGGGGCTCCTCCTAGAGCGCAATCCCCGGCCAGAGTCGGCAAGGAGGATTCCGCTCATGGAGTAGCCACTGACATTACTGACCATATATGGAAAGTGACATCAGGGCTTCCCTCTAGGAGCGGAATCCACGGCCTATGCTCAGGCTGGGGATTCCACTCCTAGAGGGAATCCCAATTGCACTATCTATGAGGGGGTGAGCACTATCTACATGGGCACAGTGTCACTATCTACAAGGGCACTGGCACTAGGGGCAGCTAACGGGGCATTATACTGTATAAGGGCAGTTAGGGGGCATTATACCCCATGGGGCAGCTATGGGGGCATAGTGCTGTATAGGGGCAGCTTTGGGGGCATTATCCTGGATGGGGGCAGCTATGGGGCAATATACTGTATGGAGGCATTATACTGTATGAGGCAGCTATGGGGGCATTATGCTGTATGGTGGAATTTATTTGGGCATTGTACTGCATGGGGCATCTGTGTGGACATTATACTGTTTGGGGTCATCTGTGTGGGTATTTAACTGTATGGGGCATCTATGTGGGCATTATACTGTATGGGGGCATCTGTGTTGGCTTTATACTGTATGTGGGCATCTATGGGTCAGTATACTGTATGGTGGCAGCTATGCGGGCATTATACTGTGTGGTGGTATGTAGAGGGCATTATACTGTGTGGGGGTAGCAATTTGTTATTATACTGTGTGGGAGGCACTATGGGAGCATGATACTGTGTGTGCTGTACCGGGTGTGTATAGGTGGGCATTTGGTGTGATTAGAGGCGTGGCTTAATGCCTATGAATGGACATCTGGTTGAGTAAGCACTGTTATTATCACACATAATGGTACAACTTTCTGGTATTTTTTTGGTGTTGCTATTTGCATATTGCATGACATTACTATTTGCATGCTATATGCCTTTGATTTGCACTCTGAAGGACAATGTTATTTGTGCATCATGGCACTGTACACTATAGCACTTTAATTTTGTCCAGATTACAAATGACACTTAGGCTATGTTCACACGCTTAGCAAAAAATTTCTAAAAATACGGCGATTTTTGCGGCATTTTTTAAAGCCGTTTTTGAAGCTGTTTTCTATAGAGTCAATGAAAAACGGCTCCAAAAACGGCCCTAAAAGTGACCCTCACTTCTTTTTAGCGGCCATTTTTTTACGCGGTCATTTTTCAAAACGGCCGTGTGAAGAGACGGCCCGTAAAAAACAGAACAACATTTTTCCCATTGAAATCAATGGGCAGATGTTTGGAGGCGTCCAATTTTTCAGCCGTTTTTTGGACGTTTACGGCCCGAAAAATGGACGAAAATGAGCCTTGTGAACATACCCTTACTTAGATTATATAGAGAAGGTGCTGTGGTCAGATGAGACTAAAATTTAGCTCTTTGACATTAACTCAACTCGCCGTGTTTGGAGGAAGAGAAATGCTGCCTATGACCCAAAGAACACCGTCCCCACTGTCAAGCATGGAGGTGGAAGCATTATGTTTTGGGGGTGTTTCTCTGCTAAAGGCAGAGGACTACTTCACCGCATCAATGGGAGAATGGATGGAGCCATGTACCGTCAAATCCTGAGTGATAACCTCCTTCCCTCCACCAGGACATTAAAAATGGCTCGTGGCTGGGTCTTCCAGCACGACAATGACCCGAAACATACAGCCAAGGCAACAAAGGTGTGGCTCAAAAAGAAGCACATTAAGGTCATGGAGTGGCCTAGCCAGTCTCCAGACCTTAATCCCATCGAAAATTTATGGAGGGAGCTGAAGATCCGAGTTGCCAAGCGACAGCCTCGAAATCTTAATGATTTACAGATGATCTGCAAAGAGGAGTGGGCCAAAATTCCATCTAACATGTGTGCAAACCTCATCATCAACTACAAAAATTGTCTGACTGCTGTGCTTGTCAACAAGGGTTTTGCCACCAAGTATTAAGTCTTGTTTTCCAAAGGGATCAAATACTTATTTTTCTGTGCACAATGCAAATAAATATATAGAATTTTGACTATGTGATTTTCTGTTTTTGTTTTTTTTATATAATCTATCTCTCACTGGTAAAATTAACCTAGCCTAAAAATTCTAGACTGTTCATGTCTTTGACAGTGGGCAAACTTACAAAATCAGGAAGGGATCAAATACTTATTTCCTTCACTGTACACACACACACACACACACACACACACACACACACACACACACACACTATATATATATATATATATATATATACACACACACTATATATATACATACACTATATATGCATACATACACACTATATATACATACATACACATACATACATACATACATACATACATACATACAAACTATATATACATCCATACATACATACTGTACATACACACACACACACACACACACACATGTACACATCACAGGCACACATGAATATGCACATTATACACATATAACGTACACATTGTAAACACACATTTGTGGAGGGCGTTCAGCAGCTTGATGGCCCGACACAGTGCTGCAGACAGTCTCCCCTCCCCCTCCCTCACATCCCAACTGGTAACAACAGCATGGAAAAATAAACTTTATTAGGACAGTACAAATTACATACAATTTAAAATTAGACTACAAAATCCAAGACCTGTACACCTCCCAAGTGGCAAAAACGAACACAGAGGAAACACCTCTTATAAATGCAGCTCCGGGAAGAAGGAGGTCGTTATACCAAATAAGCTAGGGCTCAAGCAACACATTATCAATTCAATGTGATTGAATATCAATAAAGGCAAAACAACGCCAGAATATGAAATGTAAATGAAATTGTGTCACACATTCATCCAGACTCATAGTAGCATTATAAGTAAATAGTTATATGCTGGACTCAAAAAATGACAACGAATTGTTTACATAAGCCCACATCAAGCAAGACATATCTTCCCAGCAAGTAAAGCCACAAGAGGAAAGGCAGGTAGAAGAGGTATAAGGTAAAACCTATAGTGCTACTAACCCATATAGTTCCTGTAGTTCAGTGACTTCCCGAGTACGGAGGGACCCCGACGCGCGTTTCGCGTGGATGGCTTTTTCAGAGGGGTATACTATCTTCGATCAAGTCCTTCTACCTTAAATATATTATTTAATCCAGTCAGCTGGTACGGGTTGGCCAATGAAATCAGATCAATGCGGCCGTGCTTGTCAGGCCGAAACATCGCGAGACTCGCACACCTGCCAGCCGAGTCCCCACTACGCATGCGCGGCTCCGGAAACCGCGCACGCGCAGAGAGGCACAAACGGCAGACAGGGTCAGAGCCAGCGATGACGCGTATGACAGGCAGGGCCGGTGTACACCATCATAGGATGAAGTCAAGGTAAGTTTAAAAAACGAATTCTAATGCTACGAAGTTATATACTGCAGTAGTTTATTTAGACATCCTATGCTGTCCACCTCAATGCTGATATCCAAAAACTCCACCTGATGTTTATCAAAAACATAGGTCAGTTTTATGTTCAAATCATTGGTGTTAAGACCCAGCATGAAGTGTGTGAGTTCAGTCTCCGTCCCCTGCCAAATGAAAAGGACATCATCTATATATCGCATCCAGCACTGCACATGGTCAGCGGCGTGCGCACCGTCACCAAGGAAAACCTGCCTCTCCCAGAGGCCGAGAAACAGGTTCGCATATGACGGTGCACACGCCGCACCCATGGCAGTGCCCTGCTTCTGTAAATAAAAGGCGTCCTTAAAAACAAAGAAGTTGTGTGTTAGAATATATTCTAGTAGTTCCACAATCAGTTCACGGGTAGGGCCGTCCCAATTGCTCATCCCCAAGAAGAGGCGTACAGCGGTGATCCCATCATCATGTCGGATGCTGGTATACAGCGATTCAATATCAGCTGTCACCAGAAACGTATCAACGTCGAGGGTAACACCGTCTATCCTTCTCAAAACGTCTGTTGTATCCCTAACGTGGGATGGTAAACATTCCACTAGGGGTTTGAGGTAGTGATCAATAAATCTACAGATAGGATCACACAGCCCCCCAATCCCTGATACTATAGGACGTCCTGGGGGGTCTGTCATGCTTATTTTTGAAACACCTGTTCTACTGCTTGTGAGACTTTGATTCTCACTATGTGGATCTGCCTGAAATCATCTCTACACGTCGTGGGACAATTCACTGTATTTTATAATATAATGTTTTGTAAATACTGTTGTATATCCGCTATCCTTTTATGCTTCTTTGTTGACAGCCTGGGATATGGGTGGAACAAACACATAATGTGTTCCGCTTTAGAGTGGGACTCTCTTAATTCGATTTTTCTCACTGTTGGTTAAATTCAGCATTGTATGCTGATAATATAATATAAACATGCTATTATAACATGGATTGTATTCTGTGCACTCTCAACTCATTTATGTAGATAATTTTCATCTCCTACTGGTCTGTTCTTATTGATGAACTTTCTTCTTTTCTATGTACTTTATTTATTAACTTATCACAGCATTTTGGGTGCTCACTTGTCATCTTATACTTTTTCTGCGATCCCGACTTATTATATCGATTCTTTCACACTGATCTTACTATGATCATTTCTAGTGAGAACCTTTATGGATCGATGTGTGCTTTAACATCCGCACTAAATAAACTACTGCAGTATATAACTTCGTAGCATTAGAATTCGTTTTTTAAACTTACCTTGACTTCATCCTATGATGGTGTACACCGGCCCTGCCTGTCATACGCGTCATCGCTGGCTCTGACCCTGTCTGCCGTTTGTGCCTCTCTGCGCGTGCGCGGTTTACGGAGCCGCGCATGCGTAGTGGGGACTCGGCTGGCAGGTGTGCGAGTCTCGCGATGTTTCGGCCTGACAAGCACGGCCGCATTGATCTGATTTCATTGGCCAACCCGTACCAGCTGACTGGATTAAATAATATATTTAAGGTAGAAGGACTTGATCGAAGATAGTATACCCCTCTGAAAAAGCCATCCACGCGAAACGCGCGTCGGGGTCCCTCCGTACTCGGGAAGTCACTGAACTACAGGAACTATATGGGTTAGTAGCACTATAGGTTTTACCTTATACCTCTTCTACCTGCCTTTCCTCTTGTGGCTTTACTTGCTGGGAAGATATGTCTTGCTTGATGTGGGCTTATGTAAACAATTCGTTGTCATTTTTTGAGTCCAGCATATAACTATTTACTTATAATGCTACTATGAGTCTGGATGAATGTGTGACACAATTTCATTTACATTTCATATTCTGGCGTTGTTTTGCCTTTATTGATATTCAATCACATTGAATTGTTAATGTGTTGCTTGAGCCCTAGCTTATTTGGTATAACGACCTCCTTCTTCCCGGAGCTGCATTTATAAGAGGTGTTTCCTCTGTGTTCGTTTTTGCCACTTGGGAGGTGTACAGGTTTTGGATTTTGTAGTCTAATTTTAAATTGTATGTAATTTGTACTGTCCTAATAAAGTTTATTTTTCCATGCCATTGGCAAATTTATCCTAATAGTTTATGACTCCTTTGTTCTCAGTGTTTTCCATAGTTAGTTTGGAGTTTCTATTTCCACAGTAGGGAGGCCTGAATCCGCCCTTGCTGGTGGTCTAACCCTGATAACCACTTTCCTGTTGAGACATATGTTGATATTATGGTAACAACAGCAGCAGCAGCAGGAGGAGCAGGAGTGTAGAGCAGGGAAGGGGGGCTGGAGGGGGAGCTTCTAAAGCAGGCAGCAGAGGGAGTTTTAAGATCGCAACACAGACCACGGCTGCTAATAGGTGGGTGTCGGACAGAAGCTCACCTTACCTCATAACAGGTGTGGCCCTGGCACCAGGGCCCCTTCTGGTGCTAGCAACGCCACCGGGCATGAGAGGGTCTATGCGGTCATGTGCGGTTCGGGTGGCCATGGGCTCCCTGGGAACCTTGGGCCCCAAACGGCCGCCCAAACCACCCAAACCGCCCTAATGATGATCCGTCACTGCTCATAGTTATCAACAATTGTGGCGTGCCAAGAGTCAGTGGTTGTCTGACCCAAGCATTCTGAAATAAAGAAGGATTCTAATATGGTTGTTCTATTTTTCTTCAAAACTAAATTGTCCTCTTTCACTAGCGAGGAATAGAAAGCTATGCAAATTCTCTGACCATCTCTGATAGAAAAGTATACTGGGTGTTGAACCCAGTAATGCTAAATTCTCATGTTTCCGCAGAAAATGCAGAGGAAAATTACTCTCCCTTGGTCATGCTAGTTTAGTCCTCCGCCAGTCTCTGCATTCTGACCTCCACCAAAGACGTGTTGTCATACACATTATGGACAAAAGTATTGGGACATATCTTTTAATCACTGAATTAAGGCGTTTCAATCAGTCCCATTACGACAGGTGTATAGAAGTTTACAAACATTTGAGAAAAAAATGGGTTGTTCTAAAGAGCTGACTGAATTAGAGCGGTACTGTGATAGGATATTACCTTTTGCAACAAGTCAGTTTATGAATTTTTTTTCCTCTTATTTATTCCAAGATCAACTCTGAGTAATATTATTACAAAGTGGAAGCATTTAGGAACCACAGCATCTCAGCTACAAAGTAGCAAACCGCATAAATTTACAGAGAGGGGTCGCTGAGAGCTGAGGCGCATAGTGCATAAAAGTTGCCAAAGCTCTGCTGACACAATAACTGAAGAGTTCCAAACGTCCTCTGGGATTAACATCCACACAAAAACTGCTTTATGGAATTAGTTTTCATGGCCGAACAGCTGCATGCAAGTCTTACATCACCAAGCACAATGCCAAGCGTCGGAAGGAGGCAATAACATTTATGTGTACAGTATATGGTGGCAATATTTATAAGTACACTATCTGGTCATATTATTTATATGTATCACGGTCAAGCCTCAGGAGTATGGACCCACTGTGTCGGTATAAGATTTGCCTAGGACTAAACCGGGGGGCAGAGTCTAAGGGATTTTGCAATCTTCAATTTAAAATGCCCTTCACAGGGGTATGGACTTCATGCATGGATACCCAAGGCCTTGTCCCCAGAGTAGTCTCCAATAGTAACTGCTGATGATTTGCAGATGTATTTAGACAAACAAAAACATGGTCATACATATCAAGGCCGCGGCTGAAAAAGTTACATTGTTTATAAAGTTTAAATAAGACACATGTCTATGAGGTCCAACCTATAATCCTACTGATTAAATATAAAGACTCAGCAGGTTAAGTCACAAGTTAGGTGCCACTGGCAAGTGTCCAGGCACCTCTAATATATAGTTATATCATAGCAAGCTTCGTTGCATCATAGAAAATTTTTAGAAAAAGAAGCCGTTGCGCCACAAATGTTTTTTGGAAATTGCAAATTTTATTAGGACATACAACATAAAATGACATGTATATAAAATTCAAAGGGATCTAAAAAGAAACAGAGTGGTTGCTTCAAATTAATTAAGTCTAGAGTGTCCTGCACAAAGAATTCCTTGGCAGTTGTGTTAGCTTCACAAGGACCAATAATCACCCATCTAAGTCATACAGTAAGGGCGTGTATGCAACTTGTTTGTAATGACACAGGTACAGTTTCAAGGGAAACAGAAGGTTCATCATATAACCATATGCTCCTAAGTGCACAAAAATCAAAGGGTTGCATAACCAATTACGCCATAATGAAAGATAGATCAAGAGAGAAGGGTCAGAGTCGGGCAAACACAGCCAAAAGAAGAGTCAAGTTTGATAACCTGTTTTGGTACTGCAGTCCACCCATTCCTTTTATTAGCATGGTCGTTCTCTGTGTACCCGCTTAAGCTAAGTTATATCCTTCATATACTCAAGTGGCCAAAATTGTACACAATATTCCAAATGTGGTCTGACTGGGGATTTGTCTTGTTATATTCATCTATGCCTCTTATGATGCTGTTAGGAGCAGCATGACTATCCCTGCATGCTCTTCATCTCCCAACGATTGAGCAGTAGCTCGGGCAATTGTTGTGGCAATTGCTGATCAGCTGATTCATCAGTGTAGGTCAGATGACCACACTGATGTGATTCTGTTGCTTGTTTACAGAGAGGCAACCTGATTGGTCTGTTTGCTCCTTAACAATTCCTGGCCTTGGATTGAGGGCATTGGTTATAGTACTTGATGTGCGCTGATGTGTACTTTCCATGTGCTAGTCGGATCATGTTTTCCAGTTCTAGTGTTGTTATTTCCTCAGTCCATGTTTGTTTCTTTGTGTAGTCCTGTTAGTTGGTGACTTCATTCAGTTTTTTTTATTGTTGTTTTTATTCTGCTTGCTCGGTTTATTGTCCGTGTTTTCCATGGGTTGTGTTAAGGGCTGTGTTAAGAGACATCGTTGATCGGCACTCGTTTGCTCCTGTCACACGGAGCTATGGATGGGGACGAGCGGTCATTACTCCGATCACTCATCTTCATACATTATTATTATGTCGGCAGCGCATCTCCCTGTTTACAAAGGGAGATTTGCTGACGACAATGATAATATTTAACTTTTTTTTAAATAATACGACCAGCAGATGATCGAGTCTTTGCTCGTTCATCTGCTGATCGCTGCCCTGTTTACACAGGGCAATTATCGACAACGACAATGAACGCTCATCTGCCCGATAATCACCCAGTGTAAAACCCCCTTTAGGGACAGTGTCTGCAGATTAGGGACTCCAATAGGCACAGTATTTGAGACAGTGATTGTTAGTGGTGTTTGGTGTTAGGGTCAGTGCTTAGAAACAGATCCAGGGATAGATATGGTTAGCTTGTTATCAACTACCATCATCCATTATATTTGTCATCATCTAAGTGTTAGGCTGGATTCACACGAGCATGTTCGGTCCGTAAAGGACGGAACGTTTTTCGGCCGCAAATCCCGGACCGAACACACTGCAGGAAGCCGGGCTCCTAGCATCATAATTATGTACGATGCTAGGAGTCCCTGCCTTGCTGCGGGACAACTGCCCCGTTCTATAATCATGTTTTCAGTACGGGGCAGTAGTTCTAACGAGAGGCAGGGACTCCTAGTGTCGTACATAACTATGATGCTAGGAGCCCGGCTCCCTGCAGTGTGTTCGGTCCGGGACTTGCGGCCGAAATACGTTCCATCCTTTACGGAACGAACATGCTCGTGTGAATCCAGCCTTATCATTATCCATCATCTGTTTAATCCCATCATCTATCTGACATCATCATGTTGTTCCATCTGTTTGCTCCATAAATCCCTTTCCTTCGACTGTCTGATTGGTTCACAATTTGGCTCTCCGGTAGTCCTGGGATTTCTATAGGTAAAGCCTATTTCTAACATCTGTTACAGATGCATCGTTGGTGTTGTTTGCCTTGAAAGCAGCTGCATGGCAATACATTTTAAAGTTAGGCTTACACCAACATCTGTCCCAATGAGCGCCTTAGTGAGCAGCAATTTATTCAATTGCCCACAGTGGTGACAGGTGTTCCTTTAGATACAGAATCTGGGCATTAAGATGAGCAATTTTCACACACCCTGCACAACAGTATGTTACCTCAAATGGTTGTTTCTAGGAGAGAAAACATGGTACAGAATGTATACTGGACAGCATAGGTACTAATAGATTTCATTGCAACTAAGGAGGATCTCTAATCAATGTACACCACAACAAGTATACGTTCTGGGGAACAAAATAAAACTTCCAACCACAAATAAATATGAAAACACAACAATTTCTTCTAGAGTCCCTTAATCTAAAGTCACTGAATCTCTAGTCACACTTTATCTCATGTCAAACTTTAGACGCATGCACACCCACAAGCTCCCATACATGCTTAGCTGCTTGTTTAAAATTGTTTTATACCACTTAAAGAGGCTCTGTTACCAGTTTATAACTTTCCTATCTCCTACCTAATCTAATAGGTTCTTTGATGTAGATAACTACTGTTTTTGTTTTTTAAAAAAAAAATGTTTATTATTGAGCAAGTTATGAACATTTTTTTTTTCTATTCACCAAGTGGGTGTTGTATAGAAAAGTGTATGGCGCTGACCAAACAGCATCATATACTTCTCTTCACTCCAGCCCAGCTTGATCCATAGCACAGCGTGATCGCACGAGATCACGCTGCAACGTGACTGCCTCCCGCAGGTCCTTCACCGGAGCGACGGAACAGACATCGCCTCCAGCCGCTGAAGATTTGGATAAATGTCCTGGCATGGCTTGAGGCGATGTCTGTTCAGTCTTCCGTCGCTCCACTGAAGGACCTGCGGGAGGAAATCACATCACAGCGTTGTGCTGTTAATCCAACTGGGCTGGAATGAAGAGAAGTTTATGACACTGATTGGTCAGCGTCATACACTTTTCTATACAACGCCCACTTGGTGAATAGAGAAAAAAACGCCTAATTGGGCATTTAGTAAAAAATTGCATAAATCGAAAAATTGTCATAACTTGCTCAATAATAAACATTTTTAAAAAAAAACAAAAAACTAAAAAAAACAGTAGTTATCTACATCAAAGCACCTATTAAATTAGGTAAGAGATAGGCAAGTTATAATCTCGTAACAGAGCCTCTTTAAGTGCAATTGCTTCTGAAAGTTTGTTATCTAGCTCCAAACAACCAACAAGATAAGACAGAAACAAGTCAGGCAAGGCAGAGATTCAGAAAAAAGTAAGTCCACATCCAATCTAAAATAGCAAATAGCAAACACCTTAACAAATGGGCAGGATCGAAAATAGCTTTTTTTCTCAGGCAAGTTGTGTCAGTACTGAACAGGGTAAAATAATCAGAGGTGAGTACCAACCAGCTAACATAAGACTGTTCCTTTAAGATGCTGGACACAGCGGTGAGAGAAGTATGACATCGGCTGCACAGGTATGTGCAGTGGCCAGCATCCGGTTATAATATGTACAGTATATGCAGGTATTATTTATATGTACAGTATATAACAATGTTTTTGTCTAGCTGAAGGGTGGACCCAATGTAGCTCAGTCTGATCGATCACAAGCATATCGGTGTGCAAATATATTGCATGGACAGCAGGTGGGCTGATTTTGCCAGGGCTGATTTTAAGTCCAAATCTGGTCTTGTATTTAATTGGACGTTTGAGTTTTTATCCATTAGGGCAACACACAAAGGCCGCCCAGTAAGAAACTGAATCCATATACTTATATGTTAAGTTATAGACAAGCGCACACATAACCCTATCTATATGAGTGTTAGTGAACATCCATCTGCTTGTTCCTAACTGAGAGAGTATAAGTGAGCATTCAACTGTCCCTGATTGTTCATACAAGTTTGAGCTAGCATACAGTATGCCTGGAATTAACAGAAATAAATAAATAAATGTCTCTGGAAGTCGTTCACAAATGTGAGAGTTAGAGAACGCCTGTCCCTAAGTGTCTATTCTAGTGTGAGTAAACATATAGCTAAACCTGGCTGTCTGTGCAAGATTAAGGGAGTGTACACCTGTTTAAGACTATCTGTATGATTGTGAGAGATCATTTGCATATCCCCGGCAGTCTGTGTGATTGTGAGGACTGTACACATCACTGTGATACCTTTATGAATTTGAGCAAGCTTACCTATTTCTGAGTGTACAAATGTGAACGAGTGTATGTCTGGCAATGTCTGTCTTTCAGTTAACATACACCTGTCCCTGACAGTTCTAACTACTGTGACTGAGTATACACCTGGCCTTGACTTTCTATGCAAGTATGAGCAAGTGTGTACCTTGCCCAAAGTGTATTTATGAATGAGTAATCGAGTGTACACCTGTCCCTCAATGTCTATGCTAGTGTGAGTAAACATACACTTGTCCTTGACTGAACAAGTATAAGCAAGCATATGCCTGATCCTGATCTTTGCAAGTGAGTGAGCTAGCTTGAGTCTGTCTTTCTGTCTACATGAGTTTCAGTAAGAGTAGGCCTTTCCCAGACTTTCGGAAAGAGTGTGAACAAGTGTACGCCTGTCCCTGTATGTGCATGACATAGCATACATATGGTCCTGACTGTAAGAGTAAACAAGCATATACATTTTCTGTCTGTAGGTGTGTGACCCGCAATCATCAAAGTAGGGAGGCAAAAACGTAATTTGTAACCTACAGAAAAAGGCACTCTAATTGGAGAGAATGTTTGTGGGGAAGGAAATTCAGCCTGGAAAGGTAGTGGGTTTGAGAAGTGTTTCCCACCAGAGCAAGCCAATGAGTACCTTGAGTGGAACTAGAGCTAGAGCTAGGGGAGACAAGGTAGTGTGAGAGTAATATGTATACAATGTATATTCTGTAACAAAATGGCTGCATCTAACCATTGTATTGATATGTTTTAAATTCTATATGTAAAAATACATCTCCCATTACCTAGGGACAGGATGTAGATGACGTCATGAGATATTGCAGATAAATGTATTCCAGATGTATTTGTAAGGTTTTATCTGAAAAGAGAAAAGTGTTACCATGTATAAAAATAAATCTGGATGTCAGTATGCTATTGTTGTCATTATCTAATTGGTTAATGTGTGTTACTGAAAGTACATAACTAAAGGAAGAGCATGGAGCTAGGCAGATTTTTGTACAATACTTTGCTATTTTATTTCAGATTCTTCCACCCGTCATTTCTCTGATCCTGGACAACTTGTGTTATTGAGAAAGGGTGTCAGCGCCAGAGTCAGGTCTCCTGCAATACAGTGGCTGCAATGCAGAATGGCCGTAAAGTGCCCTGCTAAACTCTGGAGCAGTGGAAACATGTTCTGTGGAGTGACAAATCATGCTTCTCAATCTGGCAGTCTGATGGATGAGTTTGAGTTGGCAAATGCCAGGACAACTTTACCTGCCAGACTGCATTGTGCCAACTGTAAAGTTTGGTGGAAGAGAGATAATGCTATGGGGTTGTTCTTCAGGGGTTGCTCTTCAGGCATTGACTTAGGCCCCTTAGTTCCACTGAAGAAAAATCCTAATGCTTCAGCATGCCAAGACATTTTGGACAGTTATGTGCTTCCAACTTCATGGGAACTGTTTGGGGAAGGTGCTTTTCTGTTCCAACATGACTGTTCCCCGATGCACAAAGCAAGGTATGTAACGGCATGATTGTGTGATCTTAGTGTGGAAGAACTTGAGTGGCCTGCACAGAACCCTGACCTCAACCTCATCAAAAACCTTTGGGATGAACTAGAACGAAGATTGCAAGCAAGAGCCTGTCATTTAACATCAGTGTCTGATCTCACAAATGCTCTACTGGATGAATGGGCAAAAATTCCAACAGAAACACTCTAATATCTTTTTAGAAAACCTTCCCAAAAGAGTGAAAGCTGTTTTATAATTATAATAATAATTATCATTTATATAGCGCCAACATATTTTGCAGCACTTTACAATTAAGAGGGAACATGTGCAGACAATATCAGACATTACATAGTGACAAAACTAATCATAATTCAAACAAGAAGAGTGAGAACCCAGCTCGAAAGAGTTTACAATCTATGAGGAACAAGTAGTGACACAAAGTATAATAAGTTATTGTTCAGTACAATGGTCCAGTCATTTTTTTAGGTGTCCGAATACGTTTGTCCATATATTATTGTTAGAAGAATTTATGTACTTATCAAAGAGATTAAAGGAGTCATCTGAATAGAGAATGCGCGTCTTTTATACTTATCGATAAGGAGACAGTATGTCAAAATGTCTGTTGCTACCTTCAGCATCATAGCTTTTATACATGGGATAAACCTAGTTCAAACCAGTTTTTAGATAGCTTTGTTATCCCTTTACTTGGACTTCGATACTTATGTAAATACTTCACTTCTCTCTCAAAAGGAATTCAACTGCCCACCCCCTCTACTTGATAACATATTAAACACCTTGTCAGCAAAAATACCTTTGCAGAGAAACTTGTATAGCTCAATACACACTTTTAGTTTCCGATACATACATTTTAAATAAAACTTTCCTAACATTCCCCCCTGTTGCAAATTTATGAAGAAATGTTCTGTGACATCCAAAACAGATTTTCTCCTTAAGTTTTTACCAGTCCTTCTGTATCTTGACCGTCATCATGGGGTGTTTCCAAGCCATCGCATAAGTCCTCATTTTGAATCTCTTGGTACATTGTTTTAGTAAGTGAAGTATCAAGGAGTCTCTGAATTAATCCTCTTATGCAGGAAATGCAACAACACCCACAAATTAAAAGTATGGCTGCCACTGTTGCTAAGGAAATCAATAGACTGGATATGTGGTTACTCCATTTTCCAAACCATCCTTCAAGCCAATTAGTGAAGATGTCATTTACTCCAGAGTTTTCCACAAGCTCTTCGGACAGGGAATTGAGTCCTTCCAATGCCTTGGTATTACTACCATCAGTAGCTGTATTACTGCAAATAAAAGTACAACAGAAGATACAAACATTTTGCAGATACCCCTTTTTTCTGCTAGTAACATATCCAGGGCTATTGTATTTTGCCATGTCATTAAAGATATAGGTCCCAACTGATCTGCAATGCCCTTTATTGCATCTCTGGTATAATTAACAAATCTATATTGATTGTAATAAATATAATTAACCCAGTTGACATTCTTATCTATCGTAGACCACCAGAAAAATACAGATTCGAAGCCTGATGCAATCTGATTTTGAGCCTTAAACTCTTTTGGCCCCCCTCGGGGTACTCCTATTCCATCTATGTATATGTGTCAAACCTGATGCTGTAGGAGTCACATGCATATTTAGGACCATTAATGGTAAACAATATATAGTTACATAGTTAGTACGGCTGAAAAAAGACACATGTCCATCAAGTTCAACCAAGGGACGGAAAAAGGGAAGGAAACATTTCTATACATAGGAGTTAATACTTTTTTGTTCTAGGAAATTATCTAACCCTTTTTTAAAGCCATCTACTGTCCCTGCTGTGACCAGCTCCTGCGGTAGGCTATTCCATAGATTCACAGTTCTCACAGTAAAGAAGGCTTGTCGCCTCTGCAGGTTGAACCTTTTCTTCTCCAGACGGAGGGAGTGCCCCCTTGTTTTTTGAGGGGGTTTTACAAGGAACAGGATTTCACCATATTTTTTGTATGTGCCATTAATATATTTATATACGTTAATCATGTCCCCCCTTAGTCGTCTTTTTTCAAGGCTAAATAGGTTTAATTCTTTTAATCTTTCCTCATAACTTAAATTCTCCATGCCCCTAATTAGCTTCGTTGCTCTTCTTTGTATTTTTTCCAACTCCAGGGCATCCTTTCTATGAACTGGAGCCCAGAACTGAACTGCATATTCTTGATGAGGCCTCACTAATGCTTTGTAAAGTGGCAATATTACATCCCTGTCCCCCGAGTCCATGCCTCTTTTAATACACGACAATATCCTGCTGGCCTTTGAAGCAGCTGATTGACACTGCATGCTGTTATTGAGTTTATGATTTACAAGTACACCCAGATTCTTCTCAACAAGTGAATCCGCCAGTGTAGCTCCCCCTAGGACATATGATGCATGCAGGTTGTTGGTACCCAGATGCATAACTTTACGTTTATCTACATTAAACTTCATCTGCCAAGTGGATGCCCAAAAACTTAGTTTGTTTAAATCTGCCTGCAATTCATGAACATCTTCCATAGACTGAACTATATTACATAGCTTGGTGTCATCTGCAAATATAGAAATAGTGCTATTAATCCCATCCTCTATATCATTAATAAATAAGTTGAATAATAGTGGTCCCAGCACTGAACCCTGGGGTACACCACTTATTACCGGGGACCATTCAGAGTAGGAATCATTGACCACAACTCTCTGGATACGGTCCTTGAGCCAATTCTCAATCCAATTACAAACTATATTTTCTAAACCTATAGTCCTTAATTTACCCATTAGGCGTCTATGGGGGACAGTGTCAAATGCATTTGCAAAGTCCAAAAACACTAAATCCACAGCGGCCCCTCTGTCTAGGCTTCTGCTCACCTCTTCATAAAAACAGATTAGGTTAGTTTGACAACTTCTGTCCTTAGTAAAACCGTGCTGGCTGTCACTTATAATACTATTTTTTGTCACATAATCCTGTATATAGTCCCTCAGTAGCCCCTCAAACATTTTCCCCACGATGGATGTTAAGCTTACTGGTCTATAATTACCCGGGGAAGACCTAGAGACCTTTTTGAAAATCGGCACCACATTTGCGCTGCGCCAGTCCCTTGGCACTATACCAGTCACTAGAGAATCTCTGAATATTATGAAAAGGGGGACAGAAATAACTGAACTAAGCTCTTTAAGAATTCTAGGGTGTAACCCATCTGGTCCCGGGGCCTTGTGCACATTTATTTTATTTAATTTAGCTTGGACCATATCTACATTCATCCAATTCAGTATATCAACTGATATATTAACAGCACTGGCACCGGCTACATCAGCTGCTCCTTCTGTTGTATATACAGAGCTAAAGAACCCATTTAGTAACTCTGCCTTCTCTTGATCCCCTGTGACCAACTCCTCATTACCATTATCTAGGGGTCCTACATGTTCAGACCTTGGCTTTTTAGCATTTATATACTTGAAGAATTTTTTGGGATTTGTTTTACTATCCTTGGCCATCTGCCTTTCATTTTGTATTTTTGCTAATTTTATTACGTTTTTACAGATTTTATTAAGATCTTTATATTTTACAAAGGCTGAAGATGTACCCTCAGATTTGTATATTTTAAATGACCTTTTTTTGTCATGTATTGCCCCTTTCACAGAAGGTGTAAGCCATGTGGGGTTTAATTTGAGTCGTTTATACTTGTTACCTATAGGAATACATTTTGCACTATAATAGCTCAAAATAGATTTGAAAATCTCCCATTTATCATTTGTCCCATTATTTGACATTAGTTCTTCCCAGTCCATATCCTGAATTGCAGCCCTCATCCTGGGGAAATTGGCTTTCTTAAAATTAAATGTTTTTGCCCTCCCAGCCTGCGTTTGTTTTTTACAGTATAGGTAAAATGTAACTATATTATGATCACTGTTACCGAGGTTTTCACGAACATTGACATTCCCAACAAGATCTGCATTATTAGAAATGACCAGATCCAACAGAGCTTCACCTCTAGTCGGGTCTTCCACAAACTGGCCCATAAAATTTTCCTGCAAAAGGTTGAGGAAATGTCTCCCCTTTGCAGTTGAAGCTGAACCATGACACCAATTAATATCCCGGAAATTAAAATCTCCCATTATCACTACAGTACCCGCCTGTGCAGCCCGCTCCATCTGTTTATATAGCTGACCTTCCATCTCCTCAGTTATATTGGGGGGTCTATAGATTACACCAAAAGTAATTTTATCAATGTTTACCTCCCTTTCTAGTTCCACCCACAAGGTTTCAACCTCCTCACAGTATTCACCCACTATTGTCTCTTTCACACTCGCCTTCATATCATTTCTCACATACAGACATACACCATCGCCTTTCCTATTTGTCCTGTCTTTCCGAAACAGTGTAAAACCCTGTAGATTTACAGCCCAATCATGTGAAGAGTCCAGCCATGTTTCAGCAACACCAACTATATCTATATTTTCTTCCAGTATCAAGGCCTCCAGCTCCCCCATTTTGCTTGCTAGACTTCTGGCATTTGTGAACATACACTTTAACTTGCCTGTCAGTTTTTCACTTTTATTATCAGAAATGTGATTTGACATTATTTGGGCCTTTTTATTTACACTGCTATTTTGTAACGAAAGGATCTCCTTATCTTGTTGTCTAGTCCTCTCCCCACATTCTGTTTCTCCCCCCACCAATATAGTCTGACCCCTCTCTAACCTGGCTACCCCTTTTTTTTCTACATTGACCTCCCTCCTCAGCCCTAGTTTAAATACTCCACCACCCCAGCTAGAATTCTCTCCCCCAGCACAGCGGACCCCCTTCCATTTAGGTGCAAATCATCTGCAGAATACAGTTTGTACCCCAATGAAAAGTCAGCCCAGTGCTCTAGGAACCCAAATCCTTCTCCTCTACACCAAGACTTCAGCCATGCATTTAACTCCCTGAGCTCCCGCTGTCTTTCCTGTGATGCGCATGGCACAGGCAGTATTCCTGAGAATACAACCTTGGAGGTCCTTCCCTTCAGCTTGTAGCCTAGTTCTTTAAAATTATTCTTAAGGCTAATCCACCTACCATTTATTCTGTCGTTGGTACCGACATGGACCACGACAGCTGGATCATCACCAGCCCCTCCCAGCAATTTGTCCACCCGTTCCACCACATGCCGAACCCTGGCACCAGGGAGACAGCAAACCATTCGGTTGAGGTGGTCTTGGTGACAAATTATTCTATCCGTCTTCCTGATTATAGAATCCCCTACGACTATCAATTGTCTTGGCTTACCTGCATTACCATCCCGCCGACTACTAGATGGGCTGTTCTCCCGGCTGTTAGGGAGATCAGTATCCACTAGGGCTGCCATTTCTGAGACTGACACCCTCACATCATCACCCAAATTTTGGTTGGAATGTCAGAAACCGGATCGGCCTTCCTTTTCTTTGACCCCTTTCTACTGCCCCTAACTACATTAACCCAGCTACTTACCTGATCCTGCTCACCCATGTCTTCACCCTCCAGTTCTAACCCACTAACTGCATGCTCCGTGAGCCCAATTGTTCCCAATTGTTCCCAATTGTTCCCAGTCTATTCCATTGTTCTCTTGAGTTTGTTTATTAGTATCTCATTGTCGCTGTATATTTTCCAAGATAACCCAAAACTAGGTATTATCTCCTTTACCAATGCTTTAGCGACTGTGATAGCATCTGGGCTTGCTGTGGGGAATACTTCTACGCAATTGCTAAATACATCAATAATCACTAAGCAATATTTCTTGCCTTTGAGTTTCGCATGGGAACCAAGGTCAAAGATAACTAACTTTAATAAGATACGAAATCAGAATTAATATACTTGTCTTAAAGGAACAATGTCTTTCATATTCACTACATAAGAACAAGATGGTGTCTCCAGACAAGATAGCTGCTGCACAAAAAAAATTAATTGAAACATCATTTTAATCACTTTCACATTTACCCAAGCCAGGTACTTAAAAGAGGGCTTATCCCCCTTACGGACTTTATTTTCTTAGCTTGCTCTACGGTCATACTTGTCCTGCATGATGCCAAAAAGGTCTATACAGTGGCAACAGGGTGGGCCAACTACTTGGCAAATGCCCCCTTGGGCAGAATTCAAAACATCAAACACATAATCTGTAAAAGTGTCCAATCTGTCGGCCACTTTCTCTATTTTATGAGCATTCTTTACTGCTAAACCTACTAATATTGGCAATAATCCAAACTTGTCCTGCCATGGTACATATTGGTCATAATTGTGTCGCACTGTTACTTACTGTCCTAATGGGACTTTTACCCCTGCAGATATAATAGGTCGTGGGCAGCAGTTTTCTCAAACCTAAAGACACCCAGGTAACATAACCTCCGGCCTCTCATTGCTGCCATGTACTTCTTACTTATGAATGACAACAACCAGTGACCTTCACCTTATAACTCCACATAAAACACCTCAAGTTGTTTGTCACAATACTGTGGCATGTTTACACACATTATAATTATAAACCTCAGACAATAGGGTCTCAACTAATAAAATAATGCTATCACCCCTCAGTTTTGGGTCCCATCATTTCATTGACAAGTCCTGTACATCAAACAAACAAACAAACAAACAAACAAACATACAAACAAACAAACAAACAAACAAACACCTTTATCTAAAAAAACTTCTCTGTCCCTCTGGACAGGGCACATAGATAATATGTAGTTACTGGGTACATTTTATGTCACACTTGTTACTCTTTTCAGCAGGATTTGTACTTTGATCTGAGCTGATTACCTGTAACAGCTCCTACTCACAGAAATATTCACAATTATCATATATTTTATCTGACAAGTGTCTCAAACCAAATTTTTTCTTACCTACTCTGAGATTCAAATTAACACCTCTATACATATACCTAATATCTTAGGAAGCTAAAATTCAATGAAATCCATACAAAATATGTTAGAATGGATATTGTGGACTTGGGAACTGTCCTCTCTTTGGTCTTACATTCCTCTGCGGATTATGTTTGGCGCATATTAAACAGGTTAAACAAAAATTTTAGAGTAGTTAGTAAAGCCATATGCTGTGAACACTTTAGATATGATTTCTACCATCCCCCTGTTGATACATGGCTTGTCCCATGGCTCAATATGACTGCATATCTGAATAAGTTGCTGGGTATGATGTATTTGTTATTACAAGATCCATCTACAAACAGTATAACATCATTATTTGGTAATGGAATATGTTTAAGATATGATCTTGGTTCCACTCTTTCTGCTACGGAGGATAGGCAACCATGTGGTTCACCATCCTCAGCAGTAGGCATCAAGGTCGAAGAATTTAAAGTGGTACATCTTTCTATCATAAATAACACTAATGTGGCGGAAGCTCTTATAGCTTCTGGGGTTTCTACAACTGATTGAACACCGGGAGGTAAGGCTCTAGCTACTGGGTCAAGTTCTGATGAGCAGTAAGCTAGAGGTCTATCCTTTCTTCCATGCACCTGTCTTAGCACTGTAATCATGTATCCATTTTTACAATCTACAGTTTGAATAAAAGGTTTTTGAATAATCAGGTAGTCCAAGCACTGAAGATCCTACAAGAACCTGTTTTATTTGAAAGAAAAAAATTGCCTACTCAGGCAATGGAATCCTTTGCTGGAATCCTCTGCTGTAAGGGGTTCCTCATAAATCAAACACATCAATGGTTCTGTAATAGCAGCATAATTGGCTATCCAACTTCTGCAGAAGTTTGTCATACCCAAAAAGGAAATAATTTGTCTTTTTATCAGAGGTTTTAGTGCTTGGAGTATTGCTGACTTTCTTCCTTCATCTAGATGTTTACCTTCTCGGGTAATATGGTGTATGGAATGCCTGTGTGATGCCGAGGTTAGTAAGTATATGCCCTAGTACTTCTCCTGTGAAGTGGGTTCCTCTGTCACTCTCAATTACTTCAGGGACCCCATATCGGCATACTACTTCACTGAGTATTTTCTTAGCAGTGTATTTAGCTGTGGGTTGGGTTACTGGCCATGCCTCAGGCCAGTTTGAAAACACTTCCGTACATACAAGGACATATTCATATACACCTACCTCGGGTAGCTGTATGTTGTCCACCTGCAGTCGCTGGATTTTGTAATCATTGCGAGGCATGTGCTTACTGGGTGTTTTTGTCATTTTACCGGGGTTGTGTCTGGTGCATGTCAGGCAACCCTCTTCATGTCGAGCAGCTGCGTTATGAAAACCAGGGGTAAACCAGTGCTGTATTGGTTTGTCCGCTGAAGTCAGAAAGCCTCTTGCTCGCCATATTGTCTCTTAATCGTGTGCGACTCCAAAGGTGTACCTTGAGTCTGTATAGACGTTCACCCTTTTACCTGTGCCTAACTTACATGCTTCTGCGAGTGCCATAAGTTCTGCCTTTTTGGAAGAACTGCTGGAGAGCAGTGACTTTTGCATCACTGTGTTACCTTCCTGGACTACTGCATACTTGGTGGTGAAATGTCCTGTCTGCTCATTCCAATGTCTGGATCCATCTTCAAAATACTGAACATCATAGTTAGTCAAAGGTACATCAGTGATACCTGGTAACCCTTGGGCGTCAAGTTGCATTAAACCTGTGACATTCAGGCCCATGCTCCATATCAAACAAGACATTGTCATTTGCAAGTTCGTACATTAAGGGTCTGGCATCCACCCCCCCTTTCCCTCCTTTCTCTAAAACCATAGACATAGTGATGGTTGTGTGGGACTGGGGGGTCTTAGATAGCAGTAAACCTGTATGGGAAAATTACAACAATAATGAGACCGTTTCCTAAGCACAAATCATCAACATATTGCAATAGGAAACAAAATTCCTGCTGTATTTATAATGCTAAAACCTGACTCTACATAGATAACTTTAATTATTTAAACATTATAGATACGGTACATAAAAACTACAACAAAACAGTCTTTTTACACAACCTTATACTTCAGTTCATTAGCCATATTAACAAATGAAAGCCTATATAGCCAAATATGCAAAACAAAATAATTCAGAACACAGTTTGAAGTTTACTCATCGGCCATCCTGCTATTCCCTTAAATCAATTAGCTAGATTTAAGAAAGAAAAGGTATTATTCCACCAGGAGTCTTTGTTAACCTCTTGTTCTTGTAGCTACTTTCTCTGAAATCAGCTATTTTTGTTAGACAAGCTTTAACACGTAGGTTGCCTGCAGGATCAATATAATGGCAACAGTTTATTATTATTATTCCCTTTCTCTTTGTTTCTTCAACTCCAACAATTTAGTTCAAGTTTAAGGTTTTCTATAATCACCTAGACTTAATCACATTGGAGATATCTACATTATTGTAATGATCAGTCATCAAACCTTCTTGTACTTGCTGTAACTCACTAACTGGATATATTCCCCCTGTTCTAGGCTTTGACATTCTGCTTATCATGGTTAGTAGATCATCACCATCATCATTATCATCATGTTAGGTGACATACAATATATTGGTGAAGCTTGTGGGGTTATAATTGCCGTAAGAGCATCACTCTAATAGAAAATGCTTAACTTACTTTTCTCAATTGTTAACTCGCTAACTCATTCCTGACCATGAGCGCAATAATAATGACAACGTGGACGTGCAAGAGTGCTGTCCAGATTCGCTGACGGGAGTGGTTAACCGCCACTTCGCACACAGAGTTTATAATAAAGTGTCTCAACTTAGACCCACATTCTGGTGTAAGTCTGAAAAAACACAGAGAGACTATACCATATACTTCTGTTCATTCAAACAGCAAACATACAGTTAGCATAAACATTTTACACATATTTTACAATATTACACATATTCTGCAATCTATAATATAACTCAAAGTCTTCCTATGGAGATTGGATGTCAAATCATTAATTACAGCAGTTTATATAGCCAATATGACGTATGCACAACAGGAGATAGAGAGATCTAGTGTACAATATCACTGGAACATGTATATGTACATATAATATAATGCGGTAAAGATAAAGGTTAATTTATTATATACAATGGTTAGTTGAACAAATGGAATTCCTGTAACTCCCTGTCTGGTAACTAACACAATAGAATCAGTATATCTTCTGTTCTCCCAGAAGATATGTCATCATTCTCCATGCTAATACATTAGTAAAAAGTTTAATTTCTTAATTTTTTTTTCTATCACACTCACACCAATATTTACAAGTATTATGCTGATCAGTCATATACTTAATGTTCCTGGGTGTTTTAACAATATTTTTTCTACGAATTTGTCCTGGTAACAATCTTACCTAGGACCATACCTAATTGGACTCCCTTATACACACAGGGTTTTATTTATTTAATCCTGATACATTCATTCGTCACAGTCAAGGAGTCTCATATATGTTTCATATCATACATTCACAGAAGCATAAACCTATACACATCATTACCTTACACAGCACAATTCAGACACTTACAAAGACAAAGCTGTTCCCCTCATATCTCAATCATTCAATGCTTTTAACCACAATATTGAACTGTATACAACAAATAATGCTAATACTCTGTCATCCTTAATCTTTAGGAGAGCCTCCAAATGTCCAAGTAATTTATCTTTTACGTGCTGCACGGAGTTATTTATTACCTGTATCCTTGTCACACAGGCTATCAACTTCTAACCTCGAGAACCGTTACCTTTGCAAAATACCTTAGAGAACCCGTTCTTCTTCTTCCAAGCCTTGCGTAGTTACTGCACATGATACTGCATCTTTTACTCATCTCTTCATCACATGCTTGTTCTATGCAAGAAGGATTTATCCACCGATGGACCGCAGTGGGTGGCAACCGGCAAAGACATCGTTCATTCGACAAATGGTCTCAGAGGAGTGCCACAGATCCCTCAACATTTTTTCGTAATTGTGCATACAGTCCTTATATGGACATTGATGTCAGGGGCTCCTCCTAGAGCGCAATCCCCGGCCAGAGTCGGCAAGGAGGATTCCGCTCATGGAGTAGCCACTGACATTACTGACCATATATGGAAAGTGACATCAGGGCTTCCCTCTAGGTGCGGAATCCACGGCCTATGCTCAGGCTGGGGATTCCACTCCTAGAGGGAATCCCAATTGCACTATCTACGAGGGGGTGAGCACTATCTACATGGGCACAGTGTCACTATCTACAAGGGCACTGGCACTAGGGGCAGCTAACGGGGCATTATACTGTATAAGGGCAGTTAGGGGGCATTATACCCCATGGGGCAGCTATGGGGGCATAGTGCTGTATAGGGGCAGCTTTGGGGGCATTATCCTGGATGGGGGCAGCTATGGGGCAATATACTGTATGGAGGCATTATACTGTATGAGGCAGCTATGGGGGCATTATGCTGTATGGTGGAATTTATTTGGGCATTGTACTGCATGGGGCATCTGTGTGGACATTATACTGTTTGGGGTCATCTGTGTGGGTATTTAACTGTATGGGGCATCTATGTGGGCATTATACTGTATGGGGGCATCTGTGTTGGCTTTATACTGTATGTGGGCATCTATGGGTCAGTATACTGTATGGTGGCAGCTATGCGGGTATTATACTGTGTGGTGGTATGTAGAGGGCATTATACTGTGTGGGGGTAGCAATTTGGTATTATACTGTGTGGGAGGCACTATGGGAGCATGATACTGTGTGTGCTGTACCGGGTGTGTATAGGTGGGCATTTGGTGTGATTAGAGGCGTGGCTTAATGCCTATGAATGGACATCTGGTTGAGTAAGCACTGTTATTATCACACATAATGGTACAATTTTCTGGTAATTTTTTGTTGTTGCTATTTGCATATTGCATGACATTACTATTTGCATGCTATATGCCTTTGATTTGCACTCTGTAGGACAATGTTATTTGTGCATCATGGCACTGTACACTATAGCACTTTAATTTTGTCCAGATTACAAATGACACTTAGGCTATGTTCACACGCTTAGCAAAAAATTTCTGAAAATACGGTGATTTTTGCGGCATTTTTTAAAGCCGTTTTTGAAGCTGTTTTCTATAGAGTCAATGAAAAACGGCTCCAAAAACGGCCCTAAAAGTGACCCTCACTTCTTTTTCGCGGCCATTTTTTTACGCGGTCATTTTTCAAAACGGCCGTGTGAAGAGACGGCCCGTAAAAAACAGAACAACATTTTTCCCATTGAAATCAATGGGCAGATGTTTGGAGGCGTCCAATTTTTCGGCCGTTTTTTGGACGTTTACGGCCCGAAAAATGGACGAAAATGAGCCTTGTGAACATACCCTTACTTAGATTATTCTAGCCAGCGATGGTAGGACTCTGTTCAAAAGTACAGTGCTGGATCTGTTGAACGACGGATACCACTGGCACCCGGAGGTTTTAGTGGTTGGGTCCGTTGCCTTGATGGGAAGAATAGCGCTGCATGCAGAGGTATTTTCAATGTCAAATCGAATTAGTTCTATGACAACACAAATGGAATCAGAGCCTGAGGAACACATAAAAAAGATGTAATGGATGATTTTTCATTTTTTAATGTAGTGTTCCTTTAAGATTTATTTTCCTATGGTGCTAAAATGTAGCTAAATTGAGGATTAGAGATTTAATTAATCTGTAAAACTAAAAAGTAGGATTTTGTTATTTAATTTTAGGATTAGAGTGCAGGTGTGTGAAAAACAAATAGATAGTAACACAAGGTTTGCCAACTATTTTTATAAATAAAGATTGAAGAAGCATCTATAATTTCAAAGATGAAGTGGCTTAAGATGAAAATGATAATTACTTTGTCCTATATCAAATGTCAACAATGACGCTAAAGTCAACATCCCCGAGCTGTCTCTCTACCATGTAAATTAAGTGAATTCACTCAGTGTAACTTATCTGTGGTTGGTAACGCCTCATGCACACTTCCGTCGGCCGTTGAGCGGCCGTTATTGACGGTCCCATCACACACGGGCTGCACACGGATGGCTTCTGTGTGTAGCCCGTTGTTTCACTTACCAAATTCAATGGGAAGGCCGGGACTGTCCGTCAAGAACCCTACTTTTGACGGAACGGCCGCACGGTGCCGTTAAAACAACGGAAGTGTGCATAGGTTCAGGGTGCTAGCTGTAAAAATACTGCATAGCACCCTAAAGGAAAAAACTGAAGTGGGCATGTATATCAAATGCTACCACTATGAAGATCGCTATTTTTTTTCCTGCTTGTGGGTCTAAGCAGTCACTTTGGTAAGATATTTCTCCTATTTTACAATGGGGTATATGAATATAACATATGTTAGTACCAGTGTATGGGTACAGCCTAGATTAAAGGGGTACTCCAATATTATAAAGTGATTGCACATCGCTAGTGTATGTCATCACTTTATAAGTGGGGATTCAACCTCTGGGACCCCCACCGAGCCTGAGAAGGAAGGGCCACAGTGCTACTTTAGCACTGCGTCCATGTTACCTTCACTGTGTTTCCCTGTTTAGTGGCACTCCAGTCACCTGTGAATGGGGCTAGCTGCCGTTCCCTGCCCAGATCGGAAGCTGGGAGCGAAGCTATGCAGAGAAACTTAATCAGCACTGTGGCCCCTAAATTCTCAAAATCGGTAGAGGTCCCAAAGGAAGGACCCTACCGATCATAAAGTGATGTCATATCCTTCCGATATGCCATCACTTGATAAAATGGGAATAACCCTGCAATTATTTATTTCATTACTGTTAATAAATGGTATATATAACCAATGATAACAGTTATGACAATAATAATAATAGTAATAATAATAATAATAATAATAATAATAATAATAGCTTGTAGAGATTGTATTTTTAGCACTTATGTTGTGTAAATCTTGAAGTTGTGTTTCTTTTCAGTTTCTGTCGACGCTGATCTTGGTGATCTTAGTGGTGGCCTAAAGTCATGCATGGGAAAGATCTCAGTAAGAAAATATTTTCTACTATAATTTCCTTTGATGTGTTTGTTAATTATTACTGTTATTTATGAAATGCTTGTAAAATTTAGAAAAATATATATTTTTTTAATTAAGGTATTTTCTAAATTTTACAAATTACAAATCAAAATGAAACGCAAAATCAAGAAGAACACATTATTGGAATTATTTATTTAGCTACCAAATAAGAAATACTTACAGGAATAATTTTGCTTGAAATTTGAGAAAGATCACAACATAGATCTTGAGGTGGCATTAGGATCACGGCTGCAAAGTTGCTTCTTTTCCCTGTTCACTGAAATTGATAACATATGCAAGGAAGACTGGCAACAAAACCTAAATCCAGACATGACTCTCATTAAAGTCAAGGCAAAGATAATCCAAAGATATTGTACAATAAGTAATATTCAATATGCAGGTCCATGTCAGACGCCAGATATTCCGTCTTTAAGGAGAAAACTAGAGAAGAACTACAGTATATTGAGAAAAACTATAGATTTGAAGTGTAAAAGTTATTTATATACAGCACACTGTATATATATCGTAAGTATCATGCACTATTCATATCTTTAGTTACTTTTAAATTATGGCATTTTTTTCTTTCAGCTATTTCAAGCTCGCCTTTTAATCACAATGACTGTTGTGCTGATACACAGATATTGTGGTATTCTATACAGTCTCTCCAGATTTTGGAGCTATGTTGTATTCTTTCTTTGATGCTTCTTATTCATTATTCCTCTATCTTCTAGCTGGAAAACTTGCAAGATTCACCTGCAAAGATATGTCTTCTGGATATGATCTTCTCAATTGTGGTAAAATAAACCTCAACAGACTATTCCATGTAGCCATAACTTCATTTATTTATATTTCTAGTTCCGATTCCATATATTCTAATATGTGTTTGTTTTTATTTTAAAATGAATTATATATTAGATTATTTAATTTAGAAAAAAGATGGCTGAGCGGTGACCTAATAACTATGTATAAATATATCATTAGTCACTACAAGGTTCTCTCTCATGATATATTTATACCCAGGACTGTAACTATAACAAGTAGGTATCCTCTAAGTAGAAGGAAATTCTTTACTGTAAGAGCAGTGAGACTATGGAACTCTCTGCCAGAGGAAGTTGTTATGGTGAATTCACTGAAAGAGTAAGGCCCTGTTGACACAGCGTGTATTAGACGTGTATTTTGGCGCATTTTGCGCACTGAAAATTGCATCCTAAAAAGCTTGATTAAGCTTTCCATTAAAATCAATGGGAAACTGCGCAGTTATTACATACATGTTTTTTTTTATGCAAGCGTATTTAAAATAACGCATCATATACAAAATCTGCGTCAGGTCAATTCTTTGACACGTTAAATATGGCGAAAACAAGCAAAATGTTCCCATAGTCAATGGGAGTCCTAATTGCGTGCCAAAAAACAAGCAAAAAGCGTACACATAACGCAAAAAAAACAACACATGGAAAACGCGTAAAAAATGAATGTGTTTTAAAAAGCGCTAGCGTATTTGACATATTTACATGTCAGGTTTTTTTTAGCAACATGTGAACATGCCCTTAAAAAGAGGCCCGGATGCATTTCTTTAGTGTAATAATATTACAGGTTATATTTACTAGATTACTGTAGATGGGTTGTTGAGCCAGAGATTTATTCTGATTGCCATATTGTAGTCGGGAAGGAATTTGTCCCTAAGATGAGGAAAATTAGCTTTTGCCTCATGGGGGGGAGGTTTTGCCTTCCTCTGGATGGTGGGGAAGAAGAGACTATACATTTATATGAAACCTGGGTGACTCAGTGACTAAATAACGTCATAGCTGCTAGTAATGGCTGCTATAATTTTGATAATTCCTGGACCTAGCCACAAAAGTAATAAGGTCATGAACATAACTGACTGGTAAAGGAGGAAAAAAAACGCAGACCCGAGTAAAAAAATAGTAGAATTCTCAGCAGAACTAATCTTCGATTTTTAACCAAAAATATAATCTACTAAGAAAATCTGCAACTGATGATGACTATGATGAAAACATATTTTCTATAAATCTACACAGGTCCAGGAATATGTTGCTTAATGTTTATGTAATTCATTACAAATATTCTCCCTTTATTGCAGAAACTTGTGGCTGGCTTCAAGAAGTATGATGTCAACATTATTGTTGAAGAAGTGGTAAAGTATTTGTTTAATGCTACATTGTTATATTGTATAATATTGGCTATGTCGCATTCTGCTGAAGTATGTAGAAGTGTTGGACTAAAACTGGACTAACATTTAGGCACCTGTGCCTTAAAGGGGTTGTCTAGCTCAGGCAATACATTTTCAGATACCTCTTTTTGAAGAACCTAACCTGTGAAAACAGAGCTTAGATCTGTGTCCAATGAGCAGTCTTATACTTGGATTAAGTTCAGCATACATTAAAATCAACTGACATCCAGAGTCATATCTATATGGGGACCAGTATTATAAATGGCATGCAATATTTGGGGGCCCTGGTACATGTAAAATTGGGGCCCAGGAGTTCATATTTACCCCTATAATTGTAGCTTGTTTCTAAACCCTGTCAGGGTGAACTGAATAGAAGAGCGTATCACTATATAGTAATTGCATAGCCAATATAATACAAGTCCCATGGTTTGTTCTTTACTATTGTTTTTTTTGTTTATGATTAAATTACATTGTAGCTTTACTTTATAGCAATTATGTGGCTGAATAATGTCACATTTTATCTGGATACATACTCTTTACTGAATTTTTACTTAGGATAGAGCATCAATAGCTGATGGGTTCGGGTCTGACTCCCAGGGCCACCACCGATCAGCAGTTTTGAAGGGGCCACTGTTCTCATACGAGCGCTGCTTCCCCTTCATTTCTACTTGCTCACTGTGAATCTATGGCACGCATTTAGCGGCAATTCACAGGTATTGCAGCCTTTTCTCACATTCACTTCAATAGGAAAAAAGAAATTAAGGAAAAGCAGCGTTCGTACGAGTGCTACAGGCCCTTCAAAACAGCTGATCAACGGGGGTCCCGGGAGTCGGACCACAACCTATCAGCTATTGATGGCCTATCCTGAGGATAGGCCATCAATTTTTACTGGTTGGAAAACCCCTTTAACATTTAGCAACAACTAATTTAGCACAACTACAATAATATTAAGGGTGCAGTTACAATAGTATCCTTTTGTAGACGTGTCAAGTTTTTAGGTGCAAGTTGCGTAAGTGAATCCACTTAAAACAAATTATATAAGAAAATGTTCTCCAATGTGTAGTCTATTGACATAAAAAAATCTCTTCTACAAATACAAATACATACCTAAAAAAAAATACCCACACCAAGTGTGCATTTGGGCTGAAAATATGATATTTTGCAATTGTTGTTGTTTTTAAGATTTTGTGCTATGATCAGAAAAACATGGCTGTTTTCTTCCAGAAATCGCACCGTTCTTGTCCGTAAACAGTGTCTGGTATTCAAGCTAAGCTCCATTCAAGTGAAGGGTCTGAGCTGCAATATCAGAAACAACTAGTTGGACAGGAGTAGTGTTGTTTCAGGAAGAAAGCAGCCAACGTTCCTTCTAAACTGTTCATGCTGGAAAAAAAGAGAGCTAAAATAAAATGTCAATGACATCGATGTCCTAAAAAGCTCTTCTTGTCTGTAGGGTGTGGGATCATTTACTCTAGCATTTCCATTTTAGAGGGTAAACTGAAAGCAGCCATGAATGAGGCTGACCTGCAATACCACAAACACTCAGTGGACAGGTGTGGTGCTCTTTCTGAAAGATAGCAGCCATGTATTCTTAATCTTGGAAAACACCTTTAATTACCTTAATCTTGTTAATATTGATTGCTCTTGTATTTCCATTTTTTGTAGTTGTCTTGGCTGGAACTTAACATTGAGAGTAAAGCACCAATAAGAGTAGCATTTCAGGTAATGTAATGAACTCTCATTTTCTCTATGAGACAGGCTGGTTACATCTCAGACAGCTTTGCTCCATCAACAACTCCACTAATACGTCAGTGGTTGTTAGGCAGTATATTCCTAGCAACCAAACTGTCAGACATGTTGGAAGCCATCAAATTCCTTATTTCAAATTATATTTATTAATGTATTAAGACAATAGAATATATCCAAAAATAATAATAAAAAACTATTGGTACCTATATAACACTATCGCACAGCACTTCACATATGATAATATAGCTTTTCCTGAGAACGGTGATAGGGAGAACTCTAGTTTAGAGTTTATAGGTAAACCACGCTAGCTGTTGCCCCCTTGGGTACAGGATCTTCTGAAGAACCTGATACAAGAATATAAAAGGTAGATTTAAAAAAAAAAAAAAAACATTTGGTGTGATAATGCTGCCTTTCAGAAATGTAATGATCATCAGATGATCACAACACACGTATACCTTATAGGAGCTATATAAATATAATCCAAGTATAATTATAGGAATATAATGTCAAGAGTTAGGATCAGGGGCACATGGGCTTTAATATATATACCAAATTGCCACGTCATCATTTAGGGGCGAAGCCGCAAATGCGTCCTGTTTCCTAGGGAACGCGTCTCCACACAACGGGCGCTGGTAGGAGCGCTGCTTGATGTGGACTCACTTTCCCTGCATCTCGCTATCTTTTGAGAGAGGGAACTCCATTGCATGCTTGTTGCGGTTGGCGGAGGCGATATTTTGCGAGGTGATCGTGAACTACGCTGGCACACCAATGTTGTTGTTCTAGTATTTGTGTCATGAGGAGGGGAGCGAATCATTGCCTCAAAAACAATACACACCCCCCAGATGTCATGACTCATGAGGGAGTGTAGTAGGAAAAGGGGGAGTCACTGGGTTTAAAAGGGCAGGGAATTTCTCTTAATTCTGATGGAATAGGCGCTAGTTTTGAAACCTGAACATCATGGGCGATTTCTTGCCACTGCAAGCATGCTTTCATTGAAAAGTTCTCTTTGAACAGACAGCCATAATAATCTTTTCCAGCACCTATTGAATTTGGGTAAAGCTGATTTTGGCCAATCTCCCCTGAGGAATCGTTTGGCCAATAGGAAACGGGTCGGGAGGATATTAATACAAAGAGCGGTACCCCGGTTCCCTTGCATTGACTAAACTACGGATGATATCCAGCATCTGAATGGGTAGGGGGCATTGACCCCTAGTCTCCATGTTCTTCACTGTTATTTATGCGAGGGAAATACAAAACCTAAATGTTTGTGAAACCCTCTTCCAAGAACAACAATATATATTAATAACCCTTCACTGGGTTAATATTTTGCTTGACCAATTAATCTAAAATTTTCTGAATACATGCTACAACAAATGCAATAATCTATGATGTATGAATACATGGCATATGAACTCACTATATGTGTATATTAGTATTTTTCTATTTATTTTTTTTAAATGAAAGCACAATAAAAGTTATATTTTACATACAAACTCCGGATCTATCCTTTTTTCATAAATATAAAGTATACTACGGAGGATTGCAAAGTCTAAGTCTTAGTGGTGGACTTTAAACTACACCATCAAAATCTATCTCTGTATGACTATGTAGCCGAGCTACAAAAATCATATTTTTGTATTACATACAATATTGTGTCTAGAAAAAAACAAGAATGTTTACTAATACTAAAGGAGATGAACTGAAACAATTTTATATATTTCAGGCGCTTCAGTCATTTTCCTGGCCAAGAAAAGAAAGTGAAGCAAAGCAGAAGTCTATTCTCTAATATCCAGATGATATTTTTCTTTCCCTATAAAATATGATATTGTTTACTCTAAAGAACTGTCAATGGTTTATTTTCTTTTATCTTCCAAATTAATAAAATAGACAAGTAGAACTGCACAATGCTGTCGCTGTTTATTGAAAAGACAGTTATGTTCTTTAAACTTTTCTTCTTTTAATATTGATGTCAGGAACACTGCTAAAATCTTACCAAAAAGAAAGGTTTATGTAATGGCAGGGGGTAGGGAGACGGACAAGTGAGCCCTAATCTACCCGCCACTCTGTCCCTGCCTACTTGCAACGACCCGCCCTAGGCGACGGGGTACAACTGGGCGGCGGTCCCTGCGCTCAGTAAGTGTACGACAAACACGACAAACATACAAGGAACACAAGCAAGGAAAAGGGGCCGTTGCCCACGGCAACACCGTGAGCAACCAGAGTGGTGAACGAGCCGAGTCAAGCCAGGAGTGTGCGAGGTACAAAACGAAAAGCAGAAGAGTAGTCGGTAAGCCAGGGTCGGTATGGAGCAGGATCAAAAATAGCAGGAGCTGTAGCTGGGCCAGGAACCACAAGGAAAGAAACAAAAGCAATAACAAGCACCGAGGGACAGGAAGTGCAGGCTTAAATAGACCGAGGGCGGGAGCTAGCTGAGTCTGGCCAGGTTACGATAGGCTCTCCCACTCCTAAGCCTGCCAGCCTGAATGGTGGAAGCAGGAGTCAGTCTCAGGGATGTATTCTCAGGTGCTGACTGATTAGTTCTGGGAGTTAACCCCGCTGTGCCTGGCAGATCCTTTACAGTTTATCTCTCTTAAATGCAGGACCATGGGCAAAATATATTGAAGAATATCTGGGATAGGAACCCAGAGTGAGGTCAGGCTAGGTATGTCAGGTGCCTGCGTGAACTAGACATCTAGGTCAGATTCACACGAGCGTTGCGCATCTCAGACGTGAAAATTGGCCATTTTTCACGTCCGAGGTGCATCCGTGCTCTGTGCTGCGGGACGCGCTATCACACATTTCCCCAAAGACTAGCGTCTATGGAGGGTTGCGTAAAGCTTAAAAAAATAGGACATGTCCTATTTTCTCATAGACCCTTCACACGGTCCGCTGAAACAACGGCCTTGTGAACGGCCATCACACAGACATATAACACGTTCATGTGAATAAGGCCTTAGGGTGTATTCGGACATTGCAGTTGAGGAGTGGTAAAAACGGCATAAAATAAGATATCCGAAAAGTGCATGCGTTTTTACAGTAATTTGATGCTTTTTTTTCGATGCGGTTGCGTTTCTTCCCACAACCGCATTATAAAATGCATCAAATCGCAGTAAAAACGCATGCAGTTTTCAGATGTGTTTTTTATTCAGTTTTAATCACGCCTCATTTGCAACATCTGAATACACCTGTAAAGGATCGGCCAGGCACAGCTTCTGTGTCAACGCCCATAGGTAATCAGTCTGCACCTGCTTCTATGTCTGTGAGACTGACTCCATCTTCCACCACTCAGGGTGGCAGGCTTAGGAGTGGGAGAGCCTATCACAGCCTGGCCAGACGGACCTAGCTCCCGCCCTCTGTCTATTTATACCTGCCTTTCCTGTTCCTCCTTGCTTGTGATTCTTCTCGTTTGGTTTCCTGGCCCTGCTGCAGCTTCTTGAACACTTTGTCCTTGCTTCCTTTTGACCCCGGCTTACTGACTACTCTCCTGCTCTGCGTTTGGTACCTCGTACACTCCAGGTTTGACTCGGCTTGTTCACTACTCTCCTGCTCTGCGTTTGGTACCTCGTACACTCCTGGTTTGACTCGGCTCGTTTACTACTCTTGTTGCTCACGGTGTTGCCGTGGGCAACTGCCCCTTTTCCCCTTAGCTTCTGTGTACCCTTGTCTTTTTGTCTGTCGTGCACTTATTGAGCGTAGGGACCGTCGCCCAGTTGTACCCCGTCGCCTAGGGCGGGTCGTTGCAAGTAGGCAGGGACTGAGTGGCGGGTAGATTAGGGCTCACTCGTCTGTTTCCCTACCCCCGTCATTACAACACCCTTATGGTCTGATGTTGAGCAGTCATTCCTCACAGCCAAAATGTCTGAAGGAATGAGAATGGTGCAGAAGGATGTAGTGAGAATAGGAGCAGACATGATTTAAGTAACTTGAGTATTACTTCTTTCAATACCCAATTACGACTTTACACTAATTCAACTTACCAAAAAGGCCTTAGATGACAGGATGGTCACAGCAGTCCTTTATTAAGAAAATACAATGCAAAACTATGTTTCTCAATATTCCTCAATTCCTTAGGATGCACAAAAATACCACCCATATTAAACACGTCATAAAACCAACCATACAGTGAAGGAAATAAGTATTTGATCCCTTGCTGATTTTGTAAGTTTGCCCACTGTCAAAGGCATGAACAGTCTAGAATTTTTAGGCTAGGTTAATTTTACCAGTGAGAGATAGATTATATTAAAAAAAAAAAACAGAAAATCACATAGTCAAAATTATATATATTTATTTGCATTGTGCACAGAGAAATAAGTATTTGATCCCCTACCAACCATTAAGAGTTCAGCCTCCTCCAGACCAGTTACACGCTCCAAATCAACTTGGTGCCTGCATTAAAGACAGCTGTCTTACATGGTCACCTGTATAAAAGACACCTATCCACAGACTCAATTAATCAGTCTGACTCTAACCTCTACAACATGGGCAAGACCAAAGAGCTTTCTAAGGATGTCAGGGACAAGATCATAGACCTGCACAAGGCTGGAATGGGCTACAAAACCATAAGTAAGACGCTGGGTGAGAAGGAGACAACTGTTGGTGCAATAGTAAGAAAATGGAAGACATACAAAATGACTGTCAATCGACATCGATCTGGGGCTCCATGCAAAATCTCACCTCGTGGGGTATCCTTGATCCTGAGGAAGGTGAGAGATCAGCCGAAAACTACACGGGGGGAACTTGTTAATGATCTCAAGGCAGCTGGGACCACATTCACCAAGAAAACCATTGGTAACACATTACACCGTAATTGATTAAAATCCTGCAGTGCTCACAAGGTCCCACTGCTCAAGAAGGCACATGTACAGGCCCATCTGAAGTTTGCAAATGAACATCTGGATAATTCTGAGAGTGATTGGGAGAAGGTGCTGTTGTCAGATGAGACTAAAATTGTGCTCTTTGGCATTAACTCAACTCGCCGTGTTTGGAGGAAGAGAAATGCTGCCTATGACCCAAAGAACACCGTCCCCACTGGCAAGCATAGAGGTGGAAACATTATGTTTTGGGGGTGTTTCTTTTCTAAGGGCACAGGACTACTTCACCGCATCAATGGGAGATGGATGGAGCAATGTACCGTCAAATCCTGAGTGACAACCTCCTTCCCTCTACCAGGTAATTAAAAATTGCTCGTGGCTGGGTCTTCCAGCATGACAATGACCGAAACATACAGCCATGGCAACAAAGGAGTGGCTCAAAAAGAAGCACATTAAGGTCATGGAGTGGCCTAGCCAGTCTCCAGACCTTAATCCCATCGAAAATTTATGGAGGGAGCTGAAGATCCGAGTTGCCAAGCGACAGCCTCGAAATCTTAATGATTTACAGATGATCTGCAAAGAGGAGTGGGCCAAAATTCCATCTAACATGTCTGCAAACCTCATCATCAACTACAAAAAACGTCTGATTGCTGTGCTTTCCAACAAGGGTTTTGCCACCAAGTATTAAGTCTTGTTTGCCAAAGGGATCAAATACTTATTTCTCTGTGCACAATGCAAATAAATATATATAATTTTGACAATGTGACAATGTGATTTTCTTTTTTTTTTTTTATATATATATTCTATCTCTCACTGGTAAAATTAACCTAGCCTAAAAATTCTAGACTGTTCATGTCTTTGACAGTGGGCAAACTTACAAAATCAGCAAGGGATCAAATACTTATTTCCTTCACTGTATAAAGACAAACTAATAAAATAAATTACATAAATAGCGGGGGAAACCTTTGGAGCTACAAACATTTGGTGGCAATCTACCAGCACCAACTTTACCCCTAGCTGTAAAGTCCTGATGATTAAACCAGCCATATAATTAAATCAATCATTAAATTTGCGGTATACATATCCGTGATGAAATCCCCCAAGAAAGTTTACCACCAGCTCCAAGGGCTCCCACAATGCCAGCTGCTATGACAAAAAGCTCAACAAAACCCACCACAAAAAACACACCACTCCAACCATGGAAGACACATTAATACCGGAAGGAAACAGTAGAAGGGCGGACTGAAATATTTACACCTGCTTGTCCCATCCAGAACGAATGAACTCGGCAGTGCTGTTCCTTAATAAACTATATGCCCACGTCTACTGGCACTTCCTATCGCAACCCTCACACTATCTGTAGACCTGGATCCCTCCCCATGTGCAGATTATAATGAGGGCAATCTGGGCAAGTGGCGGGGCCCGAGGCTAGAAGGGGCCCAGTTTGCCCCGGTTCTCCCATACCGGCTGTTAAAATTACAGCCGGTTCAGAGAACTGGAGTGAAGCGGGATCTCACCCAATTGTATCCGCATCCATAGGATGCAGATACAATTACTTACTTTAGCGCTGGCGAGACAGGGAACTATCCATTCCCTTCCTCCCATTCGGCGCTTTACTAATGACACAGTCGGCGAGATGATGTCATCACGCCGACTGCGTCGTTACGCTGGATGACGCCGTCTAGTCTCTGACCACTCCTGTCTCTCTGGAGGAATGTGCGGGAACGGGGACAGGTGAGAATGTTTTGTTCATTTCTGAGCAATGTTGGGGGCAATAGCTACAGTGGGCACTATCTACAGAGGGCATTGTAACTGGCGCGATCCACAGGGGACATGATCTACATAGGGCATTGTAACTGGCGCTATATACAGGGGACATTATGCATAGAGGGCATAGTAACTGGCGCTATCTACAGGGGACATTATCTGGAGAGAGCATTGTAACTGGCGCTATCTTCAGGGGGCATTGTGACTGGCGCTATCTACAAGTGGCATTGTAACTGGCACTATCTACAGGGGGCATTGTCTACAGAGAGCATTGTAACTGCCACTATCTACAGCGGGCATTGTGACTGGCGCTATCTACAAGTGGCATTGTAACTGGCACTATCTACAAGGGGCATTATCTACAGAGTGCATTGTAACTGGCAATATCTACAGGGGGAATTATCTACAGAGGGCATTGTAACTGGCACTATCTACAGGAGGCATTGTGACTGGTGCTATCTACAGGGGGCAATTTTCATTTTTAGTGTGTGGTGTTTTACTTTACAGTGTTTGACACAAATTAATTGATGGGCACAGTGTATAATACTATTATATTCAGGGGCATAGTGTATAGTACTATTATTTTCAAGAGCACAGTGTATAGTAATATTATAGTTAGGAGTGCAGTTTATAGTGCTATCATATTCAGGAGCACAGTGTATAGTACCATTATATTCAGGGGCACAGTGTATAGTACTATTATATTCAGGGGCACAGTATATAGTACTATTATATTCAGGGGTGCAGTGTATAGTACTATTAAATTCAGGGGCACAGTGTATAATAATATTATATTCAGGGCACAGTGTATAGTTCTATTATATTCAGGTGTGCAGTGTATAGTATTATTATATTCAGGAGCAAGGTGTATAGTACTATTATATTCAGGGGCACAGTTTATAGTACTATTATATTCAGGGCACAGTGTATTATACTATTATATTCAGGGGCAAAGTGTATAGTACTATTATATTCAGGGGCACAGCGTATAGTACTATTATATTCAGGGGCAAAGTGTATGATACTATTATATTTATAAGCATAGAGTTTGGCATCATGAGAGTTTTATATTAGTTTTATAGGTGCAGAAATGTTGGAAAAGTGAGGAGCCGAAGACATCTTGTAATGGATTTGCCTGACACAGCTTATTTGTCGACGCCCGTGGTTAATGAGCCTGCATCTGTGCCTAGGTCTGTTAGAGTGACTCGATCTGCTACCACTCAGGCTGGGAGGCTGAGGAGTGGGAGAACCTATCACAGCTTGGCCAGACGGAGCTAGCTCCCGCCCTCTGTCTATTTATGCCTTCATTTCCTGCTCCTCCTTTGCCTGTGATTCTGTCTGGATTCCTGGCTCTGCTGCTCCTGCTAATACTATTGACCTCTGCTTTATATTGACCCTGGCTTTACTGACTACTCTCCTGCTTTGCGTTTGGTGCCTCGTACACTCCTGGTTTGACTCGGCTCGTTCACTACTCTTGTTTCTCACGGTGTTGTCGTGGGCAACTGTCCAATTCCCTTAGCTTCTGTGTACCCTTGTCTGTTGGTCTGTCGTGCACTTATAGAGCGTAGGGACCGTCGCCCAGGTGTACGCCGTCGCCTAGGATGGGCCATGCAAGTAGGCAGGGACTGAGAGGCGGGTAGATTAGGGCTCACCTGTCTGTCTCCCTACCCCGTCATTACATAATCACAGGCCCAAATACCTTTTCTACCCTGGTCCCTGACACACTATGGACCCCCTTGAGGCCCATTCCCTACAGGTCAAAGACCTGGCTCAGAGGTGCAACCAGCGTGATGCTGCCCTGGTAGTGCCCCCCACCTCACCTCTAGAACCCCACCTCAAGTTGCCTGACCGGTTCTCAGGGGACCAGAAGACTTTTTTCTCCTTCCGGGAGAGTTGTAGGCTCTATTTCCGTTTAAGGCCCCACCCAGCGAGTGGGTATAATTATGTCCCATTTCCAGGACGGCCCCCAGGAATGGGCCTTCTCCTTAGCTCCTGACGCCCCTGAACTTTCGTCTGTTGATTTATTTTTTTCCCAATCTCGGGCTCATCTATGACGAGACTGACAAGACTGCTTTGCCGAGAGTCAGCTGGTGACCTTACGTCTGGGTAAGAGACCCGTTGAGGACTGTTCTGACTTTAGGAAGTGTATAGCTTCTCGGTGTAATGACCCTGCCCTGAGGTGTCAGTTTAGATTGGGTCTGTCGAATGCCCTGAAAGACCTGTTAGTTAGTTATCCCTCTTCGGACTCTCTAGATCAGGTTATGGCTTTAGCAGTACGTCTTGACCGTCTCAGGGAACGACGACTCAAACGTTTTTGTGCCTTTTCCTCTGACTCGCCTAAGTGACCATCGGGGAGGTTGCTTGGGCGCACAGGTATTTCCCGTAAATATGATGCCTAATAAAATCTTGCTTCCCTTTCAGGTCTCTTTTGGTGGTAGCTCTGCAACCGGCAGTCCCTTCGTGGATTCAGGGTCTTCTGCTAATATTATGTCTGTGGAATTTGCTATGTCTTTAGCTATGCCTTTAATAGATTTGCCTAAACCTGTCCCGGTAGTGGGTATCGACTCCACTCCACTTGCTAATGGTTATTTTACACAGCATACCCCTGTATTTGAACTCATGGTTGGCTCCATGCATTTGGAGCAGTGTTCTGTGTTGGTGATGCAGGGATTATCGTCCCATTTGGTTTTAGGCATTCCTTGGTTGCAGATGCATAATCCCACGTTTAACTGGAATACTGGGGATCTTACTAAATGGGGTAATAAATGCATAATTTCATGTTTTTCTATTCATTTGATTTCTCTCGCTGAGGAGGTGAACACTCTACCTGAGTTTATTTAGGACTTCGCTGATGTTTTTTCTAAAAAAGCCTCCGAAGAGTTACCTCCTCATAGAGAGTACGATTGCGCAATCGATTTGGTACCAGGAGCTAAGCTCCCTCAAGGTAGGATATTTAATCTCTCTTGTCCTGAACGTGAAGCCATGAGAGAATATATCCAGGAAAGCCTGGCCAAGGGTTACATTCGCCACTCTACTTCTCCGGTAGGTGCTGGCTTCTTCTTCGTAGGGAAGAAGGATGGTGGCCTTAGGCCATGCATTGACTACCGAAACGTGAATAAGGTCACTGTAAGGAACCAGTATCCACTTCCTTTCATTCCTGATCTCTTCAATCAGGTTCAGGGGGCCCAATGGTTCTCTAAGTTTGATCTTCGGGGGGCTTATAACCTTATCCGAATCAGGGATGGGGATGAATGGAAGACTGCGTTTAACACGCCCGAAGGTCATTTTGAATACCTCGTCATGCCCTTTGGGTTGTGTAATGCTCCCGCCGTCTTCCAGAATTTAATAAATGAGGTTTTAAGAGACTACATGGGGGTATTTCTTGTAGTGTACCTTGATAATATACTTGTGTTTCCCAAGGACTGGTCCTCCCACATTGAGCATGTCAGGAAGGTGGGAAAACAAACTCTTTGCTAAAACTGAAAAATGTGTGTTTGGGGTGCAGGACCCTAACGAATTCCGCATGGACCCTGCCAAGGTTCAGGCTGTGGCGGAATGGGTCCAACCTGCCTCCCTGAAGGTTTTAAATTGCTTTCTGGGGTTCGCTAATTATTACAGGAGAACTTCTCGTTCATCGCTAAGCCTCTTATGGACCTTACTCGCAAGGGTGCTGATCTCCTCTACTGGTTTCCGGAGGCGGTTCTGGATTTTGAGGTCCTTAAGAGGTGCTTTGTCTCTGCCCCAGTGCTGATTCAGCCTAACCAAATGGAGCAATTAATCGTGGAGGTTGACGCCTCCGAGGTGGGAGTGGGTGATGTCTTGTCCCAGGGTACCAGGGGTCTTACCCATCTCCGTCCCTGTGCCTACTTCTCCAGATAGTTCTCCCCCACTGAGAGTAACTATGACGTTGGCAACCGCAAACTCTTAGCCATTAAATGGACATTTGAAGAGTGGCACCACTTCCTGGAGGGGGCTAGGCACCAGGTAACGGTCCTTACCGACCACAAGAATCTGGTTTTCCTAGAATCTGCCCGGAGGCTAAACCCGAGACAAGCTCGATGGGCGTTGATTTTTACTAGATTCAACTTTGTGGTCACCTATAGGGCTGGGTCTAAAAATATTAAAGCTGATGCACTGTCACGTAGTTTCATGGCCAGCCCTCCTCCTGAGGAGGATCCTGCTTGTGTTTTGCACCCAGGTATAATCATATCCTCTTTTGATTCTGACTTAGCCTCCGAAATTGCGGCTGATCAAGGTTCAGCTCCCGAGAACCTTCCTGAGAACAAGCTGTTTGTTCCCCTGCAATTCCGGATAAGGGTACTCAGGGAGAATCATGACTCTAAACTATCTGGCCATCCAGGCATCCGGGGTACCAAACACCTCATTTCTAGAACCTATTGGTGGCCTGGGTTGCTTAAAGATGTTAAGGCCTACGTCGCCGATTGTGAAACTTGTGATAGGTCCAAGACTCCCAGGTCCCGACCAGCGGGTTTACTATGTTCATTGCCCATTCCCCAGAGACCTTGGACCCATATCTCCATGGATTTTATCACCGATCTGCCTCCATCCCAAGGCAAGTCGGTGGTGTGGGTTGTAGTAGACCGCTTCAGCAAGATGTCCCACTTTGTACCCCTCAAGAAACTACCCAATGCCAAGACGTTAGCTACCTTGTTTGTCAAAATCATCCTGTGTCTCCATGGGGTTCCTGTCAATATTGTTTCTGACAGAGCGGTACAATTTGTTTCATTGTTTTGGAGAACCTTCTGTAAGAAGTTGGAGATTGATCTGTCCTTCTCCCCGGCCTTCCATCCTGAAACTAATGGCCAAACTGAGAGGACTAATCAATCTCTAGAACAATATTTAAGGTGTTTTATCTCTGACTGTCAAGATGATTGGGTCTCCTTCATTTCTCCTCGCCGAATTTTCCCTTAATAACTGGGTCAGTAACTCGTCGGGGGTCTCCCCCTTTTTCTGTAATTTTGGGTTTAATCCACGGTTCTCCTCCGTTTCACCTGGTGGTTCCAACAATCCCGAGGTAGATGTCGTTCATCGGGAAATGTGCACAGTCTGGGCCCAAGTTCAGAAGAACCTTGAGGCGTCCCAGAGCATACAAAAGACTCAGGCAGATAAGAGACATTCTACTAACCCCTTGTTTGTGGTCGGGAATCTGGTGTGGCTGTCATCAAAAAATGTTCGCCTTAAAGTCCCGTCCAAAAAATTTGCTCCCCGGTATATAGGGCCGTACAAGATTGAAGTCCTTAACCCTGTCTCCTTCCGGCTGGAGTTACCCCCGTCATTTCAGATACACAACGTGTTCCATGCCTCCCTCCTGAAAAGATGCTCCCCGTCCTTGGCTACCTCGAGGAAACCTCCGGTCCCTGTTCTCACTCCTGAAGGGGTATAATTCGAGGTGGCCAAGATTGTGGACAGCAGGATGGTCCAGGACTCCCTCCAGTACCTGGTCCATTTGAGAGGTTACGGGCCTGATGAGAGGACTTGGGTACCCGCCCGGGATGTTCATGCCGGGTTATTGCTCAGGAAGTTCCATCTTCGGTTCCCCAACAAGCCAGGTCCACCTAGGAAGGGTCCAGTGGCCCTTCATAAAAGGGGGGGTACTGTAATGTAATGGATTTGCCTGACACAGCTTCTTTGTCGACGCCCGTGGTTAATCAGCCTGCATCTGTGCCTAGGTCTGTTAGAGTGACTCGATCTGCTATCACTCAGGCTGGCAGGCTGAGGAGTGGGAGAATCTATCACAACTTGGCCAGACGGAGCTAGCTCCCACCCTCTATACCTTCATTTCCTGCTCCTCCTTTGCCTGTAATTATGTCTGGATTCCTGGCTCTGCTGCTCCTGCTAATACTATTGACCTCTGCTTCATATTGACCCTGGTTTTACTGACTACTCTACTGCTCTGCCTTTGGTGCCTCGTACACTCCTGGTTTGACTCGGCTCGTTCACTACTCTTGTTGCTCACGGTGTTGCCGTGGGCAACTGCCCCATTTCCCTTAGCTTCTGTGTACCCTTGTCTGTTGGTCTGTGGTGCACTTATAGAGCGTAGGGACCGTCGCCCAGTTGTACGCCGTCGCCTAGGATGGGCTGTGCAAGTAGGCAGGGACTGAGTGGCGGGTAGATTAGGGCTCACCTGTCTGTCTCCCTACCCGTCATTACACATCTGAGCTGCAAATTGCAGAAATGGGCCGTGCCCGGAAGAAGTCATTATAGAGGTCTGGTCCGGATGGAGAAGAAAAGAGAAAAAGAATATCTCTGTACTGAACTGTATTTGTTCTGGTGCTGTATATATCTACTGAGCTTTGTTCTGGTGCTGTTTATATGTACTGAGCTTGTTTCTGACACTGTATTAATGTACTGAGCTTGGTTCTTGCACTGTTTATTTACTGAACTTTGTTCTGGTGCTGTACATATGTACTGAGCTTTGTTCTGTATATATGTATATATGGCACTGTTTATTTACTGAACTTTGTTCTGGTGCTGTACATATGTACTGAGCTTTGTCCTGGTGCTGTATATATGTACTGAGCTTTGTTCTGGCACTGTTTTTATGTACTGAGCTTGGTTCTGGCACTGTTTATTCACTGAACTTTGTTCTGGTGCTGTACATATGTACTGAACTTTGTTCTGGTGCTGTTTTATGTACTGAGCTTGGTTTTGGGGCTGTATATATGTACTGAGCTTGGTTCTGGTGTTGTTTTTGTGTACTGAGCTTGGTTATGGTGCTGTTTTTATGTACTGAGATTTGTTCTGGTGCTGTATATATGTACTGAGCTTGGTTCTGGGGCTGTATATATGTACTGAGCTTTGTTCTGGTGCTGTATTAATGTACTGAGCTTTGTTCTGGTGCTGTATTTATGTACTGAGCTTAGGTCTAATGCTGTATATATTTACTGAGCTTGTTTCTGGGACTGTATATATGTAATGAGCTTGGTTCTGTGTCTGTATATTTTTACTGAGCTTGGTTCTGGGGCTGTATATATTTACCTTCTCTTAAGGTAAAAGTAGATGTTAAATCTACTTTTACCTTAACCCCTTAAGGACGCAGCCTAGTTTGGGCCTTAAGGCTCAGAGCCCATTTTTCAAATCTGACATATTTCACTTTATGTGGTAATAACGTCGGAATGCTTAAACCTATCCAAGCGATTCTGAGATTGTTTTCTCGTGACACTTTGGGCTTCATGTTCGTGGTAAAATTTGGTCGATATATTCAGTCTTTATTTGTGAAAAATTGCAAAATTTAGAGAAAATTTACAAAAAATAGCATTTTTCAGAATTTAAATGCATCTGCTTGAAAAACAGACGGTTATACCACCCAAAATAGTTACTAGTTCACATTTCCCATATGTCTACTTTAGATTGGCATCGTTTTTTGAACATTATTTTATTTTTCTTGGACGTTACAAGGTTTAGAACATAAACAGCAATTTCTCATATTCTTAAGAAAATTTCAAAAGCCTTTTTTTGAAGGTGCCAGTTCAGTTCTGAAGTGGATTTGAGGGGCCTATGTATTAGAAACCCCCATAAAACACCCCATTTTAAAAACTAGACCCCTCAAAGTATTCAAAACAGCATATAGAAAGTTTTTTAACCCTTCAGGCATTTCACAGGAATTAAAGCAATGTGGAAATGAAATTTGCAAATTTCATTTTTTCTGCTGAATTTCAATTTTATTCAATTTTTTTTTAGTAACAGAGAAGGTTTTACCAGAGAAACACTACTAAATATGTATTGTCCAGATTCTGCAGTTTTTAGAAATGTCCCACATGTGGCTCTAGTGCGCTCGTGGACTAAAACACAAGCCCTAGAAGCAAAGAAGCACCTAGTGCATTTTGAGGCCTCTTTTTTTATTAGAATATATTTTAGGCAGCATGCCAGGTTTGAAGAGGCGTTGAGGTATCAAAACAATGGAAACCCACCAGAAGTGACCCCATTTTGGAAATTACACCCCTCAAGGAATTCATTTATGGTTTTTGTTATCATTTTGACCGCACAGTTTTTTCACAGCACCTATTTGAATTGGGCTGTGAAATGAAAAAAATGATATTTTTTCCAATAAAATGTCATTTTTGATCAAATTTTCTTATTTTCACAGGGAACAACATACCCCATTTTGTTGCCCAATTTGTCCTTAGTGCGGCAATACCCCATTTGTGGTGATAAACTGCCGTTTGGGCCCATGGGAGGGCTCAGAAGGAAAGGAGCGCTATGTGTTTGTTGGAGTCCAGATTTTGCTGGATTGGTTTTCGGGTGCCATGTCGCATTTGCAGAGCCCCAGAGGTATCAAAGCAATGGAAACCCACCAGAAGTGACCCCATTTTGGAAACTACACCCCTCAAGGAATTCATTTATGGTTTTTGTTATCATTTTGACCGCACAGTTTTTTCACAGCACCTATTTGAATTGGGCTGTGAAATGAAAAAAATGATATTTTTTCCAATAAGATGTCATTTTTGATCAAAATTTCTTATTTTCACAAGGAACAACATACCCCATTTTGTTGCCCAATTTGTCCTTAGTGCGGCAATACCCCATTTGTGGTGATAAACTGCCGTTTGGGCCCATGGGAGGGCTCAGAAGAAAAGGACCACCATTTGGCCTACTGGAGCTTTTCTGGTGCTAAGTCATGTATGCAGAAGCCCCTGAGGTACCAGTACAGTTGAAACCCCCGAGAAGTGACCCCATTTTAAAAACTACACCCCTTAAGACATTCATCTAGAGGTGTAGTGAGCATTTTGACCCCACAGGTACTGTGTAAAAGATAATGCGCAGCAGATGGTGCAGTGTGAGATTTGCAATTTTATATATGTATATGCCATTTCAGTGTCCAATATAGTGTGCCCAGCATGCGCCACCGGAGATATACACCCCTTAAATTGTAATGTGGGTTCTCCTGGGTACGACAATACCCTACATGTGGCTGTTATCAGCTGCCTGGGCATACGGCAGGGCTCAGAAGGGAAAGATGAGGGGGGTAAGCTGTGCGGAGTGCATCAGGGTAAATTAAAAATCAAGGGATGTATGATACATTTTAAAACAATCTTTTATACAGAGCCCTGGTTTTTCGGGACACGTGTCACATTGGTATATTGTGTTCTTCCTTATCCCCCTCTTATAGCAGACTCTGCACCTCTTTTGACTCTTTCCCTTTCCACCGGTTTGGGGAACTTCTCCTGGAAAGTGTTGCCCTGGTACGATGCGTGTGGCCTCGCTTCCAGAAGTACTGGGTGCCCCCCCTTCCTGGTCCCTAAAGATTAGATCTTGAAATTCCAGGAAAGTTCCCCTCTGGCCTGCACATCGACATAGCACATACGAATTGTACAAAGCCATCTGTATGATGTGCCCGGCCAGCTTCTTATACCACACCGCATGGCGCTGTAGGGCTTCAGGACTTGATTTGACAAGTCCATCCCTCCCATGTACCTATTGTAGTCCAGGATGCAGTCTGGTTTGGGGGTGGCCTTTCCTTCATATATCCTAAACCTGTAGGTATACCCTGATGCACTCTCGCACAGCTTATACATCTTTACGCCATACCTTGCCCTCTTACCCGGCAGGTACTGGCGGAATTGAACCCTCCCTTTAAAATGTACCAGGGACTCATCAATAGAAAAACACTTCTCGGGGGTGTATGCTTGGGAAAACCGGGCACTGGAACGGTCTAATAGGGGTCTCCGTTTATACAAACGGTCAAAACTGGGGTCATCTCGGAGTGGGCACTGCTCATTATCAGTATAATGTAAGAAGCGAAGTATTGCCTCATTTATTTATTTTTTTAGGTTCCAGTTCATTTCTGAAGTTGCTTTGAGGGGCCCATATATTAGAAACCCCTATCAAACACCCCATTTTAGAAACTAGACCCCTCAAAGTATTCACAACAGCATTTAGAAAGTTTATGAACCCTTTAGGTGTTTCACAGAAATTTAGAGCAAAGTAGAGGTGAAATTTACTCTTTTTATACCATTTTTTTTATAACACAAAAGGATTTATCAGAGAAACGCAACTCAATACTTATTGCCCAGATTCTGCAGTTTAGAGAAATATCCCACATGTTGCCCTCGGGCGGTAATGGACTGAAGCACCGGCCTCCGAAACAAAGGAGCACCTAGCGGATTTTGAGCCCTCTTTTTTATTAGGCACCATGTCCGGTTTGAAGAGGTCTTGTGGTGCCAAAACATTGGAAACCCCCCAAAAGTGCCCCCAATTTGGAAACTAGACCCCTTGAGGAATCCATTGTAGTTTTCATGGGGTGCATGCGGCTTTTTGATCAGTTTTTATTCCATTTTTAGGTGGCGTGGTGACTAATAAACAGCAATTCTACTATTGTTTTTGTATACTTTTTTTTTTACAGCGTTCACCGTGCGCTATAAATGATATATTAACTTTATTCTGCGGGGCGATACGATTACGGCGATACCAGATGTTTATAGTTTTTTTTTATGTCTTATGGCGTTTGCACAATAAAATACGTTTTGTAAACAATCATTCACTTTTTGTGTTACCTTATTCTAAGAGCCAGAACGTTTTTATTTTTCAATCAATAAAGCCGTGCGAGGACTTTTTTTTTGCGTAACGAACTGTATTATCCATCAGTACCATTTTTAGGTACATGCGACTTTTTGATCTCTTTTTATTCCATTTTTTGGGAGGTGAAGTGACCAAACAATTGTGATTGTGGTACGGTTTATTAATATTTTTTTTTACGGCGTTCACCGTGCGGGATAAATAACAAAATAATTTTGTAGTTCAGGCCGTTACGGACGCGGCGATACCAATTATGTATAGTTTATTTGTTTGTTTATATATTTTTATTAATAATAAATGACTGATAAGGGAAAAAGTGGGACTTTTACTTTTATTACTTTTAAAACTTTTATTTTCTTATTTTTACACATCTTTTTTTAACTTTTTTTTTACTTTATTACTTTGTCCCACTAGGGGACATGAGGGCAGGAGGCCCTGATCGCTACTCTAATACACTGCACTACATGCGTAGTGCAGTGTATTAGAACTGTCAGCTACTCACTGACAGCAAGCATAGTGGGTCCTGACGTTGTCAGGACCCACTAGGCTTCCGTCTATGGCATAGCCGGACGCCATTGTTTGGTGTCCGGTTGCCATAGTCACCATCGCCGGCCGCTGTCGCGTAGCAGGCCGGCGATGGCAGCTTAACCCCTAAAAAGCCGCGATCTCTATAGAACGCGGCTTTTAAGGGGTTAATCAGCGGGGACACAGCGATCGGTCCCCGCTGTAGGAGCTGTGACAGCTGCTGAACAAGACAGCAGCGTCACAGCTCCTGTATGTGTCGGGAGGACGGCCGAAACGGCCGTTACTCCTGAGACGTACTATTACGGCATGGAGCGCGAACGATACAGCTGCCATGACGTAATAGTACGTCAAGGAGCGGGAAGGGGTTAAGAGAGGATAAATATATACAGTAAAAACTAAACCGATAAAACCATGGAGGAATCTCAGTTTTTTCCAATTCACCCATTATATGGTACTTTAAATGGTGGCAATAAAAACTGCAACTCCTCCCGCAAAAAATAATCCTTCACACACCACTCCATTGACATAATAATGAAAAAGCTCCTGACCACTTTAGTGTCAGAAAGTTTTCTGCTTTTTCTCTTCTGTATGGCTCATTCTGTTTTTACAGCTAATTCAAAACCGTGCCAGATCTTTGTCCGCCTAAACAGAAATCTGCAAATATATACGGTACAGTGTCTTCAAAGTTCTGTCTTCCGCGTTTGGGGGGGCCAGACTTTAAAAAGTGCCTGGGGCCCATGGTACCCTTAAACCGCCTCTGTCCCTCCCTATTCCTCTGTCATGAAGACCACCCCTGACTTTCAACTATGGTCTGGCCTATGCTGATTAGATAATAATGAGTGGGACAACATGCAGCAAAATAATTTGCATAACTAAAAGTAAACAGACCAAAAACAGCATAACGATCGAATAGGGTGAGAATGTTGCTACTCAGAACATAATGGTCAAAAGCACAGAAGGTATGTCATTTTTCTAAATTTATTTAAGCAATACTGGAATCCCTGTTTTTAGAATTTTCATAAATAAATTAAAGAAAAGGACCCCCCCCCCCCCCTATTTCTATAACCAGATAAGGAAAGCCAACAGCCGAAGTCTGATATTATCAGGATAAAAAGGTCCATGGCTATTGCCTCCTTCCCATCCTAAAAATACGTGCCATGGCCACCTCAGTCAGAGCCCATCACTTCAGATTGGCCAATTGTGATGGTTCCCAGCTCTTTCCAGTACACCTGGTGCGTTGGGTACTGGGTTAATAGTATGGAGGGGTTAGTGTCAGCCGAAGGTGGACATTTCACACCTCTGGCTGACACCAAGCCCCAGCGAGATTAACGGAGAGGTGTCAGTTAGATACCTACATTACTAGCGCTGTTATACAGTGAAAAAAAAAAACATACTTTATTGAAATAAACACTCCCACACTAAAGCCCTCCTTCACTATTTTATTTGTAAAAAGTAAATCCCACGACGATCCAACTTAGTACAAACCTGTAAAAAAACACAGATAATAAAACATATAAGGCCTAATTCACACGACCGTGTTCGGTCCGTGATGTACGCACCACGTGTCGGCCGCATTTCCCGGACCGAACACAGTGCAAGGAGCCTGGCTAACTATGATGAGTTATGTATGACACTAGGTGTCCCTGCCTCCCCGCGGAACTACTATCCCGTACTGAAAACATGTTTAAAGTATGGGACAGTTTTCTTGCCGCGAGGCAGGGACTCCTAGCATCATACATAACTATGATACTAGTAGCGTTCCTCCCTGCACTGTGTTCGGTCCGGGAAATACTGCTGACATATGTTCTGTATATCACAGACCGAACACGCTCGTGTGTGGGTGGCCTGAGGCTGGGTTCATGTCACGATCTGTGGGTATGTGGACCCTCTAGACCGCACCGCCGTAGTGGGGTAGCAGCTGGCCAAACAACAGTGTACCAAGTCAATATGAAGTCCGAATACAAGGGAACCTGTAATAGTCCAGACAGTAGCAACGGCTTAGGCACAGATGGGACCTTGGCGGCAGGTGATGCAAAATGTGACAGATGACACCAGACGTGGTGCAGCAGGCATAGTAGACAGTATAACATGACTCGAACACTAGAGACAGCACAGGAACAAATACAGCATGGCATACAGGATACAGGTAGAAGGGCACGGGAACACATGGACCAGGATACGACTAAGGGACCATTTGCAAGACTACAGAATAATACAAACAAAGCTCAGGCAAGGACTAAACGGTCATAAACCTACAGAGTGTGGGGTTCAATTAACACATAACAATGTCTTTTAGAAAAAATACAAACTTTATTCACAAAATATAACAATATAGATTAAAAGATGAGTCATGCAGAGCATGAACAAGGCGTCACTCATTGCAGGAAATGTATATTAAACAACCTATGTAAAGCATGGGCATAAATGAATAAAGCACAAAGTGCAGAGTGTTGTATGTCAGTGAATAGTCATGACCTATGTCAACTGCTGATAACGAATACAAAGTACAGCTGTGCCGGAATGTGTCAGAACTGACATAACATACCCATGTGACTTGTCCTGCAGGAGAGAGACGCCAGACCCGACGCGCGTTTCGGCGGAAATGCCTTCGTCCGGGAGTGGCGTCTCTCCAGTGGGGACCAACATTAAAAAGAAAGACCAGCCAATCAGACATCAGGGAGGCATTACCATCCACGGTCATGTGTGTGCTGATGGAAGCGTCACACACCAGGTGTGGAGAGGTCGGAGGCGTGTCTCCGGCCGAGCGTCATCAAGGAGGGCGGGGGTCAACGACGTCTGACATAGTCGAGCCACGCCCACCCAGATACAGACGCCCGGACCGCAGCACAGTCCAGCCACTCCCCCCGGCGTGAGCGCACTTTCACCATGCCTGAATATAAGGTAAGTGTATATAGGAAAACGTCCGATTGACTGTTTGATAAGGAGAAATATTTATTTAAACAAATGGATCGTTACATGCACATATATTTTCAAATGCATCATGGCATAGGCTATAATTATGGACATGTATGGGATAGTGTGACCGAATATATATTGTGACTAAGAGAACAATAATAAATACAAATAAGTAAAACAATAAATATGTATTTATATATAAAAATGTGAAGAAGGGAAAAAGTGAACAAATGGGTGAATAAGCCATTAGTGAGAAAATACATATATTAAGTAAATTCATTAAATAAATAAATAAATAAATAAATAAGTAAAGGTGACTAATAAGTGTGTGTATATGATAAATCTGAGACCTGCTCATATGTAAATAAAAATAGTGAAACAATATGTGTGTAATGTAATAAACCGTCCCATATTATTTAGTCCAAGTAGAGAATAAAAATAAGAATGATAATAAAGATTATATCTATGCGTATGAAGTCAAATGTGTATATAAGAAAGAACACATGCAATATCTAAATCTCCATACAGAATAGCATACACATATAGTATTTCACATATATCGCGATATAAGTACAAAAACATGCAGAGAATCTAAAAATAATCTGCATATACATATTTGGCATTCACATTGTAAACATGTGTATCCATGCACACATAGACAAAGACGTGTCGTATATGCGTGAACACACACGCGTGCACCAATACCAAAAATCCAAAGAATGAAAGATAAAGGCAAAGGAAGTGGGCTCCGGATTTTCCATGTATTATTGCTGTGAAGTAGAATTCCATATGCTTGCCAGAATCCCCTCTCCTCTGCCGTCTCCAAAATCTCCAGGTAGTACAATCACTACTATCTCTGTATGACTGAAAAAATGAAGGTCATTAAAAACACTAAATAACAGTACCAATAAAACTAAACATCACATACTATTAAAAGGTGGCCCACTGGAGGTCAATGGTCAAAGGAATGGAGCAAAGCTTAAATTTTCATTAAGCCCAAGAGGGTGCATAGTCCCCAGAGTCCAAATCCATTTGGATTCGCATTGCGCTAATGTTTTGGAAATTTCGCCCTTTCTGATATTGGGTTTGATGCAGTCAATGCCTCTCACTTTTAATTTCGTTGGATCACATGCCTGATGGACTTTGAAGTGTCTGGCTATAGGTTTTAAAATTTCCAATGTGTCTACCTCTGCTGCTCCCACAATATCCCTCGTATGTTCTCTGACCCGAACTTTAAACTCCCTTGTTGTTAGGCCAATGTATATTTTGGGACAAGGACAGGTAGCGTAATAAATTACTGCTTTTGTAGAACACGAGATGGAGTGTGTAATGGTAAAGGTTTTCTTGCCTGCTGAGTCTACAAAAGAAGTCGCTCTCTCAATATTAGGGAATGCGACACAATGTCCACATGCCTTGCAGCCCCACTATTGGCCCTTGGTACCGAATGGGAATTTTAAATTTCTGCGTTGGTAATGGCTTTTGACCAGGAAATCTTTAAGATTTCGTGATCTGCGAGCCGAGATGCTAGGATATGTGGTTATATATTTACCAATTGTAGGGTCTGTTAATAAAGGTCTCAGATTTATCATATACACACACTTATTAGTCACCTTTACTTATTTATTTATTTATTTAATGAATTTACTTAATATATGTATTTTCTCACTAATGGCTTATTCACCCATTTGTTCACTTTTTCCCTTCTTCACATTTTTATATATAAATACATATTTATTGTTTTACTTATTTGTATTTATTATTGTTCTCTTAGTCACAATATATATTCGGTCACACTATCCCATACATGTCCATAATTATAGCCTATGCCATGATGCATTCGAAAATATATGTGCATGTAACGATCCATTTGTTTAAATAAATATTTCTCCTTATCAAACAGTCAATCGGACGTTTTCCTATATACACTTACCTTATATTCAGGCATGGTGACTGTGCGCTCACGCCGGGGTGAGTGGCTGGACTGTGCTGCGGTCCGGGCGTCTGTATCTGGGTGGGCGTGGCTCGACGATGTCAGACGTCGTTGACCCCCGCCCTCCTTGATGACGCTCGGCCGGAGACACGCCTCCGACCTTACCACACCTGGTGTGTGACGCTTCCATCAGCACACACATGACCGTGGATGGTAATGCCTCCCTGATGTCTGATTGGCTGGTCTTTCTTTTTAATGTTGGTCCCCACTGGAGAGACGCCACTCCCGGACAAAGGCATTTCCGCCGAAACGCGCGTCGGGTCTGGCGTCTCTCTCCTGCAGGACAAGTCACATGGGTATGTTATGTCAGTTCTGACACATTCAGGCACAGCTGTACTTTGTATTCGTTATCAGCAGTTGACATAGGTCATGACTATTCACTGACATACAACACTCTGCACTTTGTGCTTTATTCATTTATGCCCATGCTTTACATAGGTTGTTTAATATACATTTCCTGCAATGAGTGACGCCTTGTTCATGCTCTGCATGACTCATCTTTTAATCTATATTGTTATATTTTGTGAATAAAGTTTGTATTTTTTCTAAAAGACATTGTTATGTATTAATTGAACCCCACACTCTGTAGGTTTATGACCGTTTAGTCCTTGCCTGAGCTTTGTTTGTATTCTTCTGTAGTCTTGCAAATGGTCCCTTAGTTGTATCCTGGTCCATGTGTTCCCGTGCCCTTCTACCTGTATCCTGTATGCCGTGCTGTATTTGTTCCTGTGCTGTCTCTAGTGTTCGAGTCGTGTTATACTGTCTACTATGCCTGCTGCACCACGTCTGGTGTCATCTGCCACATTTTGCATCACCTGCCGCCAAGGTCCCATCTGTGCCTAAGCCGTTGCTACTGTCTGGACTATTACAGGTTCCCTTGTATTCGGACTTCATATTGACTTGGTACACTGTTGTTTGGCCAGCTGCTACCCCACTACGGCGGTGCGGTCTAGAGGGTCCACATACCCACAGATCGTGACATGAACCCAGCCTCAGGCCACCCACACACAAGCGTGTTCGGTCTGTGATATACAGAACATATGTCAGCAGTATTTCCCGGACCGAACACAGTGCAGGGAGGAACGCTACTAGTATCATAGTTATGTATGATGCTAGGAGTCCCTGCCTCGCGGCAAGAAAACTGTCCCATACTTTAAACATGTTTTCAGTACGGGATAGTAGTTCCGCGGGGAGGCAGGGACACCTAGTGTCATACATAACTCATCATAGTTAGCCAGGCTCCTTGCACTGTGTTCGGTCCGGGAAATGCGGCCGACACGCGGTGCGTACATCACGGACCGAACACGGTCGTGTGAATTAGGCCTTATATGTTTTATTATCTGTGTTTTTTTACAGGTTTGTACTAAGTTGGATCGTCGTGGGATTTACTTTTTACAAATAAAATAGTGAAGGAGGGCTTTAGTGTGGGAGTGTTTATTTCAATAAAGTATGTTTTTTTTTTTCACTGTATAACAGCGCTAGTAATGTAGGTATCTAACTGACACCTCTCCGTTAATCTCGCTGGGGCTTGGTGTCAGCCAGAGGTGTGAAATGTCCACCTTCGGCTGACACTAACCCCTCCATACTATTAACCCAGTACCCAACGCACCAGGGGTACTGGAAAGAGCTGGGAACCATCACAATTGGCCAATCTGAAGTGATGGGCTCTGACTGAGGTGGCCATGGCACGTATTTTTAGGATGGGAAGGAGGCAATAGCCATGGACCTTTTTATCCTGATAATATCAGACTTCGGCTGTTGGCTTTCCTTATCTGGTTATAGAAATAGGGGAGGGGGGGGGGTCCTTTTCTTTAATTTATTTATGAAAATTCTAAAAACAGGGATTCCAGTATTGCTTAAATAAATTTAGAAAAATGACATACCTTCTGTGCTTTTGACCATTATGTTCTGAGTAGTAACATTCTCACCCTATTCGATCGTTATGCTGTTTTTGGTCTGTTTACTTTTAGTTATGCAAATTATTTTGCTGCATGTTGTCCCACTCATTATTATCTAATCAGCATAGGCCAGACCATAGTTGAAAGTCAGGGGTGGTCTTCATGACAGAGGAGTAGGGAGGGACAGAGGCGGTTTAAGGGTACCATGGGCCCCAGGCACTTTTTAAAGTCTGGCCCCCCCCAAACGCGGAAGACAGAACTTTGAAGACACTGTACCGTATATATTTGCAGATTTCTGTTTAGGCGGACAAAGATCTGGCATGGTTTTGAATTAGCTGTAAAAACAGAATAAGCCATACAGAAGAGAAAAAGCAGAAAACTTTCTGACACTAAAGTGGTCAGGAGCTTTTTCATTATTACGTCAATGGAGTGGTGTGTGAAGGATTATTTTTTGCGGGAGGAGTTGCAGTTTTTATTGCCACCATTTAAAGTACCATATAATGGGTGAATTGGAAAAAACTGAGATTCCTCCATGGTTTTATGGGTTTAGTTTTTACTGTATATATTTACCCTCACTTAAGGTAAAAGTAGATTTAACATCTACTTTTACCTTAAGAGAAGGTAAATATATACAGCCCCAGAACCAAGCTCAGTAAAAATATACAGACACAGAACCAAGCTCATTACATATATACAGTCCCAGAAACAAGCTCAGTAAATATATACAGCACTAGACCTAAGCTCAGTACATAAATACAGCACCAGAACAAAGCTCTGTACATTAATACAGCACCAGAACAAAGCTAAGTACATATATACAGCCCCAGAACCAAGCTCAGTACATATATACAGCACCAGAACAAATCTCAGTACATAAAAACAGCACCATAACCAAGCTCAGTACACAAAAACAACACCAGAACCAAGCTCAGTACATATATACAGCCCCAAAACCAAGCTCAGTACATAAAACAGCACCAGAACAAAGTTCAGTACATATGTACAGCACCAGAACAAAGTTCAGTAAATAAACAGTGCCAGAACCAAGCTCAGTACATAAAAACAGTGCCAGAACAAAGCTCAGTACATATATACAGCACCAGGACAAAGCTCAGTACATATGTACAGCACCAGAACAAAGTTCAGTAAATAAACAGTGCCATATATACATATATACAGAACAAAGCTCAGTACATATGTACAGCACCAGAACAAAGTTCAGTAAATAAACAGTGCAAGAACCAAGCTCAGTACATTAATACAGTGTCAGAAACAAGCTCAGTACATATAAACAGCACCAGAACAAAGCTCAGTAGATATATACAGCACCAGAACAAATACAGTTCAGTACAGAGATATTCTTTTTCTCTTTTCTTCTCCATCCGGACCAGACCTCTATAATGACTTCTCCCGGGCACGGCCCATTTCTGCAATTTGCAGCTCAGATGTGTAATGACGGGTAGGGAGACAGACAGGTGAGCCCTAATCTACCCGCCACTCAGTCCCTGCCTACTTGCACAGCCCATCCTAGGCGACGGCGTACAACTGGGCGACGGTCCCTACGCTCTATAAGTGCACCACAGACCAACAGACAAGGGTACACAGAAGCTAAGGGAAATGGGGCAGTTGCCCACGGCAACACCGTGAGCAACAAGAGTAGTGAACGAGCCGAGACAAACCAGGAGTGTACGAGGCACCAAAGGCAGAGCAGTAGAGTAGTCAGTAAAACCAGGGTCAATATGAAGCAGAGGTCAATAGTATTAGCAGGAGCAGCAGAGCCAGGAATCCAGACATAATTACAGGCAAAGGAGGAGCAGGAAATGAAGGTATAGAGGGTGGGAGCTAGCTCCGTCTGGCCAAGTTGTGATAGATTCTCCCACTCCTCAGCCTGCCAGCCTGAGTGATAGCAGATCGAGTCACTCTAACAGACCTAGGCACAGATGCAGGCTGATTAACCACGGGCGTCGACAAAGAAGCTGTGTCAGGCAAATCCATTACATTACAGTACCCCCCCTTTTATGAAGGGCCACTGGACCCTTCCTAGGTGGACCTGGCTTGTTGGGGAACCGAAGATGGAACTTCCTGAGCAATAACCCGGCATGAACATCCCGGGCAGGTACCCAAGTCCTCTCATCAGGCCCGTAACCTCTCAAATGGACCAGGTACTGGAGGGAGTCCTGGACCATCCTGCTGTCCACAATCTTGGCCACCTCGAATTATACCCCTTCAGGAGTGAGAACAGGGACCGGAGGTTTCCTCGAGGTAGCCAAGGACGGGGAGCATCTTTTCAGGAGGGAGGCATGGAACACGTTGTGTTTCTGAAATGATGGGGGTAACTCCAGCCGGAAGGAGACAGGGTTAAGGACTTCAATCTTGTACGGCCCTATATACCGGGGAGCAAATTTTTTGGACGGGACTTTAAGGCGCAAATTTTTTGAGGACTGCCACACCAGATCCCTGACCACAAACAAGGGGTTAGTAGAATGTCTCTTATCTGCCTGAGTCTTTTGTATGCTCTGGGACGCCTCAAGCTTCTTCTGAACTTGGGCCCAGACTGTGCACATCTCCCGATGAACGACATCTACCTTGGGATTGTTGGAACCACCAGGTGAAACGGAGGAGAACCGTGGATTAAACCCAAAATTACAGAAAAAGAGGGAGACCCCCGAGGAGTTACTGACCCAGTTATTAAGGGAAAATTCGGCGAGGAGAAATGAAGGAGACCCAATCATCTTGACAGTCAGAGATAAAACACATTAAATATTGTTCTAGAGACTGATTAGTCCTCTCAGTTTGGCCATTAGTTTCAGGATGGAAGGCCGAGGAGAAGGACAGATCAATCTCCAACTTCTTACAGAAGGCTCTCCAAAACAATGAAATAAATTGTACCCCTCTGTCAGAAACAATATTGACAGGAACCCCATGGAGACACAGGATGTGTTTGACAAACAAGGTAGCTAACGTCTTGGCATTGGGTAGTTTCTTGAGGGGTACAAAGTGGGACATCTTGCTGAAGCGGTCTACTACAACCCACACCACCGACTTGCCTTGGGATGGAGGCAGATCGGTGATAAAATCCATGGAGATATGGGTCCAAGGTCTCTGGGGAATGGGCAATGAACATAGTAAACCCGCTGGTCAGGACCTGGGAGTCTTGGACCTATCACAAGTTTCACAATCGGCGACGTAGGCCTTAACATCTTTAAGCAACCCAGGCCACCAATAGGTTCTAGAAATGAGGTGTTTGGTACCCCGGATGCCTGGATGGCCAGATAGTGCAGAGTCTTGATTCTCCCTGAGTACCCTTATCCGGAATTGCAGGGGAACAAACAGCTTGTTCTCAGGAAGGTTCTCGGGAGCTGAACCTTGATCAGCCGCAATTTCGGAGGCTAAGTCAGAATCAACAGGGGATATGATTATACCTGGGTGAAAAACACAAGCAGGATCCTCCTCAGGAGGAGGGCTGGCCATGAAGCTACGTGACAGTGCATCAGCTTTAATATTTTTAGACCCAGCCCTATAGGTGACCACAAAGTTGAATCTAGTAAAAATCAACGCCCATCGAGCTTGTCTCGGGTTTAGCCTCCGGGCAGATTCTAGGAAAACCAGATTCTTGTGGTCGGTAAGGACCGTTACCTGGTGCCTAGCCCCCTCCAGGAAGTGGTGCCACTCTTCAAATGTCCATTTAATGGCTAAGAGTTTGCGGTTGCCAACGTCATAGTTACTCTCAGTGGGGGAGAACTATCTGGAGAAGTAGGCACAGGGACGGAGATGGGTAAGACCCCTGGTACCCTGGGACAAGACATCACCCACTCCCACCTCGGAGGCGTCAACCTCCACGATGAATTGCTCCATTTGGTTAGGCTGAATCAGCACTGGGGCAGAGACAAAGCACCTCTTAAGGACCTCAAAATCCAGAAACGCCTCCGGAAACCAGTAGAGGAGATCAGCACCCTTGCGAGTAAGGTCCAAAAGAGGCTTAGTGATGAACGAGAAGTTCTCCTGTAATAATTAGCGAACCCCAGAAAGCAATTTAAAACCTTCAGGGAGGCAGGTTGGACCCATTCCGCCACAGCCTGAACCTTGGCAGGGTCCATGCGGAATTCGTTAGGAGTGAGGATTTGACCCAAAAATTGTATCTCCTGCACCCCAAACACACATTTTTCAGTTTTAGCAAAGAGTTTGTTTTCCCACCTTCCTGACATGCTCAATGTGGGAGGACCAGTCCTTGGGAAACACAAGTATATTATCAAGGTACACTACAAGAAATACCCCCAGGTAGTCTCTTAAAACCTCATTTATTAAATTCTGGAAGACGGCGGGAGCATTACACAACCCAAAGGGCATGACGAGGTATTCAAAATGACCTTCGGGCGTGTTAAACGCAGTCTTCCACTCATCCCCTTCCCTGATTCGGATAAGGTTATAAGCCCCCCGAAGATCAAACTTAGAGAACCATTGGGCCCCCTGAACCTGATTGAAGAGATCAGGAATGAAAGGAAGTGGATACTGGTTCCTTACAGTGACCTTATTCACGTTTCGGTAGTCAATGCATGGCCTAAGGCCACCATCCTTCTTCCCTACGAAGAAGAAGCCAGCACCTACCGGAGAAGTAGAGTGGCGAATGTAACCCTTGGCCAGGCTTTCCTGGATATATTCTCTCATGGCTTCACGTTCAGGACAAGAGAGATTAAATATCCTACCTTGAGGGAGCTTAGCTCCTGGTACCAAATCGATTGCGCAATCGTACTCTCTATGAGGAGGTAACTCTTCGGAGGCTTTTTTAGAAAAAACATCAGCGAAGTCCTAAATAAACTCAGGTAGAGTGTTCACCTCCTCAGCGAGAGAAATCAAATGAATAGAAAAACATGAAATCATGCATTTATTACCCCATTTAGTAAGATCCCCAGTATTCCAGTTAAACGTGGGATTATGCATCTGCAACCAAGGAATGCCTAAAACCAAATGGGACGATAATCCCTGCATCACCAACACAGAACACTGCTCCAAATGCATGGAGCCAACCATGAGTTCAAATACAGGGGTATGCTGTGTAAAATAACCATTAGCAAGTGGAGTGGAGTCGATACCCACTACCGGGACAGGTTTAGGCAAATCAATTAAAGGCATAGCTAAAGACATAGCAAATTCCACAGACATAATATTAGCAGAAGACCCAGAATCCACGAAGGGACTGCTGGTTGCAGAGCTACCACCAAAAGAGACCTGAAAGGGAAGCAAGATTTTATTAGGCATCATATTTACGGGAAATACCTGTGCGCCCAAGCAACCAACCCGATGGTCACTTAGGCGAGTTAGAGGAAAAGGCACAAAAACGTTTGAGTCGTCGTTCCCTGAGACGTCGGTCAAGACGTACTGCTAAAGCCATAACCTGATCTAGAGAGTCCGAAGAGGGATAACTAACTAACAGGTCTTTCAGGGCATTCGACAGACCCAATCTAAACTGACACCTCAGGGCAGGGTCATTACACCGAGAAGCTATACACTTCCTAAAGTCAGAACAGTCCTCAACGGGTCTCTTACCCTGACGTAAGGTCACCAGCTGACTCTCGGCAAAGCAGTCTTGTCAGTCTCGTCATAGATGAGCCCGAGATTGGGAAAAAAAAAAATCAACAGACGAAAGTTCAGGGGCGTCAGGAGCTAAGGAGAAGGCCCATTCCTGGGGGCCGTCCTGGAAATGGGACATAATTATACCCACTCGCTGGTTCTCAGAACCTGAGTGGGGCCTTAAACGGAAATAGAGCCTACAACTCTCCCGGAAGGAGAAAAAAGTCTTCCGGTCCCCTGAGAACCGGTCAGGCAACTTGAGGTGGGGTTCTAGAGGTGAGGTGGGGGGCACTACCAGGGCAGCATCACGCTGGTTGCACCTCTGAGCCAGGTCTTTGACCTGTAGGGAATGGGCCTCAAGGGGGTCCATAGTGTGTCAGGGACCAGGGTAGAAAAGGTATTTGGGCCTGTGATTATGTAATGATGGGTTAGGGAGACAGACAGGTGAGCCCTAATCTACCCACCACTCAGTCCCTGCCTACTTGCACGGCCCATCCTAGGCGACGGCGTACACCTGGGCGACGGTCCCTACGCTCTATAAGTGCACGACAGACCAACAGACAAGGGTACACAGAAGCTAAGGGAATTGGACAGTTGCCCACGACAACACCGTGAGAAACAAGAGTAGTGAACGAGCCGAGTCAAACCAGGAGTGTACGAGGCACCAAACGCAAAGCAGGAGAGTAGTCAGTAAAGCCAGGGTCAATATAAAGCAGAGGTCAATAGTATTAGCAGGAGCAGCAGAGCCAGGAATCCAGACAGAATCACAGGCAAAGGAGGAGCAGGAAATGAAGGCATAAATAGACAGAGGGCGGGAGCTAGCTCCGTCTGGCCAAGCTGTGATAGGTTCTCCCACTCCTCAGCCTCCCAGCCTGAGTGGTAGCAGATCGAGTCACTCTAACAGACCTAGGCACAGATGCAGGCTCATTAACCACGGGCGTCGACAAATAAGCTGTGTCAGGCAAATCCATTACAAGATGTCTTCGGCTCCTCACTTTTCCAACATTTCTGCACCTATAAAACGAATATAAAACTCTCATGATGCCAAACTCTATGCTTATAAATATAATAGTATCATACACTTTGCCCCTGAATATAATAGTACTATACGCTGTGCCCCTGAATATAATAGTACTATACACTTTGCCCCTGAATATAATAGTATAATACACTGTGCCCTGAATATAATAGTACTATAAACTGTGCCCCTGAATATAATAGTACTATACACCTTGCTCCTGAATATAATAATACTATACACTGCACACCTGAATATAATAGAACTATACACTGTGCCCTGAATATAATATTATTATACACTGTGCCCCTGAATTTAATAGTACTATACACTGCACCCCTGAATATAATAGTACTATATACTGTGCCCCTGAATATAATAGTACTATACACTGTGCCCCTGAATATAATGGTACTATACACTGTGCTCCTGAATATGATAGCACTATAAACTGCACTCCTAACTATAATATTACTATACACTGTGCTCTTGAAAATAATAGTACTATACACTATGCCCCTGAATATAATAGTATTATACACTGTGCCCATCAATTAATTTGTGTCAAACACTGTAAAGTAAAACACCACACACTAAAAATGAAAATTGCCCCCTGTAGATAGCACCAGTCACAATGCCTCCTGTAGATAGTGCCAGTTACAATGCCCTCTGTAGATAATTCCCCCTGTAGATATTGCCAGTTACAATGCACTCTGTAGATAATGCCCCTTGTAGATAGTGCCAGTTACAATGCCACTTGTAGATAGCGCCAGTCACAATGCCCGCTGTAGATAGTGGCAGTTACAATGCTCTCTGTAAACAATGCCCCCTGTAGATAGTGCCAGTTACAATGCCACTTGTAGATAGCGCCAGTCACAATGCCCCCTGTAGATAGCGCCAGTTACAATGCTCTCTCCAGATAATGTCCCCTGTAGATAGCGCCAGCTACTATGCCCTCTATGCATAATGTCCCCTGTATATAGCGCCAGTTACAATGCCCTATGTAGATCATGTCCCCTGTGGATCGCGCCAGTTACAATGCCCTCTGTAGATAGTGCCCACTGTAGCTATTGCCCCCAACGTTGCCCAGAAATAAACAAAACATTCTCACCTGTCCCCGTTCCCGCACATTCCTCCAGAGAGGCAGGAGTGGTCAGAGACTAGACGGCGTCATCCAGCGTAACGACGTAGTCGGCGTGATGACATCATCTCGCCGACTGTGTCATTAGTAAAGCGCCGAATGGGAGGAAGGGAATGGATAGTTCCCTGTCTCGCCAGCGCTAAAGTAAGTAATTGTATCTGCATCCTATGGATGCGGATACAATTGGGTGAAATCCCGCTTCACTCCAGTTCTCTGAACCGGCTGTAATTTTAACAGCCGGTATGGGAGAACCGGGGCAAACTGGGCCCCCTTCTAGCCTCGGGCCCCGCCACTTGCCCAGATTGCCCTCATTATAATCTGCACATGGGGAGGGATCCAGGTCTACAGATAGTGTGAGGGTTGCGATAGGAAGTGCCAGTAGACGTGGGCATATAGTTTATTAAGGAACAGCACTGACGAGTTCATCCGTTCTGGATGGGACAAGCAGGTGTAAATATTTCAGTCCGCCCTTCTACTGTTTCCTTCCGGTATTAATGTGTCTTCCATGGTTGGAGTGGTGTGTTTTTTGTGGTGGGTTTTGTTGAGCTTTTTGTCATAGCAGCTGGCATTGTGGGAGCCCTTGGAGCTGGTGGTAAACTTTCTTGAGGGATTTCATCACGGATATGTATACCGCAAATTTAATGATTGATTTAATTATATGGCTGGTTTAATCATCAGGACTTTACAGCTAGGGGTAAAGTTGGTGTTGGTAGATTGCCACCAAATGTTTGTAGCTCCAAAGGTTTCCCCCGCTATTTATGTAATTTATTTTATTAGTTTGTCTTTATACAGTGAAGGAAATAAGTATTTGATCCCTTGCTGATTTTGTAAGTTTGCCCACTGTCAAAGACATGAACAGTCTAGAATTTTTAGGCTAGGTTAATTTTACCAGTGAGAGATAGATTATATAAAAAAAAAACAAAAACAGAAAATCACATAGTCAAAATTATATATATTTATTTGCATTGTGCACAGAGAAATAAGTATTTGATCCCTTTGGCAAACAAGACTTAATACTTGGTGGCAAAACCCTTGTTGGAAAGCACAGCAGTCAGACGTTTTTTGTAGTTGATGATGAGGTTTGCAGACATGTTAGATGGAATTTTGGCCCACTCCTCTTTGCAGATCATCTGTAAATCATTAAGATTTCGAGGCTGTCGCTTGGCAACTCGGATCTTCAGCTCCCTCCATAAATTTTCGATGGGATTAAGGTCTGGAGACTGGCTAGGCCACTCCATGACCTTAATGTGCTTCTTTTTGAGCCACTCCTTTGTTGCCATGGCTGTATGTTTCGGTCATTGTCATGCTGGAAGACCCAGCCACGAGCAATTTTTAATTACCTGGTAGAGGGAAGGAGGTTGTCACTCAGGATTTGACGGTACATTGCTCCATCCATCTCCCATTGATGCGGTGAAGTAGTCCTGTGCCCTTAGCAGAGAAACACCCCCAAAACATAATGTTTCCACCTCTATGCTTGCCAGTGGGGACGGTGTTCTTTGGGTCATAGGCAGCATTTCTCTTCCTCCAAACACGGCGAGTTGAGTTAATGCCAAAAAGCTAAATTTTAGTCTCATCTGACCACAGCACCTTCTCCCAATCACTCTCAGAATTATCCAGATGTTCATTTGCAAACTTCAGATGGGCCTGTACATGTGCCTTCTTGAGCAGTGGGACCTTGTGAGCACTGCAGGATTTTAATCAATTACGGTGTAATGTGTTACCAATGGTTTTCTTGGTGAATGTGGTCCCAGCTGCCTTGAGATCATTAACAAGTTCCCCCGTGTAGTTTTCGGCTGATCTCTCACCTTCCTCAGGATCAAGGATACCCCACGAGGTGAGATTTTGCATGGAGCCCCAGATCGATGTTGATTGACAGTCATTTTGTATGTCTTCCATTTTCTTACTATTGCACCAACAGTTGTCTCCTTCTCACCCAGCGTCTTACTTATGGTTTTGTAGCCCATTCCAGCCTTGTGCAGGTCTATGATCTTGTCCCTGACATCCTTAGAAAGCTCTTTGGTCTTGCCCATGTTGTAGAGGTTAGAGTCAGACTGATTAATTGAGTCTGTGGACAGGTGTCTTTTATACAGGTGACCATGTAAGACAGCTGTCTTTAATGCAGGCACCAAGTTGATTTGGAGCGTGTAACTGGTCTGGAGGAGGCTGAACTCTTAATGGTTGGTAGGGGATCAAATACTTATTTCTCTGTGCACAATGCAAATAAATATATATAATTTTGACTATGTGATATTCTGTTTTTTTTAAAAATATAATCTATCTCTCACTGGTAAAATTAACCTAGCCTAAAAATTCTAGACTGTTCATGCCTTTGACAGTGGGCAAACTTACAAAATCAGCAAGGGATCAAATACTTATTTCCTTCACTGTATGGTTGGTTTTATGACGTGTTTAATATGGGTGGTATTTTTGTGCATCCTAAGGAATTGAGGAATATTGAGAAACATAGTTTTGCATTGTATTTTCTTAATAAAGGACTGCTGTGACCATCCTGTCATCTAAGGCCTTTTTGGTAAGTTGAATTAGTGTAAAGTCGTAATTGGGTATTGAAAGAAGTAATACTCAAGTTACTTAAATCATGTCTGCTCCTATTCTCACTACATCCTTCTGCACCATTCTCATTCCTTCAGACATTTTGGCTGTGAGGAATGACTGCTCAACATCAGACCATAAGGGTGTTGTAATGACGGGGGTAGGGAAACAGACGAGTGAGCCCTAATCTACCCGCCACTCAGTCCCTGCCTACTTGCAACGTCCCGCCCTAGGCGACGGGGTACAACTGGGCGACGGTCCCTACGCTCAATAAGTGCACGACAGACAAACAGACAAGGGTACACAGAAGCTAAGGGGAAAAGGGGCAGTTGCCCACGGCAACACCGTGAGCAACAAGAGTAGTAAACGAGCCGAGTCAAACCAGGAGTGTACGAGGTACCAAACGCAGAGCAGGAGAGTAGTGAACAAGCCGAGTCAAACCTGGAGTGTACGAGGTGCCAAACGCAGAGCAGGAGAGTAGTCAGTAAGCCGGGGTCAAAATGAAGCAAGGACAAAGTGTTCAAGAAGCTGCAGCAGGGCCAGGAAACCAAACGAGAAGAATCACAAGCAAGGAGGAACAGGAAAGGCAGGTATAAATAGACAGAGGGCGGGAGCTAGGTCCGTCTGGCCAGGCTGTGATAGGCTCTCCCACTCCTAAGCCTGCCACCCTGAGTGGTGGAAGATGGAGTCAGTCTCACAGACATAGAAGCAGGTGCAGACTGATTACCTATGGGCGTTGACACAGAAGCTGTGCCTGGCCGATCCTTTACAGGTGTATTCAGATGTTGCAAATGAGGCGTGATTAAAACTGAATAAAAAACACATCTGAAAACTGCATGCGTTTTTACTGCGATTTGATGCATTTTATAATGCGGTTGTGGGAAGAAACGCAACCGCATCGAAAAAAAAGCATCAAATTACTGTAAAAACGCATGCACTTTTCGGATATCTTATTTTATGCCGTTTTTACCACTCCTCAACTGCAATGTCCGAATACACCCTAAGGCCTTATTCACATGAACGTGTTATATGTCTGTGTGATGGCCGTTCACAAGGCCGTTGTTTCAGCGGACCGTGTGAAGGGTCTATGAGAAAATAGGACATGTCCTATTTTTTTAAGCTTTACGCAACCCTCCATAGACGCTAGTCTTTGGGGAAATGTGTGATAGCGCGTCCCGCACAGAGCACGGATGCACCTCGGACGTGAAAAATGGCCAATTTTCACATCTGAGATGCGCAACGCTCGTGTGAATCTGACCTAGATGTCTAGTTCACGCAGGCACCTGACATACCTAGCCTGACCTCACTCTGGGTTCCTATCCCAGATATTCTTCAATATATTTTGCCCATGGTCCTGCATTTAAGAGAGATAAACCTTTCTTTTTGGTAAGATTTTAGCAGTGTTCCTGACATCAATATTAAAAGAAGAAAAGTTTAAAGAACATAACTGTCTTTTCAATAAACAGCGACAGCATTGTGCAGTTCTACTTGTCTATTTTATTAATTTGGAAGATAAAAGAAAATAAACCATTGACAGTTCTTTAGAGTAAACAATATCATATTTTATAGGGAAAGAAAAATATCATCTGGATATTAGAGAATAGACTTCTGCTTTGCTTCACTTTCTTTTCTTGGCCAGGAAAATGACTGAAGCGCCTGAAATATATAAAATTGTTTCAGTTCATCTCCTTTAGTATTACCGTGTTTCCCCGATAGTAAGACACCCCCGATTGTAAGACGTATCGGGGGTTTCAGGGGGGTCGGCTAATATAAGCCGTACCCCGAAAGTAAGACATATGTCTTACTTTCGGGGAAACACGGGGGTATTGCCGCCTCCTGCCCACTTCCGCGCCGCCCCCCTCTCCATACGTCTCCATACGTCACCGCGCCGTCCCCTGCACTTGTCAATGCCGCCTCCTGCTTAAAATACGGTAGGCGATCAGCGGCAGGAGCACGGCTGTTATACACAGCCTGGCTCCTGCTGCAACTGCCGGAATCGAAGCGCGCGCCGATTCCGTCAGTTTAACCCATTAAATGCAGCTGTCAATAGTGACAGCGGCATTTAATGTGTTTGACAGAGGGGGGAGCTCCCTCTGTCACCCGATCGGCGCCCCCGCAAACAAATCGCGGGTCGCCGTCGGGTTTCCATGACAGCCGGAGGTTTAACAAAGACCCCCAGGTCTGCCTTCAGCATCTGCCTGTTAGGCGATGCCGGAGGCATGACCTAATAGGTTGCCTGTCAGTTTTACACTGACAGGCAATAATGCTTCGGTATACTAAGTATACCAAAGCATTATATATGCGATCGGCACATCGCATAGTGAAGTCCCCTGGTGGGACTAAAAAAAAAAAATGTAAAACAGTTAAATAAAGTTTGTGAAAAAAAAATAATAAATAATTCGACAATTTTTTTCCAATATAAGACATACCCCGAAAGTAAGACATAGTGGGGCTTTTGGGGATAAAAAGAAAGTAAGACACTGTCTTACTTTCGGGGAAACACGGGTAGTAAACATTCTTGTTTTTTTCTAGACACAATATTGTATGTAATACAAAAATATGATTTTCGTAGCTCGGCTACATAGTCATACAGAGATAGATTTTGATGGTGTAGTTTAAAGTCCACCACTAAGACTTAGACTTTGCAATCCTCCGTAGTATACTTTATATTTATGAAAAAAAGGATAGATCCGGAGTTTGTATATAAAATATAACTTTTATTGTGCTTTCATTTAAAAAAAAAAAATAGAAAAATACTAATATACACATATAGTGAGTTCATATGCCATGTATTCATACATCATAGATTATTGCATTTGTTGTAGCATGTATTCAGAAAATTTTAGATTAATTGGTCAAGCAAAATATTAACCCAGTGAAGGGTTATTAATATATATTGTTGTTCTTGGAAGAGGGTTTCACAAACATTTAGGTTTTGTATTTCCCTCGCATAAATAACAGTGAAGAACATGGAGACTAGGGGTCAATTCCCCCTACCCATTCAGATGCTGGATATCATCCGTAGTTTAGTCAATGCAAGGGAACCGGGGTACCGCTCTTTGTATTAATATCCTCCCGACCCGTTTCCTATTGGCCAAACGATTCCTCAGGGGAGATTGGCCAAAATCAGCTTTACCCAAATTCAATAGGTGCTGGAAAAGATTATTATGGCTGTCTGTTCAAAGAGAACTTTTCAATGAAAGCATGCTTGCAGTGGCAAGAAATCGCCCATGATGTTCAGGTTTCAAAACTAGCGCCTATTCCATCAGAATTAAGAGAAATTCCCTGCCCTTTTAAACCCAGTGACTCCCCCTTTTCCTACTACACTCCCTCATGAGTCATGACATCTGGGGGGTGTGTATTGTTTGGGAGGCAATGATTCGCTCCCCTCCTCATGACACAAATACTAGAACAACAACATTGGTGTGCCAGCGTAGTTCACGATCACCTCGCAAAATATCGCCTCCGCCAACCGCAACAAGCATGCAATGGAGTTCCCTCTCTCAAAAGATAGCGAGATGCAGGGAAAGTGAGTCCACATCAAGCAGCGCTCCTACCAGCGCCCGTTGTGTGGAGACGCGTTCCCTAGGAAACAGGACGCATTTGCGGCTTCGCCCCTAAATGATGACGTGGCAATTTGGTATATATATTAAAGCCCATGTGCCCCTGATCCTAACTCTTGACATTATATTCCTATAATTATACTTGGATTATATTTATATAGCTCCTATAAGGTATACGTGTGTTGTGATCATCTGATGATCATTACATTTCTGAAAGGCAGCATTATCACACCAAATGATTTTTTTTTTTTTAAATCTACCTTTTATATTCTTGTATCAGGTTCTTCAGAAGATCCTGTACCCAAGGGGGCAACAGCTAGCGTGGTTTACCTATCAACTCTAAACTAGAGTTCTCCCTATCACCGTTCTCAGGAAAAGCTATATTATCATATGTGAAGTGCTGTGCGATAGTGTTATATAGGTACCAATAGTTTTTTATTATTATTTTTGGATATATTCTATTGTCTTAATACATTAATAAATATAATTTGAAATAAGGAATTTGATGGCTTCCAACATGTCTGACAGTTTGGTTGCTAGGAATATACTGCCTAACAACCACTGACGTATTAGTGGAGTTGTTGATGGAGCAAAGCTGTCTGAGATGTAACCAACCTGTCTCAGAGAAAATGAGAGTTCATTACATTACCTGAAATGCTACTCTTATTGGTGCTTTACTGTCAATGTTAAGTTCCAGCCAAGACAACTACAAAAAATGGAAATACAAGAGCAATCAATATTAACAAGATTAAGGTAATTAAAGGTGTTTTCCAAGATTAAGAATACATGGCTGCTATCTTTCAGAAAGAGCACCACACCTGTCCACTGAGTGTTTGTGGTATTGCAGGTCAGCCTCATTCATGGGTGCTTTCAGTTTACCCTCTAAAATGGAAATGCTAGAGTAAATGATCCCACACCCTACAGACAAGAAGAGCTTTTTAGGACATCGATGTCATTGACATTTTATTTTAGCTCTCTTTTTTTTCAGCATGAACAGTTTAGAAGGAACGTTGGCTGCTTTCTTCCTGAAACAACACTACTCCTGTCCAACTAGTTGTTTCTGATATTGCAGCTCAGACCCTTCACTTGAATGGAGCTTAGCTTGAATACCAGACACTGTTTACGGACAAGAATGGTGCGATTTCTGGAAGAAAACAGCCATGTTTTTCTGATCATAGCACAAAATCTTAAAAACAACAACAATTGCAAAATATCATATTTTCAGCCCAAATGCACACTTGGTGTGGGTATTTTTTTTTAGGTATGTATTTGTATTTGTAGAAGAGATTTTTTTATGTCAATAGACTACACATTGGAGAACATTTTCTTATATAATTTGTTTTAAGTGGATTCACTTACGCAACTTGCACCTAAAAACTTGACACGTCTACAAAAGGATACTATTGTAACTGCACCCTTAATATTATTGTAGTTGTGCTAAATTAGTTGTTGCTAAATGTTAAAGGGGTTTTCCAACCAGTAAAAATTGATGGCCTATCCTCAGGATAGGCCATCAATAGCTGATAGGTTGTGGTCCGACTCCCGGGACCCCCGCTGATCAGCTGTTTTGAAGGGGCTGTAGCACTCGTACGAACGCTGCTTTTCCTTAATTTCTTCTTGCTCACTGTGAAAGTTTGACACACATTTAGTGTCGATTCACGAATAGTGCAGCCTTTTTTCCTATTGAAGTGAATGTGAGAAAAGGCTGCAATACCTGTGAATTGCCGCTAAATGCGTGCCATAGATTCACAGTGAGCAAGTAGAAATGAAGGGGAAGCAGCGCTCGTATGAGAACAGTGGCCCCTTCAAAACTGCTGATCGGTGGTGGCCCTGGGAGTCAGACCCGAACCCATCAGCTATTGATGCTCTATCCTAAGTAAAAATTCAGTAAAGAGTATGTATCCAGATAAAATGTGACATTATTCAGCCACATAATTGCTATAAAGTAAAGCTACAATGTAATTTAATCATAAACAAACCCTTTAAGGCACAGGTGCCTGAATGTTAGTCCAGTTTTAGTCCAACACTTCTACATACTTCAGCAGAATGCGACATAGCCAATATTATACAATATAACAATGTAGCATTAAACAAATACTTTACCACTTCTTCAACAATAATGTTGACATCACACTTCTTGAAGCCAGCCACAAGTTTCTGCAATAAAGGGAGAATATTTGTAATGAATTACATAAACATTAAGCAACATATTCCTGGACCTGTGTAGATTTATAGAAAATATGTTTTCATCATAGTCATCATCAGTTGCAGATTTTCTTAGTAGATTATATTTTTGGTTAAAAATCGAAGATTAGTTCTGCTGAGAATTCTACTATTTTATTACTCGGGTCTGAGTTTTTTTTCCTCCTTTACCAGTCAGTTATGTTTATGACCTCATTACTTTTGTGGCTAGGTCCAGGAATTATCAAAATTATAGCAGCCATTACTAGCAGCTATGACGTTATTTAGTCACTGAGTCACCCAGGTTTCATATAAATGTATAGTCTCTTCTTCCCCACTATCCAGAGGAAGGCAAAACCTCCCCCCCATGAGGCAAAAGCTAATTTTCCTCATCTTAGGGACAAATTCCTTCCCGACTATAATATGGCAATCAGAATAAATCTCTGGCTCAACAACCCATCTACAGTAATCTAGTAAATATAACCTGTAATATTATTACACTAAAGAAATGCATCCGGGCCTCTTTTTAAGGGCATGTTCACATGTTGCTAAAAAAAAACCTGACATGTAAATATGTCAAATACGCTAGTGCTTTTTAAAACACATTCATTTTTTACGCGTTTTCCATGTGTTTTTTTTTTTTTGCGTTATGTGCACGTTTTTTGCTTGTTTTTTGGCACGCAATTAGGACTCCCATTGACTATGGGAACATTTTGCTTGTTTTCGCCATATTTAACGTGTCAAAGAATTGACCTGACGCAGATTTTGTATACGATGCGTTATTTTAAATACGCTTGCATAAAAAAAAACATGTATGTAATAACTGCGCAGTTTCCCATTGATTTTAATGGAAAGCTTAATCAAGCTTTTTAGGATGCAATTTTCAGTGCGCAAAATGCGCCAAAATACACGTCTAATACACGCTGTGTCAACAGGGCCTTACTCTTTGGGGGGATTCACACGAGCGTGATTTGGCAGCGTGTAGACCGCGTGGTTTTCGCGCGGCACGCAATGCCCTATAGAAGTCTATGGGGCAGTACACACAGTCCGTGTATTTTGCGCAGCGTTTGTTCGCTTTGCAAAATACGCGACAGGTTCAATAACTCTGCGTATTTCACGCAACACGCACCCATTGAAGTCAATGGGTGCGTGAAAACCAGGCAGGTCGCACGGAATCTCTTCCGTGCGAACTGCGTGTTTGCGCAACAGCTGTCAAAAGGATGAATGGAAACAGAAAAGCACCACGTGCTTTTCTGTTTCCAAGCATCCAAACGGAGTGTCTTTGCGAGGAGCGAACCCCGACAACCGAAGCTAACTTCACCGGGTTCGGCCAAACTCGTTTTGGCCGAACCCGGCAAAAAAATTTCCGGTCCGCGACGTCGGAAGACATTCACTGTGCATGGTGCTGAAAGAGTTAAACTGTTTCAGCACCATGGACAGTGACTTGCGATCCCAAAATACATGAACCTGTAAAAAAAAACCGAAGTTCTAACTTACCGATTACTCCTGTCTCCTTCCTGCAGTCCGACCTCCCGGGATGACACTTCAGTTCAAGTGACAGCTCCAGCCAATCACAGGCCAAGCACAGGCTGCAGCCAATCACAGGCTGCAGCGGTCACTTGGACTGCCGCGTCATCCAGGGAGGTGGGGCCCGATGTCAAGAGAGGCGCGTCACCAAGGACGCGTCACCAAGGACGCGTCACCAAGGCAACGGCCGGGAAGTTCTCGGTAAGTAGGAACTTTATCTTTTTTTTTTACAGGTTTTTCGCTGTTGTGTTCGGCATTCACTGTCGAGGGTGCTGAAAGATTTAGCTCTTTCAGCACCTTGGACAGTGACGGGCGTCGACAAGCCTCATCTCTATGATGCCGGCTGCGCGAAAATCACGCAGCCGCGCATCAGACACGCATGACACACGCAGCTGTCAAATGGTTTTTGCGCTCGCAAAACGCCGCGTTGTTTGCGCGCGCAAAAACGCAACGCTCGTGTGAATCTGCCCTTTCAGTGAATTCACCATAACAACTTCCTCTGGCAGAGAGTTCCATAGTCTCACTGCTCTTACAGTAAAGAATTTCCTTCTACTTAGAGGATACCTACTTGTTATAGTTACAGTCCTGGGTATAAATATATCATGAGAGAGAACCTTGTAGTGACTAATGATATATTTATACATAGTTATTAGGTCACCGCTCAGCCATCTTTTTTCTAAATTAAATAACCTAATATATAATTCATTTTAAAATAAAAACAAACACATATTAGAATATATGGAATCGGAACTATAAATATAAATAAATGAAGTTATGGCTACATGGAATAGTCGTTGAGGTTTATTTTACCACAATTGAGAAGATCATATCCAAAAGACATATCTTTGCAGGTGAATCTTGCATGTTTTCTAGCTAGAATATAGAGGAATAATGAATAAGAAGCATCAAAGAAAGAATACAACATAGCTCCAAGATCTGGAGAGACTGTATAGAATACCACAATATCTGTGTATCAGCACAACAGTCATTGTGATCAAAAGTCGAGCTTGATATAGCTGAAAGAAAAAAAATGCCATAATTTACAAGTAACTAAAGATATGAATAGTGCATGATACTTACGATATATATACAGTGTGCTGTATATAAATAACTTTTACACTTCAAATCTATAGTTTTTCTCAATATACTGTAGTTCTTCTCTAGTTTACTCCTTAAAGAGGCTCTGTCACCAGATTTTGCAACCCCTATCTGCTATTGCAGCAGATCGGCGCTACAATGTAGATTACAGTAACGTTTTTATTTTTAAAAAACGAGCATTTTTGGCCAAGTTATGACCATTTTTGTAGTTATGCAAATGAGGCCTGCAAAAGTCCAAGTGGGTGTGTTTAAAAGTAAAAGTCCAAGTGGGCGTGTATTATGTGCGTACATCGGGGCGTTTTTAATACTTTTACTAGCTGGGCGTTCTGATGAGAAGTATCATCCACTTCTCTTCAGAACGACCAGCTTCTGCCAGATCACGCTGTGACGTCACTCACAGGTCCTGCATCGTGTCAGACGAGCGAGGACACATCGGCACCAGAGGCTTCAGTTGATTCTGCAGCAGCATCGGCGTTAGCAGGTAAGTCGATGTAGCTACTTACCTGCAAACGCTGATGCTGCTGCAGAATCAACTGTAGCCTCTGGTGCCGATGTGTCCTCGCTCGTCTGACACGATGCAGGACCTGTGAGTGACGTCACAGCGTGATCTCTCGAGAACACTGTAATCTACATTGCAGCGCCTATCTGCTGCAATAGCAGATAGGGGTTGCAAAATCTGGTGACAGAGCCTCTTTAAAGACGGAATATCTGGCGTCTGACATGGACCTGCATATTGAATATTACTTATTGTACAATATCTTTGGATTATCTTTGCCTTGACTTTAATGAGAGTCATGTCTGGATTTAGGTTTTGTTGCCAGTCTTCCTTGCATATGTTATCAATTTCAGTGAACAGGGAAAAGAAGCAACTTTGCAGCCGTGATCCTAATGCCACCTCAAGATGTATGTTGTGATCTTTCTCGAATTTCAAGCACAATTATTCCTGTAAGTATTTCTTATTTGGTAGCTAAATAAATAATTCCAATAATGTGTTCTTCTTGATTTTGCGTTTCATTTTGATTTGTAATTTGTAAAATTTAGAAAATACCTTAATTAAAAAAATATAAATTTTTCTAAATTTTACAAGCATTTCATAAATAACAGTAATAATTAACAAACACATCAAAGGAAATTATAGTAGAAAATATTTTCTTACTGAGATATTTCCCATGCATGACTTTAGGCCACAACTATGATCATCAAGATCAGCGTCGACAGAAACTGAAAAGAAACACAACTTCAAGATTTACACAACATAAGGGCTAAAAATACAATCTCTACAAGCTATTATTATTATTGTTATAACTGTTATCATTGGTTATATATACTATTTATTGACAGTAATAAAATAAATAATTGCAGGGTTATTCCCATTTTATAAAGTGATGGCATATCGGAAGGATATGACATCACTTTATGATCGGTAGGGTCCTTCCTTTGGGACCTCCACCAATTTTGAGAATTTAGGGGCCACAGTGCTGATTAAGTTTCTCTGCATAGCTTCGCTCCCAGCTTCCCATCTGAGCAGGGAACTGCAGCTAGCCCCATTCACAGGTGACTGGAGTGCCACTAAACAGGGAAACACAGTGAAGGTAACATGGACGCAGTGCTAAAGTAGCACTGTGGCCCTTCCTTCTCAGGCTCGGTGGGGGTCCCAGAGGTTGAATCCCCACTTATAAAGTGATGACATACACTAGCGATGTGCAATCACTTTATAATATTGGAGTACTCCTTTAATCTAGGCTGTACCCATACACTGGTACTAACATATGTTATATTCATATACCCCATTGTAAAATAGGAGAAATATCTTACCAAAGTGACTGCTTAGACCCACAAGTAGGAAAAAAAATAGCGATCTTCATAGTGGCAGCAGTTGATATACATGCCCACTTCAGTTTTTTCCTTTAGGGTGCTATGCGTTGTTTTTACAGATAGCACCCTGAACCCATGCACACTTCCGTTGTTTTAATGGCACCGTGCGGCCGTTCCGTCAAAAGTAGGGTTTTTGACGGACAGTCCCGGCCTTCCCATTGAATTTGATAAGTGAAACAACGGGCTGCACACAGAAGCCATCCGTGTGCAGCCCGTGTGTGACGGGATCGTCAATAACGGCCGCTCAACGGCCGACGGAAGTGTGCATGAGGCGTTACCAACCACAGATAAGTTACACTGAGTGAATCCACTTCATTTACATGGTAGAGAGACAGCTCGGGGATGTTGACTTTAGCGTCATTGTTGACTTTTGATATAGGACAAAGTAATTATCATTTTCATCTTAAGCCACTTCATCTTTGAAATTATAAATGCTTCTTCAATCTTTATTTATAAAAATAGTTGGCAAACCTTGTGTTACTATCTATTTGTTTTTCACATACCTGCAGTCTAATCCTAAAATTAAATAACAAAATCCTACTTTTTAGTTTTACAGATTAATTCAATCTCTAATCCTCAATTTAGCTACATTTTAGCACCATAGGAAAATAAATCTTAAAGGAACACTACATTAAAAAATGAAAAATCATCCATTACATCTTTTTTATGTGTTCCTCAGGCTCTGATTCCATTTGTGTTGTCATAGAACTAATTCGATTTGACAGTGAAAATACCTCTGCATGCAGCGCTATTCTTCCCATCAAGGCAACGGACCCCACCACTAAAACCTCCGGGTGCCAGTGGTATCCGTCGTTCAACAGATCTAGCACTGTACTTTTGAACAGAGTCCTACCATCGCTGGCTAGAATAATCTAAGTAAGGGTATGTTCACAAGGCTCATTTTCGTCCATTTTTCGGGCCGTAAACGTCCAAAAAACGGCCGAAAAATTGGACGCCTCCAAACATCTGCTCATTGATTTCAATGGGAAAAACGTCATTCTGTTTTTTACGGGCCGTCTCTTCACACGGCCGTTTTGAAAAATGACCGCGTAAAAAAACGGCCGCGAAAAAGAAGTGAGGGTCACTTTTAGGGACGTTTTTGGAGCCGTCTTTCATTGACTCTATAGAAAACAGCTTAAAAAACGGCTTTAAAAAATGACACAAAAATCGCCATATTTTCAGAAATTTTTTGCTAAGCGTGTGAACATAGCCTAAGTGTCATTTGCAATCTGGACAAAATGAAAGTGTTATAGTGTACAGTGCCATGATGCACAAATAACATTGTCCTACAGAGTGCAAATCAAAGGCATATAGCATGCAAATAGTAATGTCATGCAATATGCAAATAGCAACACCAAAAAATTACCAGAAAATTGTACCATTATGTGTGATAATAACAGTGCTTACTCAACCAGATGTCCATTCATAGGCATTAAGCCACGCCTCTAATCCCACCAAATGCCCACCTATAAACACCCGGTACAGCACACACAGTATCATGCTCCCATAGTGCCTCCCACACAGTATAATACCAAATTGCTACCCTCACACAGTATAATACCCTCTACATGCCACCACACAGTATAATGCCCGCATAGCTGCCACCATACAGTATACTGATCCATAGATGCCCACATACAGTATAAAGCCAACACAGATGCCCCCATACAGTATAATGCCCACATAGATGCCCCATACAGTTAAATGCCCACACAGATGACCCCAAACAGTATAATGTCCACACAGATGACCCATGCAGTACAATGCCCAAATAAATTCTACCATACAGAATAATGCCCCCATAGCTGCCTCTTACAGTATAATGCCCCTATACAGTATATTGCCCCATAGCTGCCTCCATCCAGCATAATGCCCCCAAAGCTGCCCCTATACAGCAATATGCCCCCATAGCTGCCCCATGGGGTATAATGCCCCGTAACTGCCCTTATACAGTATAATGCCCCGTTAGCTGCCCCTAGTGCCAGTGCCCTTGTAGATAGTGACACGGTGCCCATGTAGATAGTGCTCACCCCCTCGTAGATAGTGCAATTGGAATTCCCTCTAGGAGTGGAATCCCCAGCCTGAGCATAGGCTGTGGATTCCGCTCCTAGAGGGAAGCCCTGATGTCACTTTCCATATATGGTCAGTAATGTCAGTGGCTACTCCATGAGCGGAATCCTCCTTGCCGACTCTGGCCGGGGATTGCACTCTAGGAGGAGCCCCTGACATCAATGTCCATATATGGACTGTATGCACAATTATGAAAAAATGTTGAGAGATCTGTGGCACTCCTCCGAGACTATTTGTCGAATGAACGATGTCTTTGCCGGTTGCCACCCACTGCGGTCCATCGGTGGATAAATCCTTCTTGCAGAGAACAAACATGTGATGAAGAGATGAGTAAAAGATGCAGTATCATGTGCAGTAATTACGCCAGGCTTGGAAGAAGAAGAAGAACGGGTTCTCTAAGATATTTTGCAAAGCTACTCTTTATTAGAACGTAGAATGTATTACGCTATATGGTGTGTTTTTTTGTATCCACTCGTGCAATTTTAACCCCTTAGTGACCACTAATACGCCTTTTTACGTCGGTCACTAATGGGCTTTAGGCTAGGCTGACGCCTTTTCACAGCTGAGCTCCTGCTCCAACGCCCGCGATCGAAGTTTACTTCGATCGCGGCCGTTTAACCCGTTAAATGCCGCCGTCAATAGCGACCGCGGCATTTAACTTTGTTTACAGAGGGAGTGCGCTCCCTCTGTCACCCATCGGCAGCCCGCGAATGAAATCGCGGGTCTCCGATGGGGTGTCATGGCAGCCGGGGGCTTGATAAAAGCCCCCAGGTCTGCCCTGGACATATTCCTGTTAGGACGCGCCGGAGGCACGTCCTAACAGATTGCCTGTCAGATTTACACTGACAGGCAATAATGCTCTGGTATACGAAGTATACCAGAGCATTATAGCAGCGATCGGATGATCGCACAGTAAAGTCCCCTTGTGGGACTAATAAAATCAGTCATCAAAGTGAAATAAAGATTATTAATAAAAAGTACAGTAAAAAAATAAATAAAACCATTTTTTTCCATAAAAAGTGGTTTTATTTAGTAAAAGTGTAAAAAAAAAAAAAAGTACACATATGTGGTATCGCCGCGACCGTAATGACATTAATAAAGTTAATATGTAATTTAAACTGCAAAGTGAACACCGTAAAAAAAAAACGCAAAAAACCATGGCGAAATTGCAATTTTTTCCATTGCCCCCCAAAAAAGTCATAATAAAAATGAATCAATAAGTCCCATGCACCCCAAAACAATACCATTCAAAACTACGTCTTGTCCCGCAGAAAACAAGCCCAAAAAATCACTACATTGATGGAAAAATAAAAAAATTACAGCTCTTGGAAAGAGACGATGCAAAAACAAATAATTTTAGTTCAAAAGTGTTTTTATTGTGCAAAAGTCGTAAAACATAAAAAAAACTCTACATATGTGGTATCGCCGTAATCGTACCGACCCATAGAATAAAGGTAACATGTTATTTACGTCGCACAGTGAACGGCGTCAATTTAAAAACGCATAGAACAATGGCGGAATTTCAGTTTTTTTTCATAATCCCCCCCAAAAGGGTTAATAAAAGTTAATATAAAAATTATATGTACCCAAAAATGGTGCTATTAAAAAGCACAACTAATCCCGCAAAAAACAAGTCCTCATACAGCTATGTAGACGAAAAAATAAAAACGTTATAGCTCTTTGAATGCGACTATAGAAAAACGAATAAAATAGCTTGGTCATTAGGGCCTAAAATGGGCTGGTCACTAAGGGGTTAAATGTGAAATACAACTTTCTTATACCTTTCCCGGTTTTGTCACTACAAATGCAAGCACTTTGCACGTGCAAATAGTGTTACAGACCTGACGAAGGGACCAGTTTGTTCCAGAAATGCGTTGTCATTCTAATAAAGAGTACCTTTGCAAATTACCTTAGAGAACCCGTAATTCTTCTTACAAGCCTGGTGCGGTTACCGCATATGATACTGCATCTTTTACTCATCTCTTCATCATATATTTGGACAGTGACCTCAGGGGTTTCCTCTAGGAGTGGAATCCCCGGCCAGATCACTAACATCCCTGTCCATATATAGACAGTGATGTCAAGGGCTTCTCCAAGTACAACGCTTAAAATGCTGGGACAGGGGAGTCCTCGACGAGCGGAGGAGCTCCCTCTGCTCCTCTGCTCTGAACTAATTCTGCAGCAGGGAGCTGATGGTTCCCTGCTTCAAATTTGGGTTCAACTGTATCTGCATCCTGAAGACGCAGAAACAGTTTACAGCGGGACATACCCCCGGCCGCCGGGACAGCGGGACACCCCCCGACATCCGGGAGTGTCCCGCTGATTCCGGGTGGTTGGGAGGTATTTGTAGACTATGGCAGAGCAGGGAGATATGAAGGATGCAGATACTGTTGAATGTGGTGTCGCTACTGCTGTAGCAGCCATAGTTGCTGCTAGCTAAGCCTCCGGGCATGGGGGGCCATGCCGGCTGGTGGCACGGGTCCCCTCATGCCGCGGGCACCATATCAGATGCTATGGCTGCTACAGCGGTAGTTACGCCACTGCCCTGGACTTTATATAAGTATCGAAGTCCGAGTAAAGAGATAACAAAGCTGTCTAAAAACTGGTTTGAACTAGGTTTATCTCATGTATAAAAGCTATAATACTGAAGGTAGCAGCAGACATTTTGCCATATTGTCTCCTTATCGATAAGAATAAAAGACGCACATTCTCTATTCAGGTGACTCCTTGAATCTCTTTGATAAGTACATAAATTCTTCTAACAATTTTGAGCCGGGAATTCAACATCTCCTGACTCCTCGTCTACCCGAGGACTGCAAACCGTGCTTGGGGTGAGTTATTTAATGAACTCACTAAATCTAAAGACCTCCGACTGAATTGCCGTTAAACAGAGGCCAGTCTGATGGGATCTACGGGTGGAGTGAACGATTCTAAAAGAATGTATATAAAAGAATTGAGGATTCGAGTTTTCATCTGAATAAAGGTAATATAATTTTGTTTATATATGTTTTTATTATTTTTCATATTTAGACATTATAAGGTTATGTGATAGAAACCTAAGTTGGATCTTAGGTACTAAGACTGGGTCTTAGTTATATTAAGCACAGGTCTTAATATAAAAACCTGGAAATAACGGTTCTCGAGGTTAGAAGTTGATAGCCTGTGTGAGAAGGCTACAGGTAATAAATAACTCCGTGTAGCACGTAAAAGATAAAGTACTTGGACATTTGGAGGCTCTCCTATAGATTAAAGATGATAGAGAATTAGCATTATTTGTTGTATACAGTTCAATATTTTTGTTAAAAGCATTGAATGATTGAGATATGAGGGGAACAGCTTTGTCTTTGTAAGTGTCTGAATTGTGCTGTGTAAGGTAATGATGTGTATAGGTTTATGCTTCTGTGAATGTATGATATGAAACATATATGAGACTCCTTGACTGTGACGAATGAATGTATCAGGGTTAAATAAATAAAACCCTGTGTGTATAAGGGAGTCCAATTAGGTATGGTCCTAGGTAAAATTGTTACCAGGACAAATTTGTAGAAAAATATTGTTAAAACACCCAGGAACATTAACCCCTTCCCTCTTTAGCCACTTTTGACCTTCCTGACAGAGCCTCGTTTTTCAAATCTGACATGTTTCACTTTATGTGGTAATAACTACAGAATGCTTTCATCTATCCAAGCGATTCTGAGATTGTTTTCTCGTGACACATTGCACTTTAAGTTACTGGCAAAATGTGCTCAATATGTTCAGTATTTAATTGTGGAAAAACAACAAAATTTAGCGAAAAATTGCAAAAATTAGCATTTTTCTCAATTTAAATGTATCTGCTTGAAAGACAGGCAGCTATAATACACAAAATTCTTGCTAATTAACATCCCCCATATGTCTACTTTAGATTGGCATCGTTTTTTGAACATCCTTTTATTTTTCTATGACATCACAAGGCTTAGAACTTTAGCAGCAATTTCTCACATTTTCAAGAAAATTTCAAAAGGCTATTTTTACAGGGGCCAGTTCAGTTGTGAAGTGGCTTTGAGGGCCTTATATATTAGAAACCCCCAAAAAGTCACCCCATTTTAAAAACTTCACCTCTCAAGGTATTCAAAACAGCATTTAGAAAATGTCTTAACCCTTTACACATTTCACAGGAATTAAAGCAAAGTAGAGGTGAAATTTACAAATTTCATATTTTTTTGCAGAAATACATTTTTAATACAATTTTTTTTACAACACAGAAGGTTTTACCAGAGAAATGCAACTCAATATTTGTTGCCCAGGTTCTGCAGTTTTAGGAAATATCCCACATGTGGCTCTAGCGTGCTACTGGACTGAAGCACCGGCCTCAGAAGCAAAGGAGCACCTAGTGGATTTTGGGGCCTTATTATTGTTAGAATATATTTTAGGCACCATGTCAGGTTTGAAGGGCTCTTGCGGTGCCAAAACAGTGAAAATCCCCCAAAAGTGACCCCATCTGGGAAACTACACACCTCAAGGAAATTATCTAGGGGTGTAGCAAGCATTTTGACCGCACAGGTTTTTTACAGAAGTTATTGGAAGTAGGCTGTGAAAATTAAAATCTAAATTTTTTTAAAGAAAATGTAGGTTTAGCTAATTTTGTATCATTTCCACAAGGACTGAAGGACTGCCGGTGTGTGTGTGTGTGTGTGTGTGTGTGTGTGTGTGTATATGTGTCTGTACGTCTATATATCTACCTGTATGAATATATTCCAGAATGTGTCTATGTATATTTGCCTGTATGTCTTAATATCTGTCTTTATGTATGTACAGTATATATGTTCCAGTATGTGCGTTTCTATATATGTGGTTAATTTTTGTTTTTTCTGCCTCCCATTGATTTCAATGGAAGGGCCGAGGCGGAGCCACACAAAAAAGGATGTCACTTTTTTTACCGCAAGTAGCTAAAAGCCGCCCGTGAGAAAAAACGTCTCTGCCTCCCATTGAAACCAATGGAAGGCGATTTCGGATGTTTTTTGGCACTGGTTATGACGCGGTTTTCACATCAAAATCAGCGCCAAAAAACTGTGAACTGGACCTTAAAAACATCCAATTTAAGGCAGCAGATGATGAGGATCCTCTTTTACTTATACTCACTAAGGCAGACAGGAGAGAAAAGAATGGGGTGCGACTGTGACCAGTCCCTGAGAAAAAGCGGAGCCCTCAGATGGCCTGTCCTGTATCCGTCAGGCTGCAAAACCAGGCCCCATGAAAGTTTAGCCCCGTGGTGGGTAGCAGGTCCTGACACTGGACAGTTGACATATTACGATGCAGCACATAACAAAAATTGCTGAGTAAATTCAAATTTTTATTTTTTTCTATGTCCGATCTAAGGAATGGAGGGTCTGATCTGGGGGGATTATGGGGCCTAGCCCTGTGCCCCTCTCTTTGTTCTTATGCCCCTAAAGGCAGAGAAATAAGAGGAGGATTCCTCTAGTTTAAATGCAATAGCCCTGTCAGTTCCTAACACTTCAGGGGACTGAGATTCTGTTTGCTTCAAATATGGAAGGGGCCAGATGGTCAACACTACTACTTTACTGCAAATTGTAATTTTATGAAATGTTAGTTCTGTAGTTAAGTAATTACAGATTTTTAATGCAGTCACCATAATATCAAACATCTTACTGACAGCAATACAAGACTATTTCACAGAAGAGCTCCCTCAGTATAGTGCATGTGTTCTGGGTATTGAGGGAGCTGGGAGGCACCTGCAATGAGCCAGGGGGCACTCAACAGCTTCTTGGCAGATGTACTGTATTATAATCTCTTGGCAAAAGCAAACCACATTTTCAAGACACAGATCAGTCTAATGAATCCCGACATTAAATCTGGAGAAAAAACTCCTGAAAATGTCACTTTTTTCATTGGAGTTTTTGAATTTATTTCTAAAGTAAATATAATTGGCGCATAACTCAAGCGCCTTAAGTACATTTTAACCCCTTAGTGATTTAACTAATTTTAGACTTTAGAAGGACTAGTCAATTTTTTTTCTCCCTCTTTGTTCCAGCAGTAATTTATTTTTCTTCTCTAAAGCTGTATGAAACCTTATATTTTACGGGACAAGTTGTAGTTTTTATAGGAACCATTTTGGGCTACATTTAAAGTATTGAATAACTTTTATTAATTTCCTTAGGGAGGAATGCAAAAAAAATAGCAATTTTGCTATTGTTTTTTTTTAGACTTGGGCCGGATTCACACGAGCATGTTCGGTCCGTGATATACAGACACTGTATGCCGGCAGTATTTCCCGGACCGAACACACTGCAGTGTTTTCAGTACGGGACAGTTTTCTGCAGCGAGGCAGGGATTCCTAGCATTGTATATAACTATGACGATAGGAGCCCGGCTCCCTGCATAATTGGTCTGGGAAATACTGGCCGGCATATGGTCCGTATATCACGGACTGAGCACGATCGTGTGAATCCTTCATTGATTTTAATGCCTTCGCCTGTATAAATAAAATGTTAACTTTATTCTACGGGTCTTTATGATTATGATGATACTATATTTATACAGTTTTTGGTATATTCTATAAATCAAGAATACAGAGCAGCTGTATCTCACAAAGTAATGCTACTATAGTACTATTTATAAAGTTGCATCATTTACACTGACTGACATTTAAATAAAAAAATACTCCTTCTATACTACTTAATTCCTTCTATGAGCCTTCTATGAGCCAATTAAACTCTGGATTGTTTTATAGTATAAGCGTTGTACATCCCACAAGGCTAGAATATCCCACTGTGTATGAGATAGTGGATAGTAAATTTTCCAAATTTGTATTGAAAATGAAAGGATGAGAAGTTCTCTCCTGTCGCTGAAACCTAGAATGGAAAACAAGTCATGAGAATAGATATATACAAGGGTACATAAGGAAAACAGAAGAAGCCTATGTTCAATAGCTAGATTGGACAAACTATTATTTATCAATGAAAATAAAATACATTTCCTGCCTGTCTCAAAGCGAATGCTCCGATTACATTTTGAACATTAATGAAATGTAAAAAGCACACAGACAATAGCAGCACACATAAAATAAAAAACAAAAAATTAAATAGTAAAAAAAAGTATTTGTCTTCTATCCTGTACACTATATAATGAGCATTCTCCTATATTGCTAGAGAAAAAAAGACAATGCTTATAAAATTAAGAAAAACATTTTTTTTAATCTGTTTTTTTCCATAGAAAAAAGGAAATATTTTTACTTACCGTATGGTGACAAATAGATCATCTGAAGGGACGCCCCTCCTATGCGGGTTTCTTCTCTCAGATGTTGTTTGCGAAACACGCTGCAGGAGATGATTGAAACTCGCAACACTCATGCGCATGTAGTTGCTTAAATTTGGATGTTCACTAAGCTCTAGGTATAAGGTGGAGTACACACCGTGGGTCATCCTGGCAGAAGTGATGTGATGGACCCAATATAGCCATTATCAGCTCTCACTCTCCTGCCTTCTTCTCCTCATCTTCATGAACAGCACATCAAAGCTAAGAACGAGATGTGCAGGCAACATTGTGTTAGCAATAAATAACTTCAAAACCGTAAAATCTTGTAGCAAAACAGGAATTATACTCTTCTCAGTTCTCAGCAAGGATTATGTCCAGAATGAAGCCAGTTCAGATCTTCATCTGTTTTTTTTATCACTTCCTGGTCATCCTTCAGGCAGCAAAGAAAGGGTTAAGCTTCCGTTTGACCACAATTGGAAAGATAAACACAAGTTAATTAGCAATGATAACAATTAGCGCTTGACCCAGAAGGACCCTATAACAGGAGCCAGAGCCAGAAAGCTATGCGTTTATTTTCTACTGTCGCTATTGGATCATTTTGGGATACTTCTCAACGCACTTCTGTTCATACCCAGTCACCTGAAGCCGGTTACTCTGATTCAGGCCTCCTCGATGCTTACCTGGCGTTAGACCAGGTTTCAGGCTGAACGCTATTGGAGCCGGGCGTTTCCTCACAGCATGTGTCTCAGCACCACGGGCCACATACATATTATGGAATATCCCGCTCACCATCCCCAGAGGCTTTGGATTTGCCCAAGAGCCCACTGAGGGGATAGGATACTACCGCTGAAGGCGGGCTGTGGCCTGCAGCATGTACAGGCCTCATCCATGCCACACCTCTCAGCTGCAACAGCAGCGCCTTCAGATGCAAAGCTTCGTCCAGCAATATCCCAAGCTGAAAATATAAATTAGCCACAGCTATCTCCCCTGGTCGGTCAGGCCCTACAGGAGTCTTTTCATTCTGCTCAAGCTCTGCACCCCAAAAAACAAAGGAGTCAGAAATTGGTACCTCATGCATATCAACATTTGCTTGCCCAGGGCCGATTCTAGCTATTCTGCTGCCTGATGTGAAAATTGAAATTGCGCCCCCCATATCTTGATTGACATACTCCTGGCATTTCTACATTACTACCAGCCTCCTCTAACTCTTTCGCATGCGCCAATTGCAGAATACACCTCGCTGCACAATGTCTTCCCATGGAGCACAAGGCAATGGCATATCCAAAGAAGCTGGAGGAGACTGGTAGTGATGTATAACAGCCAGGAACATGTTAGTCAAGCATGGAAAGGTGGGTGTGGAGTCAGGACTAAGTGACTCTTCAGGATAGCGGCACCGCTCCATGACCCTTTTAAAGAGTAATTAGCATACAACGTGCTCTGTTTTTTAATGTTGTCTTTATAGATTTTGCTGCATCTGATAAAAACCTACAGAGGAATGTTTGGAAATATATTCAGGTCATGTATGACTGCATGGTGGCGGTTCATGGGGTTAAAACTATCTGACAGGTTCCCATTAAATATACAATGATTGAAAACCACCAGAACAGAGTTTAGCACATATATGTAGCACCCGAACCAAACTCGGTACATATATACAGCACCAGGATCAACCTCAGTACATAAATACAGAACAAGCACAAATACAGCTCAGTACAGACATCATTTGCAAATTCAGTGTAGCCCCTGCCATAAAGGTTTGTACAACATTTATATTGAGTGACTCACAGGAGACAGGATGTCTTCTCAGATTAGAGTCGTGCTTTTTCTCTTTTCTTCTCCATCCGGTCCAGACCACAGGCCTAATGATGGCCCATTTCTGCAGTTTGCCGCTCAGATGTCTTCAGCGTCTCACTTTTCAAACATGTCCACACCTATAAATGAAGATAAAATTATCATGGTGCCACACTCTATGCCCCTAAATATAATAATGCCATACACTGTGTCTGTGATTATAAAAGCACCATACGCTGTGTCCTACACTCACTGGCCCCTGTAGACAGTGCCCCTCATAAAGCCCCCAGCAGAAAGTGCCATAACCACTGTGCACCATGTAGAAAGTGTCACCCATTGTCAACCATTGTTACATCTCTGTAGTGCCATACACACTGTTCCCCCGTAGAAAATGTGACACACACTGTGCCCTCTGTAAAAAGTATTATACAAACATTGCTACATATAAAAGGTGCCACACACTGTGCCCTCTATAGAAAGTGCCATACTCACTTTGCCCCCTGTAGATAGGGTCAATTACACACACACTCTGCCCCTGTGAAAAGTGACACACATTGTGCCCTCTGTAAAATGTGTCACACACACTGTGCTCCTATGGAAAATGCCACACACTGTCCCCTTTGTAGATAGTGTCTCACACATACACAAACACACACATACACGCACTGTGCCTCTGTAGAAATTTCCACAAACTGTGCCCTTGTAAAAATTGTCACACACAAAGTTCCCTCACACACACTATGCCCCCAGAAAAGCGTTCCACATACACTGTGCCGCCACACACATACTGTCCCCATTTCCAATCTTTTATCCAACCATGCAGGCCTGCTCCGGTGAACCAATGCACACTCACTGTGCCCCTGTAGAAAGTGCCCCACACTATGCCCAATGTAAAATGTGTCACACACTCCCAGTATAGAGTGTCATACACTGCCCCTGTAGATAGTGTCACACACACTCTCACTGTGTCCCACATAACGAGTCACACTCTGTGGCCCTGAAGAAAGTGCCACACACTTTGCCCCATGAAGAAAGTGTCAGACTTTGTGCCCTATGTAAAAAGTGTCACACACACACACACACACACACACACACACACACGCACACTGTGCCCTGTAGTAAAGGCCATACACTGTAGCCACTGTAGAAGATACCACACACACTGTGCCACCTATAGATTGTTTGAATTACACTGTACTCCGTGTAGATAGAACCACACACTGTGCCTCTGCATAAAGTGTCTCATACACACAATATACCCCTATAGAAATTACCACACACACTGTTCCCTTTTTAGATAAAGTCACACACTGAGTCTACTGTAAAAAGTGTCACACACACTGTGCCATCTTTTGAAAGTGCAAAACACACAGTACCTGCTGTAGAAAGCGACACACACTGTGCCCCTTATAGAGTGTCACACCCGCAGTGCTCCCTGTAGATAATGTTACACACATTTTTCCCTTTGTAGAACGTCTCATGCACTGTGACCATTATTTTGGGAAGTGACACACGCTGAGTTTCCTGTAGAAAGTGCCACACACTAATCAAATTCGGTCTGAATTTCTAAAGGTTTTGGATTCTGCAAATCATGAAACTTTTGTGATTTGTTGTGCACACAAATTGTGGTGAAATATCATCAGTCAGCAAGCACAGGCCACCATTTTACAGATTATAAAAAGGATCATACTACTTCAGATAATATTATCAAAAATACAAGAAAAAAAAAGAGACATACAATCCAAGAAGTGTCCAGCACTTATTGGGGTCAAAGATACCTGGCTGGGAAACATCCCCAGTGCCCTGACAAATACAGGGGAAATACGAAAAACTCTGGTAAAGAAAAATGGGGCCCCTTTAACATACCAGATCATCGGCAGATAAGTATACCCAATACCTACGGGTAACAGTTTTATTGGTATAAACGGCATTTTGATAAATTGGATTAGAATCCAGTATTGTAAATGGCACAAGGTAGGTGGGAAGCTCTGTCACAGATTTTGTATTAGGTCCCAAAGCTTTAAGTTATGACTCTGAATGATAAAAAATAGAATTATTAATAATAATATTAATTAATATTAAGTATTGATATTTGTATTAGTAGTATTATTGCTATTATTATTACTATTATTATGTTAGTACAAATAATAAAGTTATTATTTTAAATATTTACTAATGTTTTAACTTCTAAAACTTGATAAATGTAAAAATGCTTTGTAGCAGCAAGTACAATGGGGCAAAAAACAAACAACCTGATTAAATGAAATACTTAATTTTGATAAATATTGACAGTATCTACATCCTTGTAATAAAATAATGACACAATGACAATATTGTATATTGTGCCAATCAACAAATAAGGAAAAGTGACAAGCTCACCCTCAAGCATTATCCTGGATGTATATAAGGAGAGCATATAATACTAAAATTTCAACAAAGCTTTCACTTTTTATTGCAGTTAAGAGCTGATTAATTAGAATTGCACCATGAAAATTGCAGTCATCTTCCTTTGTCTGAGCATCGCTAGTTTCATTGGTAAGTTGTAATATTGTTAACATTTTATTATAAAAGTTAGTGTATATAATGTCTTGTGATTTCCACAATGCTCTAAATCTTAGAAGCCAGATTTATTTATATTTGAATTTTTACATTTTTAAATAGATGACCTAAATGGGTTATCCCATAAATAATTTTCATACCAAAGTCCAGAAATGCTATTTTTTAGCTGTTTTAAAATAATTAGCATTGTTTCTAGCATAAAATATTACCATTCTCATCTTTTTTTGTTGCTTTTGTGTACCCCTTGTTGCTGCAGCTAATCTGTGCTGCTGCGGGAGGGGGTCTAAGCAGAATCAATCTCTTTCCCTTTCTGGCCGCTATTGATATAGTCCCTTATTACTCTCCTTGCAGATAGGCAATATACGATTCAGAGAAGTGAGGATATATATTATGTGAAATCCACAGCATGTACAATAAAACAATAAATACTGAGTTGAAGTGTGCAGGGTTCATATCAGCTGTCAGTATGCAGAACTTTACAATTCTATCAGGCTGAGAAGAAGAAATCTTCTCAACTATACTGCCATGCTACTGCAAAGGTTCTGCTCCTTCCCTGACAAGCAGGACTGAAAGCTATTTCAATTAGCTGTTGTGAAGTAAACAGAGGGGAGACTGTGGGGAGAGTGACTCAGCATGCATGTCCATCAGTACTCAGCTCATTAGGTGGATATGCTCATTGCCACACATCTCTTTTTGAGACAAGAAGAAATGTAAGGAATGACACATCTCTATATAGCAGTATATGGTCTGGTTTAAGTCAAAGGTTCTATCAAAAAATAGAATCAAATTAGACAAACTGTGCCATAGATAAAAGTGATTGTAGAATCTAGCCAAACATTGTAGAAAGCAGAAATCTATTTAATGTCTATGTTAAACAGGAAACAACAATTTTCAGTCCAAATTTTAAATCTGAAAGAAGAGCCCTGAGGACAACTGAAATTTGGCATGATATCAAAGTCAGGTTTACGTTTTTACATAGTGCTTCAAAACATTGTTAATCTCATTCCTCTTGACATTATTCAGTTCGCAAACATTATATGGTTATATTAGTAAAGGAGTTGAAACATCTCCCAAACAAAACTTATAATAGTTAATGATAGCCACTAACCGCAATGGGTACGTTCTAGGTGGGCTTACTACGAATGTAGAAGCTATTCATGGTTATTACTAAAGCAAATAGGTATAGCTAAGTAAGAGATATCCTTTAGTGAACAGTATTCAAGATATGAACATGTAGAGATGTCCCACAGGATCATATTTAAATGTACTATTTTTTTTTTTACAAAAATGTATTTATGCATGTTTGACACTTTACATCTTATTTCCTTTTAAAAATAAGAGAGTTAGAAATTGTCTTTATTCCTTTTTTTGTATTATTTTGTTTACTTTAGAGGTTTAAAGGCTAAGCACATCTTTTGAAGGCTTTCTTTTGTTAAATATATGTATTAGGTGTTTTTAAATGCTTTTTTTTTATTTACTGCTTACTTTATGCTTTATTTACTTTTATTAAAAAAATTAAATTGTTTTTCCGATGCAGCTGCATCGTTCACTATCAGCCGATTCCGTCAGTGAACTCAACTGACGGCTCAGCGTTGAGCGGGCCTGCGTGTCTCTACACAGGTTCACCATAATATCGATCATATCTAAGTTGGTCAACTATCAGTTTAAATGGTTATTCCCAAGTGTAGTCCTTTTTTTTTTTAAATGCATCTGAGGCTGGGTTCACACGACCTATTTTCAGACGTAAACGAGGCGTATTATGCCTCGTTTTACGTCTGAAAATAGGGCTACAATACGTCGGCAAAGATCTGCCAATTCATTTGAATGGGTTTGCCGACGTACTGTGCAGACGACCTGTTATTTACGCTGTCAAACGACGACGCGTAAAAATACAGCCTCGTCAAAAGAAGTGCAGGACACTTCTTTGGACGTTTTTGGAGCTGTTTTCTCATAGACTCCAATGAAAACAGCTCCAAAAATGGACGTAAAAAATGGCGCGAAAACGGCGCGAAAAACGCCGCGAAAAATGCGAGTTGGTCAAAAAACGTCTGAAAAGCAGGGTCTGTTTTCCCTTGAAAACAGCTCTGGATTTTCAGACGTTTTTGGTCACTACGTGTGCACATACCCTTAAAGGGACTTTGCCACCAGTTTATCAATTACTTTTGTCCTAAGTAATCTAATATGCCTTTTACTGCTGATAACTACAGTGTGATTTGTTTTTAAAAAGTTTTTTATTTGTAAAGTTATGAGCATTTTTCTAAATATGCTAATGTGGCTCAAATAGACAAATAAGAGGTGACTCTTACTTTTCATTCTGGGCAGTGTAATGTTTTCTGTATGATGCTGGCCTATCAGCATACAGCTTCACCGCCTTCAATGCCTAGCAACAGAGTGTGATCATATAGTACACTGGTTCCATGCCCGACTGTGTTTTCAACTGGCAAGATATCTCTGGTTGTGTCACAGCTAGAATTGCGATCCTTGTGTCATATGAAAGATTAGAATCTTCACTTTCATATGCCACCAGAACCGCTGTTCCGGGTGGTCCACAGCCCAAGATATGGCTGTTCAAAGTGATCCCCATTCCCTCCAGCCTCACTCTCTCACACTGTGTGAAGCAGCTTTGTGCTGATAGGACAGAGTCAGAGGCTGTGAGGTAGCTCCACCTCAGGGCAACCGCTGCTGTTACCTCCCATTTGTCTAATAAAGGCTCATTTAAATAATTCAAAAAATGGCCATAACTTTGCAATTAATAAACGTTTGTTAAAACAAATGACACTGTAGTTATCAGCAGCAAAACACCTATTAGATTAGTTAGGAAACATGGAATTGATAAACTGGTGACAAAAGATAAATAAAAATCTAAACATACTGGTGTAAAAATTGTAAATTTAAAAATTTTAATATATTTTGGTTTTATTAACATTGACCTCCCCCCGATATTTTTCTTTTTTTTAACAGACACGTGTATGGGACAGAATGTCAAACTGCAGACTTTGGACGTAAGAGATAGTTGTTACACTTGTTTCTAGAACCTCTAATAGTATTGGCTAATTTCCATAAGAAAAAGATCCAATGTGGGAAACGTGTCTGTTTTTATGCACAAGCTTTTCCCAGATCTGATGCTGCAATCTTCTGCTTAAGATGATGATGATGATGATGATGATGATGATGATGATGATGATGATAGGGGACTGGGCAAACCTCTAGACTGCTGTGCATCAAAGAAAGATTAGTGTGTTGCTGGTCCTTCTTTTGTCTTTGGCTAGTTACCAATAGGTCTCGATCAAGGTGTAGGTGGAGCAGATGCCCGTCTAGGGTGTCATTGAGGAGTGGGGAGAAATGTTTACATTCAAATAAAAAAGTTCTGCTTTCAAAGTTGTTTGTGAAGACAAATGAAATCTGTGTCCAAGCTGCTGATAATGCTGTGAGTGCAGCAAGTGTTTTGGTAGGGTATGGAATCTGTCACGTATATATCATTAAGTTGAGAAACGGAGAAAGAAGAGGAGCTGCAGAACTCGGCAGCCCCTCTGTAGACCCGTGGTGTAGTGTCAATAAAAATCACACATGTGTGGAGGCGATAGGGTAGAAGGGAAATGAAGAGAATTTATTAAATATAAGTTTGCTAAGGATTGCTAAAATTCGGGTACAGGAGTGCAATGCAATATTGTAATGTGTATGGCTAGCATTTATAATGTGCTGTTATCCAGTATTACAATTAAAGGGGTTGTCCACTTTGTAGCATCTGTTTTAGTTAGAATGATCCCCTAGTAATAAGCTGATCACATATTATCCAGACCCTCTGCAATCAGATGTAACCTATGGGAGAATCCAGCAGCAAGTGAACAATTTCCCTGAAGAACCACCACAGGGCAAATAAAGCATTACTCCATGCATATTAAAATCAATGGACTGTCCATGATATGCAGGGTCCTCCAGAGCAAGAGACAATATTTTTAACTGCTCTCTGCTGCGGTTTAATAGATGAAGGTCATACAGAGGTAGCAAATTTTAACTTGACCCTTAAAACTTGATGCAGCTTGATAACTTATTACGTAACACAACAAAAGCTATTGAAAAGTCTTAGAAACAGTCAAGTCAAAGTTTCTTGCCACAGATTGCTCCATCTGTAAATAGAGGGCCCCATCTAATAAATCACAATCAGAATGCCTCTTTGCTTACTATACTGTCATTTTCAAGTGGTTGACTGAAAACAACAGCGATCGAAGGAAGTTGTAACTGGCCACTATTTTTCCTGCAGTGGCAAGCAAGTCTTTTTGAGTCTGTCATAGCTTCTATTGATTTATAACATAAAAATGATGTTCTCCTACTAATGTCTACTGACCTGCTTGCGATTATTTTTCAGAAAACTAAAATTGACTCTCATGTCCGTGGCATTCAAGCAATTGGTGAAAAATTTGAGATTTTGAAAGTAAGTTTAAACATAGATATATAATACTTAAAATGAAAACGAAGAAAACATTTGAAAGTAATGTGTTTGGCTGTCCAGTTAAAATTTTTCCAATTTTATTTTTTATATGATTAAAAGTTACAACAGTTTACAATCTACCCTCTGTATTAATTCCTCACTGTTTTCAAGAACTCTGCTTGTTGTTATTCAGTAGAAACATTTCTTTTTTTACATCCAGGGGATAAAATTCTGTCCATGGTCATGTGATGGCACACAGGTGCACGGCTCGTTACAGTATGTGTATCAGGGCTGTGTCTTCTAACGAGTTGTGCACCTGGGTGTCATCACATGACCATGGACAGAATTTTATACACTGGAAGTTCCTACCGCATAACAAATAAACAGAGATCTTGAAAACCGTGAGTACATTGGAAAATTGTATAACTTTTAATTTGCTGAAACTGGAAATCCCATTTATCAGTCCTCAGAATGTAATAACACAAGTTCCATTGCAACACAGAAATATCTTAACCCCTTCCCGCTCCTTGACGTACTATTACGTCATGGCAGCTGTATCGTTCGCGCTCCATGCCGTAATAGTACGTCTCGGGAGTAACGGCCGTTTCGGCCGTCCTCCCGACACATACAGGAGCTGTGACGCTGCTGTCTTGTTCAGCAGCTGTCACAGTTCCTACAGCGGGGACCGATCGCAGTGTCCCCGCTGATTAACCCCTTAAAAGCGGCGTTCTATAGAGATCGCGGCTTTTTAGGGGTTAAGCTGCCATCGCCGGCCTGCTACGCGACAGCGGCCGGCGATGGTGACTATGGCAACCGGACACCAAACAATGGCGTCCGGCTATGCCATAGACGGAAGCCTAGTGGGTCCTGACAACGTCAGGACCCACTATGCTTGCTGTCAGTGAGTAGCTGACAGTTTTAATACACTGCACTACGCATGTAGTGCAGTGTATTAGAATAGCGATCAGGGCCTCCTGCCCTCATGTCACCTAGTGGGACAAAGTAATAAAGTTAAAAAAAAGTTAAAAAAAGATGTGTAAAAATAAGAAAATAAAAGATTTAAAAGTATTAAAAGTAAAAGTCCCACTTTTTACCTTATCAGTCATTTATTATTAATAAAAATATATAAACAAACAAATAAACTATACATAATTGGTATCGCCGCGTCCGTAACGGTCTGAACTACAAAATTATTCCGTTATTTATCCCGCACGGTGAACGCCGTAAAATAAAATAATAATAAACCGAACCACAATCACAATTCTTTGGTCACTTCACCTCCCAAAAAATGGAATAAAAAGAGATCAAAAAGTCGCATGTACCTAAAAATGATACTGATGGAAACTACAGTTCGTTACGCAAAAAATAAGTCCTCGCACGGCTTTATTGATTGAAAAATAAAAACGTTCTGGCTCTTAGAATAAGGCAACACAAAAAGTGAATGATTGTTTACAAAACATATTTTATTGTGCAAACGCCATAAGACATAAAAAAAAACTATAAACATCTGGTATCGCCGTAATTGTATCGCCCTGCAGAATAAAGTGAACATGTCAATTATAGCGCACGGTGAACGCCATAAAAAAAAAAACGAAAAAAAAACCAATCGTACAATTGCTGTTTTTTAGTCACCACGCCACCTAAAAATAGAATAAAACTGATCAAAAAGCTGCATGCACCCCAAGAAAACTACAATGGATTCCTCAAGGGGTCTAGTTTCCAAATTGGGGTCACTTTTGGGGGGTTCCCAATGTTTTGGCACCACAAGACCTCTTCAAACCGGACATGGTGCCTAATAAAAAAGAGGCTTCAAAATCCTCCAGGTGCTCCTTTGCTTCGGAGGCCGGCGCTTCAGTCCATTACCGCACTAGGGCCACATGTGGGATATTTCTCAAAACTGCAGAATCTGGGCAATAAGTATTGAGTTGCGTTTCTCTGATAAATCCTTTTGTGTTATAAAAAAAATGGTATAAAGAGGATTTTCTGACAAAAAAAAAATGTAAATTTCACCTCTACTTTGCTCTAAATTTTTGTGAAACACCTAAAGGGTTCATAAACTTTCTAAATGCTGTTGTGAATACTTTGAGGGGTCTAGTTTCTAAAATGGGGTATTTGATAGGGGTTTCTAATATATGGGCCCCTCAAAGCAACTTCAGAACTGAACTGGAACCTAAAAAAATAAATAAATGAGGCAATACTTCATTTCTTACATTATACTGATAATGAGCCGTGCCCACCCCGAGATGACCCCAGTTTTGACCGTTTGTATAAACGGAGACCCCTATTAGACCGTTCCAGTGCCCGGTTTTCCCAAGCATTCACCCCCAAGACGTGTATTTCTATTGATGAGTCCCTGGTACATTTTAAAGGGAGGGTTCAATTCCGCGAGTACCTGCCGGGTAAGAGGGCAAGGTATGGCGTGAAGATGTATAAGCTGTGCGAGAGTGCATGAGGGTATACCTACAGGTTTAGGATATATGAAGGAAAGGCCACCCCCAAAGCAGACTGCATCCTGGACTACAATAGGTACATGGGAGGGATGGACTTGTAAGATGAAGCCCTACAGCGCCATGCAGTGTGGTATAAGAAGCTAGCCGGGCACATCATACAGATGGCATTGTACAATGCGTACATGCTACGTCGATGTGCAGGCCAGACGGGAACTTTCCTGGAATTTCAAGAGGTGATTATCAAGAACCTAACCTTTAGGGACCAAGAAGGGGGGGCACCCAGTACTTCTGGAAGCGAGCCCACACGCATCGTACCAGGGCAACACTTTCCAGGAGAAGTTCCCCAAAAGTCAAAAGAGGTGCAAAGTCTGCTATAAGAGGGCGATAATGGATGACACAATATATCAATGTGACACGTGTCCCGAATAACCAGAGCTCTGTATGAAAGTGTTTTAAAATTTATCATACATCCCTTGGTTTATAATTTACCCCAATTTTACTTAACCTGATGCACTCCACACAGCTTATCCCCCCTCGTCTTTCCCCTCTGGGCCCTGCTGTGTGTCCAGGCAGCTGATAACAGCCACATGTAGGGTATTGCCATACCCGGGAGAACCCACATTACAGTTTATGGGGTGTAGGTCTCCGGTCAAAATGCTCACTACACCTCTAGATGAATGCCTTAAGGGTGTAGTTTTTAAAACGGGGTCACTTCTTGCGGGTTTCAACTGTACTGGTACCTCAGGGGCTTCTGCATACATGACTTCGCACTAGAAAATCCCCAGTAGGCCAAATGGTGGTCCTTTCCTTCTGAGCCCTCCCATGGGCCCAAACGGCAGTTTATCACAACAAATGGGGTATTGCGGCACTCAGAACAAATTGCGCAACAGAATGGGGTATTTTGTTTCTTGTGAAAATAAGAAATTTTCAGCCAAAACTACATATTATTTGAAAAAAATAATTTTGTTTTCATTCCCAGCCCAATTCAAATAAGTTCTGTGAAAAAACTATGGGGTCAAAATGGTCACAACACCCATAAATGAATTCCTTGAGGGGTGTAGTTTCCAAAATGGGGTCATTTGTGGTTGGTTTCTATTGCTTTGATACCTCTGGGGCTCTGCAAATGCGACATGGCACCCGAAAACCAATCCAGCAAAATCTGTACTCCAAAGAACACACAGCGCTCCTTTCCTTCTGAGCCCTCCCATGGGCCCAAACGGCAGTTTATCACCACAAATGGGGTATTGCCGCACTCAGGACAAATTGGGCAACAAAATGGAGTATTTTATTTCTTGTGAAAATAAGAATTTTTGAGCTAAAATGACATATTATTGGAAAAAATATATCTTTTTTTAATTCCCAGCCCAATTCAAATAAGTTCTGTGAAGAAACTATGGAGTCTAAATGGTCACATTACCCATAAATGAATTCCTTGAGGGGTGTAGTTTCCAAAATGGGGTCACTTCTGGTGGGTTTCCATTGCTTTGATACCTCTGGGGCTCTGCAAATGCGACATGGCACCCGAAAACCAAACCAGCAAAATCTGTACTCCAAAGAACACACAGCGCTCCTTCCCTTCTGAGGCCTCCCATGGGCCCAAACGGCAGTTTATTGCCACAAATGGGGTATTGATGCACTCAGGAGAAATTGGGCAACAAAATTGAGTATTTTGTTCCCTGTGAAAATAAGAAATTTGGGTAAAAAATTACATCTTATTGGAAAAAATGTCATTTTTTTCATTTCAGAGCCCAATTCAAATACGTGCTGTGAAAAAACTGTGCGGTCAAAATGGTAACAACAACCCTAAATGAATTCCTTGAGGGGTGTAGTTTCCAAAATGGGGTCACTATTGGGGGATTCCTACTGTTTTGACACCTCAACACCTCTTCAAACCTGGCATGCTGCCTAAAATATATTCTAATAAAAAAAGAGGACTCAAAATGCACTAGGTGCTTCTTTGCTTCTAGGGCTTGTGTTTTAGTCCACGAGCGCAGTAGGGCCACATGTGGGACATTTCTAAAAACTGCAGAATCTGGACAATACATATTTAGTAGTGTCTCTCTGGTAAAACCTTCTGTGTTACAGAAAAAAAAATGAATAAAATTGAAATTCAGCAAGAAAAATGAAATTTGCAAATTTCACCTCCACTTTGCTTTAATTCCTGTGAAATGCCTGAAGGGTTAAAAAACTTTCTAACTGCTGTTTTGAATACTTTGAGGGGTCTAGTTTTTAAAATGGGGTGTTTTATCAGGGTTTCTAATACATAGGCCCCACAAAGCCACTTCAGAACTCAAGAGGTACCTTAAAAAAAAGGCTTTTGAAATTTTCTTAAAAATATGAGAAATTGCTGTTTATGTTCTAAGCCTTGTAACGTCCAAGAAAAATAAAAGAATGTTCAAAAAACGATGCCGATCTAAAGTAGACATATGGGAAATGTGAACTAGTAACTATTTTGGGTGGTATAACCGTCTGTTTTACAAGCAGATGCATTTCAATTCTGAAAAATGCTATTTTTTCTAAATTTTCTCTACATTTTGCAATTTTTCAACAATAAACACTGAATATATCGACCAAATTTTACCACGAACATGAAGCCCAATGTGTCACGAGAAAACAATCTCAGAATCGCTTGGGTAGGTTTAAGCATTCCGACGTTATTACCACATAAAGTGAAATATGTCAGATTTGAAAAATGGGCTCTGAGCCTTAAGGCCAAAACTAGGCTGCGTCCTTAAGGGGTTAATTTTCATAGGTTCCACAACAATTTTGAAAAAAATAATCACATAACAATTATTTTTAAAGGCATGTCACCAAAACAATTGGCTGTATTTCTTTTTTTCCCTATGCCATCCTGCAGTTGTAACTATAACCAAGTTAGTTAGATGGTGCACATTACATCTCACTACAATCACAGTAAAGTAATATTCCATCTCACAATTAGTATCCCATTTCTATATACTGTAGATATGTGTCTTTATCTTTTTTTTGCTACAAGGTTAGAGCATGGCCTTTGCATATCCCAGGATCCGGGGACCCTGTACCCATGAGATCTGTCTTTTTCCCACAAATCCAGAGTGACTGTTATCTGGATAACCACAAACAACACTAAACAAATAAATCCCAAAAGGCGATCACCAAGGACCCTAATTTATAATACAGTGGTCTATCAAGTTATAATGGCCTCAGACTGCAATATTTTCATATTGCAACAGCCTTTTCTGGGCCATCATAACTTGAAACCACATTAAACTTACAAAGCGACGAAGCTTGCCGATCTGTGGTACTATGCGATTGAATTACAGATTCAGCCAACCAGCGTGGATATTTTACTGGTAAAATACCTGTAAATGAGTGCATTTTAGATTGGGGCAAGTAGAGCCAATCAGCAGGTGCTGAATTACAGAAGTGCATATGCTGATTGGCTCTCTAGTGGCACATTTTTGCAGTACAGTGCAGTGCTAAATGTGCTATACTGCCATCTACCTGTGCCAGAATGAGCTGCTCCTTTGGACGCTAGATGAGCTTATATTTTTACTGTACACTGTGAGTGCTATAAAGGACCCTAAAGAAACTCCCGCCCGCAGCATAAAAATAAATTCCCCAGCTACCAGCAGTAATTTCTTTGCTTGGCACTATGCAAATTTATCACCAGACCCTGGATACAGTGCCACTGGATCATAATGGGATGGACACTGCACAGTTTTCTCACTAGGGATGTGATACTATTGTAGTGGCATCCTGGGGTTAGACAAAATGTCACTGGTACATCAGACTTTGGCACTGCAACATAAGGTCACTATGCCACTGACAATATAATTGATTGAATGTAAGTGGACTTCAGCTACAGACAACAGCTCCAGCTCTGTATGGGAAAACTAAGCATTAAAAGGGTTGTCCACTACCGGACAACTGATGACCTATCCACTGGATAGGCCATCAGTATATGATCTTGGGGGACCTACACCCGGACCCCACACCGATCAGCTGCTTCGGCTGCCTGCGGGCACCGGACGTCCATGCTGGAAGCAGATAGTTCTGGTCACGGAATAACGGCCAAGCTGCAATACTGCATCGCCTCTCCTATTCAAGTGAATCCAGCTCCATACATTGCATACTGTGCAATGAGATTTGGTGCCCAAAGGCAGCCGGAGCAGCTGATCGATGCAGGGTCCGGGTGTCGTACCCCCACAAATCATATACTGATGACCCATCCAGTTGATAGGTTATCAGTAGTCAGCTAGTGGAAAACCCTTTTAAATTTCAAACATGGCATACTAATGGACTAGCGTAAGACTTTATCAAATGGTTGATGACATGTATACAGTGGTGATTTGCAAAAATAAGTCAATTTAAAAAAGTTATGGGTCTAGGCCTTGAATCTTTTGAGAATTTAACATACCCTCCTGGGTTACATAGTAAATATGTCTACATGAGCCACAATGCAATAAAAGATAAATTAACTAAAAGGATAAAACTAAAATGTGTCATACAAAAAGCCCTCAACTTCTTTACCTTCTTTACAGACATGTCCCGAAGGTGAAAAGAAGACAAGGCAGCTAAGTCTTATTGAGGACCTCATCTTTGAACTGGTAATTTTAGCTTATATGTTATATTGATTTGATTTTTTTTTTTTAAATATGTGTAATGTCAAGACTTTTCCCAATAATAGAAATGGAGAAAATATAAAAATGTAGCAGTGACAAATAATCAATTTGACTGTTTCATGTCAATGGGAAAATCAGACATATGTCTGGCATACAGGTGTTTTTTCTCTGGTCCAGTGCAGTGCAGAGCCAGGGCCGAAGCAGAGAAATGGTGAGTGAAAGCCAACTATCGCTCGATCCCCGGGCCTCCACGCATCAATACTTTATTTGTACCCTGTGGGGGCACTTGGTGGACATTATACATGTGGGGGGCACTAAAGGGTGACATTATACTGTTGGGGTGGGAAGTAAGGACCATTATAATGTGTGGGGCACTAAAGGGGCCATTATACTGCATGGTGGGCACTAAAGGGGGCAATATACTGTGTGGGGGGCACTGAAGGGGGCATTATACTGTGTGGGGATTTAAGCGGGCATTATGCTGTGTGTGTGGGGGCATGAGTGGGCATTATACTGTGTGGGGGCAGTAAATGTGGCGTTATACTGTGTGGGACACTAAAAGGGGCTTTATAATGTGAGGGCACTTGGGTGGACATTATACTGTGTGGGGCTCACTAAAGGGGACATTATACTGTTGAGGGGGGAAAGAAGGGGCATTATACTGTGTGGGGCAGTAAAGGAGGCATTATACTGAGGGTTGGGCACTAAAGGGGGTATTATACTGTGTGGGGGCTTCTATGTGGGAATTATACAGTGTGGGGGCAGCTATTGGAACATTATATTGTTTGGGGGCAGCTATGGGGGCATTATACTGTGTGGGGGAAAGAAAGCACGAAAGGGACATTATACTGTAGGGGGCATGAATTGGGCATTATACTATGTGGGGCACTAAAGGGGCGTTATACTGTGTGGGGGCACTAAAAATGGCATTATACTGTGTGGGGGCACTTAAAAGGGCATTATACTGTGTAGAGACATTATACTTTTTTATGGGGCATTTTTTTAATGATGGTGGTGGAGTGCCGAAAGAAAATTTTGCACACGGTGGTATCTACCCTAAGGCTGGCCCTGCTGGCATGGCAAAGAAATTGTTAAAGAATGATGGCTGGAACCTGCAGGAAATGTAAAAGAAGTTATAGTGCTTTTACAATTTAAACCTCTGCTGCACTCTACAACTTTCCCTTCATCATCCATGGACATGACCACATGTCAACACTGGGAGAGTGACATGATTTAGTCTCAGACCATTTCTTTCATTTTATTCATTTATATTTTTGTATGATTTTTTTCATTACTAACTCATCACTCATTAAAAAAATAATAATATTAATAAAAAAACATTTAATGTTTTTCTGAAAAATGTATATATGAGAGTATTGCTGAGAAATGATTGTTAATAAATGACTTCTAATTTAATGAAAGGGTGTATCACACACAAATTACCGGGTAACACTACATACCCAATGTGCTATTGCAAAGGCTTACTCTTTATATGAATACTTTGTTCTTTTCAGAAAATGATATCCCTTGATGTTGGCTGTACTTTGAAGGATCTGTTAAAAATTATGGTAAGGTCTTTCCTTCCTATTTTATATTATTATTTTTTTTTTGCGTAACATTATTTCATGAAGGTGTTATTTCATCGAGTACTATTGATTTAGTTTATACAATGGTAATGTATGTTATTAAGTCATCCACATAGTTCAGTAGTTCAATAATGTACAGTGCTTACAATACATGCTTTATTTGTATTTTTGTCTTTATTTGTCTTCAATCCATCTTTTTTATTGTTTCGGGTCGACATTTTGGGGGCTTCGGAACCAATTAACAATTTTCCATAGCGTTATGGTTTCAACATACAATGGTCTTCCCGGAACCAATTAAAATTGTATGTTGAGAGACCACTGTATTCACATATTTTATTCTGATTAGTTAAATTATTTCCATAGGATACCATATTAGAAAGAAGCTTACCTATTCAGCAGGGTCCAAGAAACCCAGTATACCTCAATTGCCCCTCGTTTTTCAGCACTAACTATCCAACAAAATGTTTCAGTTTTAAAATTAAAATGTTGCTCGATTTTTCTATTTCGTATATTTTCTCAACAGCCATTTTGTTGTGTAAGAAATAACTCTAAGAACTGTCCCTAGAACTTCTTCTACATGGTACTGCATGTAACAATTATGGAAAAACACAGAAATATTGCACCAAATAGAATGTGCTGTTTTTTTAGTTTAATTTAAAAAAAAAAATCAAAATGTATTAGAGATTTTTCTAAATCTCACTCACAATTATGTTATATCTAGGCAGCTTAGTTTTCAGGGTCCAAAAACACAACGTGAAAACTAAGGCAAAACTTGTCTGAATTTAGCCATAGGGTGGAAACACACAGGACAGATACTCAGCGTAAAAATACACAGTGTGTTTATCCTGGAAGCCGCAAGAAATTCCACCCGAAAAACCACACCAAATTGTGGTGCAGTTTTATCCTTTAGGAATAATTTTTTTTAAAAAGTTTATACTTACCGCGGCCATAGTCATGGCGACACGTCCCTCTCTTCTGAGTGTAGCTTGCCTCCTGGGATGATGCTGTAGTCCATGTGACCGCTGCAGCCTTGGATTGACTACAGCAGTCACAAGGGATAATATGTCATCACAGGAGGCTGAGCTGTACTTAGAACAGAGGATTGCACCGCTAGGACAACGGTATAAGCTTTTTTATTCATTTTAACTTTTAAAAAAAAGCTTATTTTTCCCATTTGGGATTTTTACCCAGCAAAAGTTGCAAAGTAGCTCATTGTTGTGTGATTTACCTCTCCATTGAATTCAATGGGGAAAACGCGAAACAGGAAAACAGCGATTACACAGCATAAATTGACATGCTGCGGCATAAAATAACCCACAACAGAGGTCAATTTATGAATGTTTTTTTTCTGCAGATTTTTTTCTGCTGTGTGTGGATGAGATTTGTTCAAATCTCACCCATACTGCTGCTACTGTATTACGCTGCAGATTTTCTGCAATGAAATCCGTTGTGTAAAATCCACAGTGTTTACGCCTTGTATGTTCCTAATCTTATAGTGCTTTTTACATGTATAAAAAAATATTTTTCAAAAATCATATTTCAGTTTTACTTTCTTCTTTGTTTAGGAATTGCCACTTAATATCATCGAATTGATCTTGGTAAGAAGCAACATATAATTTAAAAGGAAGAGTAGCCACATTGGTTGTCACGTTGTAAATAGCTATTCCAGTACACTAGAGTTACGTGGATTGCCCCAACTGGTCAAATCCTTTCCAAATGTCTGATTGAGTGATATGGATGTCTTAAAGGGGGTCACCTTGGGGAGCTGCTACAAATAATGGCTCCCATTTTGAAGGACTTTTACAAGATCATCCATTTATTTAAATGATTGTCATATAATACTATTAGGGCAGAGCTGTGATCTGTGACTACAGTTTAGCTACGGTGCCTACAGGGAGTGTGAGGTAGTCTGAAATCCACCTCCTGCTTCATCATTGGTTTACGCTGCTGCTTTTTCCCTCCCACTGCAGCTCTGCATCTCCAGATTGGCTGCTGTGTATAAACACAAGCCTATTATGTGTTTACTAAGAAATCAGAACATGGAAAGCTGAAAGAAATAGCTTTAAAGTACAGACTACTAAGCCACACATTAGAAAAAGAAGATTATCAGGAAATATGAAATATACTGTATAAAATGATTTGGATAAGCCTTAGTAAAGGGGTCCCTGGAGAGTTGCTTCATGGTGTTATTGTAATTGTCATCTCTGATACCTACTTACTAAAGTTATTACATATTAAATCAACTTATAATTTTCAGGCAAACAATTTGGAAGCCCTATTGGAACAACTTAAACTTGAAACTCTTCTGAATTCTGTTCTTTGCTTGGTGGTAAGTTACAGTTATGTAGACTTCATCCCAGAAGTCCAAGGATAATAAAATAACATCAAAAGATAAACTATACAGAGACACAGACACATTATTGCATGTATAATTCGCAATACCATAAATTTTCCCATGAATAAAATTAGAATAGTACATATAAAACCATGTCTTCAGTCTATGTATTTATTTTTCCTGTTTGTTTATAACCTGTAGGAAGGAATCTTGGCACAAATTGGATGTGTTCTGAAAACACAACTGTTGACTCTAACCAATCTTTTGGTAAGTACTGCATTTGAATATACGTGTGTTATTTACAATATGTGTCTAGTCCCATATCAGTTAGAGGCACCTTTCATAAAGAGTCATTTATACATGGCACAGCTGCCCATAAAGAAAGGATTCCAAATGTATAGATGCAACTGAGCTGGGAATATATAAATGACACTGCTAGAATATTGCTGGTGAGATAGCATGAAATGCGCAAAAGAATAATTTGTCGGAGTGCTTCTGTAAATGATAAAATTCTGTCCGCCTGCAGCAACCACTAAAAAGAGCGTACTGCGTATAATTTTTATATTAAAGTCATTATTATGTATTATTTACTCAATATACAAGTTTAGATGAAAGAACAGAAAATGACAATGTTTTGATAATAATTAATTCCATTTGTTTTAATCTGTAATGTCATAAAGCTCCAAGTTTGTTCTTATTTTGTAGCAACTAGCTATGAAACTTAAAAAAGGCAGCCACCTGTAGTTCATGGAAGAAAGCATTTTTTTAATAAAAAGTTTTCAAAGCAATTGAAAGTCATTTAGAGGAAAAGCTAGCCATCTCTTCACCACTGGTAAAGAATTGTTCTTAAATGGTATCTAAACTTTTAAAAAACTTTTGACATGTCATAGTAACATGTCAGAAGTTTTGATCGGTGGGGGTCCAAGCATTATGACCCCCAACGATCTCTAAAATGAAACGGCTTCTGATCGTCTTTCCTTAGACAAATGCTGCCGCACACAATACTGTCAGGTGATAGAACATTAAACAGTCTGGTGAATCAATAAGGAGAGCCTGTGCATGCTGCAGGGCAAAAAGCTGGAGAGGAGGTTAGACTTTTGGGTTATGGGTTGCAGGCTTTGTGTGCAACCGGCCGTAACCCTGGGCAAGGGCACTATCAGAAATTACTTGGACCCATACAGTCAAAGCGTCGGGGCACCCATTACTGGAAGGTGTGGCAATGGATATTGGCAGGAGGGGGACTGGGGTGAAATGCAAACTGGCAGTGGCTCTGTGAAGGGGCAGGGCAGAGACAGTAGGTGAGCAGGAGCTCTGTCAAGAGACAAGGGGAGAGACTAGGTGGAAAGTGATCCGTGTGGAGAGAGAACTAAGAGAGCAGAATGTGACAGGGGCAGGAGTGTGGCCAGGTGGGATACGCACTGTGACAGAAGCTCTGTGGAGAGGCAGCTGGGAGACAGGTGGGCAGAGCCTCTGTGGGAGGCCAAAGGGGAGAGAGTAGGTGTGCTACGGGGCAACATAAATAATGATAAATCATTGCACTGAAGCTACTGCTTCAGCAGAGGCACTCACCAAGTTGCAGTGCCATCTGCTGCTTCTGGCTCCTGTAGAATCTTAGATTTTCCACCGCACGCTTGGACGAAGTCTCCACCTGCTCATGACATATCGCACACATGTCCTAAAAACGCAGATACAGTTTAAACCGGGATATGCCACCGGTTTGCTGGGACAGCGGGACACCACCCAGAATCCGGGACTGTCCCGCTGGATCAGGGACGGTTAGGAGGTATGCATATCTATGTATCTTCTGTGGAAGTATAGTCACATTTGATGTCAAGTCCCGCTTATGAATTGTGTTATTATGGGAAATGATGCCTTTACATGCTGGGCAGATTCATTAATAACCCTGTGGGCAATCCAGATTCTAAACATTTGCCTTCAGATACATAAGGAAAATACAGGCGTCAATACAGTAGTCTATAGTATGCAGATAGATTTAACTGCTGCCATGCATGTGTATAGTCAGAAAGTTCCCTCAGCTTATCTGATAACATTTTAGAGAATAGTCCTGTATTTTGATAGTCTTGTAATTCTCCAATAAGTTGAAGCTTCAACTCAAAGGAAGTTGTCAGTAATTTAGAACAAGTCACCTCTGAGTCACTTAATGTAACTGTACTGCTGTCACTTTTCAATGTGTAAAGCTGGTATCTGACCATTATTTGGTGACTTAATTATGAGAGGTATACTACTATACATAGAGCGGAGCCTCTGTATCTCAGCCTGCCGTGTTATAAATGTTGTCTTATAGATATACACTCTCCGATATCTATAATATTTTTTGGAGGATTTGGTAGGCAAAACATATAACCTAAAGCTTGTTCCTCTGACCTTTTAAGACATTTGCCATGCCCCTGGTTGCTATAGCTGCATCGATGGGTCATTTAAGAGAGTTGCCGATGGGTAGTGGCCAGCGGCCTTGAAGAGAAGTAGGGCAGGGGGACCCAGACTAAACTTTTGCACCAGGGCCTCTGAGCCTGTAGCCATGCCCCTGCTGTGATAAACAGCAACGCACATGAAATAACAATCGGTATCAGTGAAAGCTTCAAAACCTGTCAAAGGTACTGTGATCAGTGATGATTGTAGTAATGATAGGGAAAAAAATAAAGGGACATGGCTCTCCATCAGCCCCTGCATCATTAATGCCAAGGCTGGAGGTTTATGTATTCCTGCTAAAAAATCTAAAGTAAAAGAACCCTAGCGGGACTAAAAAAAGCTTATACAAAACAATTTTCATAACATGAAATGTATAATTCACAGTGAAAGACATTCTACTTTACCAAATTTTATGTACTACAAAATGTTTTTTTTATAAAGTACAACTCGTCCCGCAAAAAATAAAATTATAAGGCCTCATGTGTCTGCCTCAACCTAACAAAAAAATTGTTAGGTTATAGGAAAGCAAAAAATATAAATTTTCTCTATGATATTCTCAAAAGGCCAACAATGTCTTCGTTCTTCATGGTTTGATGACACCTCATGTGCATATAACCTATTAGAGCATTTAGATATTACAGAGAGGGTCCTCTGCTCAGGACTGCCTTCTATAAACCAGAGGAGGGAACTTCTAACAAACAGTGACTCTCTGTCCTGGCAGACTCGAGGCATCTACTGTATGTATTATCAGAATGCCATCTACGTGCCTGTATGCTACACTTCTCCTGCAGCAGTGATATGTTTATCGCTACAGGAACTCTCATATTAATAAGGTTGTCTGTAGTGAGGAGCAAAAACCCTCTACATCATGATCTTTTATCCTGGAAACTAAAGTGTTGATTTGCTTTGTACCTTTCCTTGCAAAATCCATTTTGGTAATACATGTTTTTTTTCTAGGGTCCCGTAACTGGTGCACTGGGTTCTGTAACTGGTGTACTTTCTATTGTCTCTGGTCTCCATAACACGGTTTCAGATGTTGCATTCTTCCTGACTGGGACTGTTCTTGGAAGTACTCTTGGTATTGTTAATGGTTTATTCCAAGCTCTCAGTGGCATCTTAGGTGGAGGCCTCTTAGGCAATGGTTTGCTAGGCTAAACACAGGTAATAAAATGCACAGACATTTCTTTCAATCCATGATATTTACCTAAAAAATCCAATGTATCTGAACGCCTACAAATTAGCAGGGTGTAAAACCATGAAACAGATGTACTATAAAAAGCACCATACGAAATTATAATTACTTGCCGTAATATTACTTTTCTTCATTACACTATTTTTTATTCGAGAGAAATAAATTGGACACCAGCTTTCTATTAAATAGTAGATTTTACAAACAATGTAGGTTGTGATGTTCACACACGGCAGATTTGTTGCAGAAACGACTGCGTTACAAAACTCTGCTCCATACATGTGAATGTGGTTGTTTCTGCAGCATGTACATGGATTTTTGCAAATGCCATTTAGATGAATGGAACGGTCACAGAACAACAAATCTACCACGTGTGAATATACCCTTATCATCCCCAGAAAGCCATGTATTATTGGCAACATCTAAGAGCTAAGTAGAAAATGTATCTCTCTTCTGCATTCGATCCATTTACATGCAATTTAGAAAAAACAATTCCTCATGTACAAGACAGTGGCATTAGTCGTTCTTACAAAGCAAATGAATACTGTGGGGCCTATTAGGAAATGTTTTATTTTCTGATAGTTCCTTATAGAGGTAGCGGTTTTCTAAAATCAACTAATAGGAAAATTTTGAAAATAAGGTGTTCACAATAATAGAGGTAATATAATGATAAATTAAAGCAATGTTGGATTTTCCATTTTCCAGCAAGCCACTAAATATCACTCAAAGTTCTAAAATGACAAAACCCATTAATTAATACCAAATATTAGTAAGTAGGGCAGATGGCTGAAAAGATGTAATGAAACCCATGTACTTTGGTCACACTTCGGTTACGAGGTGCATTGTAAAGCACATGTTGTTTGCCCTTTTCATGCTGCATCTCCAAGTGATATCATAACGTGGGCTTTTTTCCTACAAGTAGTTAACAGAAGATCACTCAAATTTGTCCCATGCCTAGATAATCACCATTAACATTGTTTCCCATCAGGCCTAGTATAAGGAATAGACGCTTAGGTCAATATGGTGGGGCGCAATTTATGGATTAAAGAATTCAATATTTTGCTCAGGTTAAATATTTTTTGGCATGTCACTAGGATGTGTCACCAATGTTCAATTGGCGGGGGTTTGACCATTGAGACCCTTCCGATCACTTTGTGTCCTGTTGTTTCCGCTCTGCTTTTTCCACAAAGCAGCATGGTAAGCCATTAAAGGGGTTGTGGAGAGAATAATAAAACAAACTGAAATATGATAAAGTAACAAACAAAACATAGCTCGCCTATAAAATCTCCTGCCGCTCCGGTGCTCCCTGCTGGTCTTTATTGACTTCCCTGCAGCAATGAACGGCCATTCTTCCACATAGTCACTGCAGCCATTCACTGGCCTCAGCGCTTAAGTGAGTTATATTTGGTTTGTTATTTTATCACATTTCCTGCAGCCGGTTTGTTTTCGTATTCTCTCAGAATACCCTTTAAGTATAATGAGTCAACCATGCAGGCTCTGAATAAACCAGGGCAGAGCTGACGTGGCACAAAGTTGCATGGTTCTTTTCTAGTGCTGATGCTACTTCATTTTAGCGATCAGCGGGGGCAACAGCCGTTAGACCCCTGCCAGTCAAACATGGGAGGTATATCCTGGTGATATGTCACCACTATCTATCTAAAGACAACCTCTTTAAATATCAAACTGAATGCTGTGCCCATCCAATTGATAGCTCTGCAGGTGCTTGGGTCCAATAGGGACTATTTCCATTTAGTGAGCGAACTGTCACACAGAAATAGATTTTCACCATGTGAGAATAGCCCACTGTAATTAACCAGCGCTTTCCTATATAGTGTAGTGGGTGATTAGAGAACGAGTGTGTTGGGCAGCAATTTTAAAAGGAAAGGGGCCTCATTCTTAAAGCCCTGCCTTGGTCACCAAAAAAGCTTGACCAGTTCCTGTTTCTCTTACCTTTAAACAGTACCAGTGGGATTCCCTTCTAAAGGGAGATGACTGGAACCTAGTGAGACCTAGATTGCTTCTGCACATTCAATGAATGATCTAGTTACACACACACATACATATATATAATATCTTGTATGATTTACCTACTAACCATGTCTTTTCCTTTTTGGCAGGTCCTTCACATCACTATGACAAATGCAGGTCATAAGATTTCATTTCTTTCTAACAAGCTTCTCTATCTATAAATTTGCAGAACTTTCATACGGGATGATTCATTTTATCTTAAGAAAAGTATATTATTATTGTATTTGTGGTTGCTTCTTTCCCAATAAATTCTATTCTGAACATTACATTTAAAGTATTTGTTAAATTATTGAAAACACATGAATAATTTGGAAAATTATGAAATGCCTGAGCCAAATTCTGCCTGGAAAAATTAGCTCCATTTTATTTTAAGTGAATTTGCACCACAGGCGTTTTTTTCCCCATTTTTTGCCGCAAGTTTTTACCTATTCAACAGGCAAATGGAAAAACTGTGAGTGTTTTTTGACATAAAACGTGTCAAAAAACGTGTCGGCCGTTCCTGGTGTTTTTTTTAGTCTCCCATTGATTTCAATGGGGTTTTTGAGGCAGAAAACGCCCCAAGATAGGGCATGTCGCTTCTTTTTCCCCTTGAGCATTTTATTCTTCTGGCGAGAAAAAAACGCCACCACCTTGAAAACAATGGGAGGCAATTTCAGACATTTTTTTGCCACGGTTCCCGCATCAAAAATCATGTAAAAAAACGTTGTGTGAACCGGGCCTTAGAGAAATTAATTGCAGAACCGACTAAGTGGACAAAAGCGTATTTGAATCCAAACGGAGAAAGCAAGTGTGATTGTTTGCGAGTGTATATTTTCTTAAGTGTGTGAGTTGAGATTAAGAGACATTATATCCAGAGAGTTTGGTAGGGGGTTACTATTTTTTATACTTGAACAGCCATTTGAGAGTGTATACTGCCGTTCAATAAGGTGTGCACGTTGTGCGTTTGGAAGCCCAAATCCTGGTACTTTATGAGCAACACTGAGATTTATTGATAACATAGACAGGAGTTTGCTGCTTACTGAGCAGGCACTCGCTGAGGCAGATGTGGGGAGAATGTTAGCATGGTGTTTTAGAAAAAAGGGGCAGCTAGCTGGCTAATAGTGAAAAGGCGGGGTAGAAGGAAGTCTCAGTGTCAAAAGCTGTAGCAGATTCAGAGTTTAGTGAGTGAAACTATTAGACAGGATAGTGATAATAGCACGAGTAGTCCAGTAACAGTCCAGTTTCGATGCACAGATAAGCAGCAACAGGTTGTAGTGTGAGGCAGAGACTTGGTCAGGAAGCAATCCAACTTCGGTACAAAGATCAATAGTCTGACATTCAGGAAGTGCAGGGATCAGACTCTTATAATAAGCTAAAAAGGTATAGCCAATCAGGCAATCATGGCAAGTCCAAAATATTTTCAATTATATATTCTTCTTCCCCCTGCACATTCACTGATGGTCGAGGAAGCAAACATTTGCAAAAGAATAGTTTCTTCTAAACAGTTCACTGAATTGCAGCGCAGTACTGTAATAGGATGCCACAGTTACAACAAGTCAGTTTATGAAATTTCTTCCCTCCTAAATATTCCACAATAAAATGTGAGTGATATTATTGTAAAGTGGAAGCATTTAGGAACCACAAGAAAATGAAAAGTAACAGAGTAGGGTTACAAGTGCTAACGCGCATTGTGCATAACGCTCTGCTGACTCCATAGCTGCGGAGTTCCCCGGCCTGCACTGGTATTAACAACACAAAAACTGTGCCATAGAAGCTTCATGGCATGGATTTCCATGGCCGAGTAGCTGCATGCAAGCCTTCCATCATCAAACACAATGCCAAGCGTCGGAGGGAGTGGTGTAAAGAATGCCACCTATGGACTCTGGAGCGGTGGAAATGTGGTCTGTGGAGTGATTAATCACCCTTCTCTATCTGGCAGTCTAATGGACTAGTCTTGGTTTGGTGAAAGTTATGCAGACTATATTCTGAACCCCTGAGGCCCCATGCACACAAACGTGCTTTTGCGACCGCAATTCCCCCCAAAATCCATGGGAGAATTGCGGCCCCATTCATTTCTATGGGCCCATGCACACGACTGTGTTTTCCACGGTCTGTGCATGGCCCAGTAGCCTGGACCGCAGAAAGAACGGACATGCTGTGTTCTGCATCCGGGCTCAAAGAGATTAATGCCCGTGGCCATGTGCACGGCCCGCGGGTAATACTCCATGGCCATCCAACCCTAAAATCACGCCCGTGCACATGGCTATGGTCGTGTGCATGAGGCCTGAGGGAGCAGTCCCCTGGCAGCAGGAATCTCTGGGCTTGTCCACACACAACGGAATTGCTGCAGAAAATTTCTGCAGCAATTCCATTGAAAAACGCACACATTCCGCTGCGGCAAAAACGCACCAATTCATGTGGTTTTTATGGCAGAAAATGGTGTGTATTTTGCTGCGTTTTTCACAATGTTAGGAGATGGAGACATCTTCTCTGAAAAACGCAGCAATTATAGCCACTTTCCGCAGCACGAATTGACATGCTGCAGTACGAAAAATACGCACCGCAGGTCAATTTCTGCTCGGAATTTTACACAGCATGTGGATGAGATTTGGTAAATCTCATCCACTAGGCTGCTACTGTATTCTACTGTGTTTTTTCCGTCCAAACTTCCGGCGGGAAAAAAACGCAGCAATTCCGCAGTGTGTTGCCCTATCTATGCTGTTCGTTAAATATTTCATATTCAAGAATCGTTCTAGTTGTTATTTGATTCAGTTTAATTAGTTATACCTGTTTGGTTAGTTAATGTAGGTACTCACAAGACAATGAGGACCCTTGATGTGGGCTTGTGAGCTTATATATTTTTGTAAGATAATTTTTTTCTTTTGTTCTAAAAAGTAATATTAAAACAAAAACATAATTGTAGTATTTGGTCTTGCCATACAATGCCAACTTGATTGACTAAAAAAAATAAATTTTGCAAAAATATAAACAAATACCTCATTAGGTGTTTGAATGAGAACCCTGCATTATTGGGTATGATTGACGATCCATGTCAAGCTATGATTAAAATGGAATTAAATGTACTATTAAAAATATATCTATTTCTCAATAAAACAATGTTGGGGGGCTTACGTATCATTAAAAAAAAGGTGATCTTCTTTTTATTAGCGCTGTTGACAGATACTGATACCATAATAGTCACGTCTAACGTTCAGTGAAAAAACGAGCTAAAAAAATGGATGATTAGCCTGAAAGTTACGGTAATCTCACCATGCGCAATAGGTCATAAAAAATGTAAACTCAACCGAGTTTATTGACAAAAATTCTAAATAAAACAACATGGTTCATATGCACCAACATGGTGCCTACAAATAAGATCAAATCAATCCACAATTAAAGGTCAAAAAGTTCATGACCTAATGGTCCAGCATTACAGGAAGCAGGTTGACCTGGGGCATGTCTGTCTGACATTTTGTGGCCCTGTTGATGCCCTTGGTAGGGGTATGCCACGTTCCCTGGGTAACTTTTCCTGCTTGATGAGGAGCCATATTAATCAGGCCGTACATTCATTCCTCTATACTGGCTGAACAGGCTAGGTGAAGACGCGTACATTGGCCTATAATGGGTAGTGCGTGTGGGTTGCTCTACTGGAGTGACCGGGTTTGTTAAAGGCGCTCCAATATCAATAGGCTCATCATTGTGGAGACGCCATAAATCGACTACCCGGAAGATGGGCCTCGGATCATTTGTTGGCATTGCTGCCTGGAGCATTACTATCATCGCTCCCTGTACTCGCAGCCGACATTTTGGAAGAAGGCAAGTTAGATGACTGGTGAGGATCCGAAGGAACGTCTCCTCTGGATTTTCCACGCTGCTCTTTTTCAGGTGTCCAGGACTCTGGAGTCAATTAGAGCCACGGTGTCCGCAACACTAGCAGCAGAACTGCGGCTGCGCCGTGAAGTGTTCCATGGTGCTGTGTTTGGAGCAACCCTTGTCGTGGCGAATGGCCCGAATGCGTTCTCCGTTGGCACATGAGGAGATTTGCTTGTGGGAGTCGAATGTGCTTCGGTCTTCTCTAGTTGAGTGGCTTCTGAGTCCATTTCCGGGCATCTTGGAGATTGTCGCATGTTCTGTAATATAAATGAGTAAATGTGTATATAAATATAAATGTAATATATAAGAAATTAAAAATGTTGATAAAATCATATTAAATTACAAGTACATTTTGTTGAACATACTACTTTTTGCATAATTAATAAGGGATGCCCATTCCTCATAATAGGTCATCTACTGTATATCCTATTGGTGGGTAGTGAGACTACATGCATGCACGATTATCAGCTGTATTGAACGTGGCATAGCGGTCGTACCTACGGTCCGACATAGTTTAGAACCTGTATATACAGTGAGTTCCTGACATACTTGTAGTGGGAGATGACGCAAGTATGTACTGCGATTTGTGGCTCAAAGTATGTGTGCGATTACTATCAGGTTAAAAGAATGAATGGATAGCAGGACTCGTAGAAGCGCCGCTTACACAAAAATTTCTAAACATGCATGCAATATTAAAAAAGAAACACAAACAATATAATACTAGGCCTGTAATACATCATGACGATAGTAACATTAATTTAATTTTTTATGATCAAATTACAATATTGTTTAAAAATTGTGCAAAAAATGAATATATACTTACTGACGAAGTTCCATCACATCTGTCAAGAACATAAGCTGCTGCATGAACATGTACGCTTTTGTTTCGGATGGAGCCTTGGGCATGTTCACATCGAATATGGTTCCAGGACAAAGTCCAACGAGTTTTAACTTCTTGGACTTTAAAAAAACAAAAAACTTTATTATTGCACTAGACATAGAACAGGCCATATGTATGATCATTGATGGTCAAACTAGATGTACCCCCATAGCTCAGCCGAAGGGTCGTGGCGAGTTATCCTGTTTAACCTATGACAAATTTGGAGCAGCGCATACTGTATACCACACCTACAATTGTGTTGGCAAAGCACAGTCATGAGCCGGTAATCATTGAAATGGCTGCAGTGCTCGCACATGCACAGAGGCTCAATTCAACAAAACCTTTTCGTGTGTGCGTAAAGTTTGACCACAAACAAGCATACATTGATGGCATAATAGCAAAACAGGCCAGAAATAATCAATTACAGCAAAGTGCAATGTGTGTATTTGCTTACATATTTTCTGACACTGTGCACTTCCCTGCTCCCATCTGCACTGCAAAAGTTCCTTTGCAAGTTTCTCCCAAGCTGCATCCTTTTTATAGCGGTCGGGGTGGGATTCTGACCGCGTATCCCATAGTTCTGGGTAGTCAGGCACCATGCTGATCAATTTCTCATCATCCATTTTGTGGGTTGAATGCAAGGAACTTTGGCACGCCCTGCCATTGCATGGCAACAAATCCGGATTCGGAAAACACGGATGCCATGTGCCATCCATTGCTTTGACGGACCCATAGGCTTCAATGGGCAAGACGGACACTGAACAATGGACAAAAGTAGGACATGCTCTAATTCTGACTGAACGGGTGAATGGAACAGTCAGAACAATGGAAGTGTGCAGAGCCCCATAGAAATGAATGTGTCAGGGTGCTATCCGTTAAAAAAAGGATAGCACTCTGAACAAATTAACTGAAGTGGACATGAGGCCTAAGAGTGATGTTGGGGGGCACTGTCTGATTATATTTAACCCCTTCCCGACCAGCCCACGTAGATTAACGGGCTGCAGCACTGGTCCTTGTGCCTGCAGCCCGTTAATCTACATGTGCAACTAACGGAGCACACAGGCATTCCCCACAGCCCGGCATCTCTCAGTACTGGCTGCTACTAGTAGCCTTAGTACTGAGGGAAGACATCGGGTGGGATCACAGCCGTGATCCCCGCCGATTAACCTCTTAAATGCGGCGGTCAATAGTAACTGCCGCAATTAAGGTGTTACAACATCGGCAACCTACGGCGCGATTGTGGGGTGCCGATGGTTGCTATGGCTACCGGGGGCCTAACAAAGGCCTCCGGGTCTGCCATCTACATGCCAGAGGCAGGACCTAGAAAAAATATGTACAAAAAGTTCCAAGTCGTACAATTAAAAATTGCCCTTTTACCCCTATAAACTCCTTTATTATTAGAAAAAAATAATTGGTTTTGCCGCGTCCATAACTGCCTGAACTATAAAAACAAAATGATATTTATCCCGCACGGTGAACTCTGTAAAACAAATAACGAAAAAACAGTACCAGAATCGCTATTTTTAGTCACTTCAGCTCCTAAATTTTTTTATAAATAGAGATGAAAAAGTCGCATGTACCCAAAAATAGTACCAATAAAAACTAAAGTTTGTTCAGCAAAAAACAAGCCTCAGCTTTCTTGATGGGAAAATAAAAAAGTTATGACTCTTAGAATATGGCAACACAAAAAACAAAATAATTTTTTTAAAACCGAGATTTTATCCTGCAAACACCGTAAAACATAAAAAAATATATATACATATAGTATCACCGTAATCGCATCGACCCGCAGAATAAAGTAAATATGTCTTTTATAGCCCACGGTGAACGTCGTAGAAAAACCGAAACAAAAACTATAGAAGTTTTCACGGCCTTACTCCACTAAATTCAACAAAAAGCCTGTGGGATCAAAATCCTCACTATACTGCTAGGTAAATTATTTTAGGGCAGTGGTAACCTTTGGGGGGTTTCCACTGTTTTGGTCCCTCAGGGACTTTGCAAATGCGACATGGTGCCCGAAAACCAATCCATCAAACTTGAGCTCCAAAAGCCAAATAATGCTCCTTCCCTTCTGAGCCCTGCCGTGTATCCTAACAGCCGTTTATTACCACCTGTGGGTTATAGCCATAATTGGAAGAAATTAATATCCAAATGCTGTGGTGCTTTTTTTTCTTTATGCCTTGTAAAAATTTATAATTTCTACGTTTTATTGGAAAAAAATATAGATTTTCTTTTTCACGGTCTAATTCCACTAAGTTCAGCAAAAAACCTGTGGGGTCACAATGCTCACTATACCCCTCGATAAATTCCTTGAGGGGTGTACATTTTAGGGGTGTTTCCCCTGTTTTGGCCCCACAAGACCTCTTCAAACCCGACATGGTGCCTAAAATATATTCTAATAAAAAGGAGGCTCCAAAATCCACTGGGTGCTCCTTCGTTTCTGAGGCCTTTTTCTATAGAAAAAAATTACATTTATAAATTTTACCTCCACTTTGCTTTAATTCCTGTGATACACCTAAAGGGTTAAGAAACTTTCTAAATGCTGTTTTGAATACTTTGAGGGGTGTCGTTTTTAAAATTGGATGACTTATAGGGGTTTATAAGATATAAGACTTTTAAAGCCACTTCAGAACTGAACTGGTCCACAAAAAAATAGGTTTAGGAAATTTTCTTGAAAATGTGAGAAATTGCAAAAAAGTTCTAAGCCTTGTAACGTCCTAGAAAAACAAAAGGATGTTCAAAAAACGATGCAAACATAAACATAGACATATGGGAAATGTTAACTAGTAACTATTTTGTGTGTTATAACTATCTATTTTACAAGCAGATACAATTAACCGGTTCAGGAGCGGGCTATTTTGATCCTTCAGAACCAGACACCGTTTAGCGATTTTTAGCACGTGTTAGTTAAATGGTTAGAAGTTTTTTATTTGTTGGGCTAGCGACGTGATTTTTGCATTGTTTTTTTCCGTAGACAATGCAGGTCTCTTTTTTATCATTTTTATACACATCCTTTTTGCTATTTTAGAATTTTTAGGCTTAAAGTTTGAAAATAATAGTAAAAAAATTAGCTTTTTTAAATTTTAGCTATCTTTTGGGGGTATTTACATAGTTTTACCCTAAAATAGACCTTTTATTTGTGATAGTCATTGTCCACCGTAAATTTTAATATATTACATGTCTATTTTAGGGTAATTGGCTTAGGGCTAGCGTTCAACAATGAATGGCTGGGGGAAACGTTTTTTTGGGGGTGGGTATTTTATGTGTATTATTATTATTAATATTTTTTGCACTTTTCTTTGCTTTTATTTTTATATTACTATGGTCTGTCAGAAAAGACCTTTGGGGGACTTTATTATTATTATTTTTTTTCTTTTACACCATGTTTTTTCACTGTAACTGGGGCTGCACAGCAGCCCCAGTTACAGGGGAAATCATCCCTCGTACAGTGACTATTGTCAATAATAGGGCTGTGCTGTGTCTAGTTAGACCCAGCAGCAGTCTGCCAAGAACGGCATCCCGGCGATCATGTGATCAGTCACATGATCACCGGGACCGCTGCCTTCATTCATATACACAGCGCTCATTGAGATTAGAGAGAACAGAAGCAGCGAAAGCTGCTTCTGTCTTCTCCTTAGGGTCCACGGCAGTCACTGACTAGCAGCAAGCTAAAACCCTCGCCATAAATAGCCTATGGCACGGGTTTTAAGGACTCTCACCGCTGGCCGTAAATACACAGCCAGCGGTCGGGAACCAGTTAAATTCAGAACATTGCTAATTTTTGCACATTTTCTCTAAATTTTGGTGGTTTTCAGAAATAAATACTGAATTTATCGACCAAATTTTTCCACTGACATAAAGTACAATTTGTCACGAGAAAACAATATCAGAATCGCTTGCATAGGTAAAAGCATTCCCAAGTTATTACCACATAAATTGACACATGTCAGATTTTTAAAAATCGGCTGTGTACACAAGGCTAAAACAGGCTGTGTCGTGAAAGGGTTAATGTGCTGGGGCACGTGAGAAGAGGAGTGAAAAAGATTTCCCTCCTGGAAACTATGTGCTGTCTTAGGGTGGGTTCACAAGCTGCAGTCAAAATGCGTTTTTCTGAAAATTGATTTACCTCGGTCGCAGCAAAAACTCATTTTGACCGCGACATGTGACCTGAGTCTTATGAATATTTACCCCTCCTTTTCCTTGTTCTATAACTCTGGGTTCACATGTCACAGTCAAAATGCGTCTTCTGACTGCACATTTTTGGTGCTTTTTTTGCTGCGTTTAATGCAATATAGTGGCAGAATGCTACAGTTTTTCAGAAATTTAACAAAAAAATGCTGCGTTTTGCCGTAATTTCACAGTAGCCATAAACCGCTGTACAAAACCGTCATTCTGCTGCGGTTTGTGCAGCTGAAGCACGTTTTGACCACAATGTGTGAACACTACCTAAGGCCTAATGCACACAACTTAGTGATAATGCGGTACACAAAACCACGCATCCGTTGTCTGTATTTGCAGTCCATTTGTCCGCAAAATACCTTCAGTAGTGTATACGTGTGTCATCAGTATTCACAGATTGGCTAAAAAAAGAAAGACTAGAACCCTGGGTAGGTGACATGATACGCAAATATGGTCAGTAGAGTGACATGTCCTGGGTTTTTGTGGCCCCCACACATAACTGAATATCACGGTTGTGTGATAGGGACATCTAAATTAATGGGTCCGTGTGCTCAAAATTGCGGATAGCACATGGACAAAGAAACCACGGTCGTGTGCATTAGGCCTTAGGGAGGGTCCACACACAGTGGATTTTTTCACTGCAGATTTAGCTGAGGGATTTCACCCCTGCTAAATAGAAAGGGATGAAATTCGATGTGAAAATCAGCAACAGAAATTGATATGCTACAGATTTCAACATTTTCATTCACGGTAAATTTTTTGAAAAATCTTTTCGAATTGCCTGCTACTGTACATTGTTGCAGATATTACCTGCGGAAATCCGCAGGTTAAATCTGCATCATTTCCACAACATGGAAATTTAGCCATAGGGCCAGTCACCTTTTGGGGGTGTTATATCCAGTCACTGTATGTGGTACTAGTTATTGTATGTGGTATTATTCACGGACTGAGCAGAACAACGGAAGGACAAATGCAAATGTGAACTGTAAGTTCCATGGCCGCGGACCGTCGGGACTATTCAGCCCTCGGCGGCAGCAGCCATGGACTTGTGAGCACTGGTCCCCAGGAGACGCCAGCGCTCACTCCCACTCTGCTCTGCTGTGTCCCATAGGGTGCGCATGCACGCTCGCACCCGGCCTTATAGGGCCAGTACGCGCACATGTAAAACATCACTAATTAGCCCATGATCCCTCTGGACTATAAAAAGGGTTCTGCCCGTTTAGTCCTTACAGATCTATTGGTACATTCAGGAGAGTCCTGTCAAAATACATGTAAAATCAATGTGTAGATCATGTATAGACAAGAACAATATGTAAACCAAGTAACCTTGGTGCATTGACCCTACTAATGAACATAAACCTACAGAGTGTGGGGTTCAATTAACACATAACAATGTCTTTTAGAAAAAATACAAACTTTATTCACAAAATATAACAATATAGATTAAAAGATGAGTCATGCAGAGCATGAACAAGGCGTCACTCATTGCAGGAAATGTATATTAAACAACCTATGTAAAGCATGGGCATAAATGAATAAAGCACAAAGTGCAGAGTGTTGTATGTCAGTGAATAGTCATGACCTGTGTCAACTGCTGATAACGAATACAAAGTACAGCTGTGTCTGAATGTGTCAGAACTGACATAACATACCCATGTGACTTGTCCTGCAGGAGAGAGACGCCAGACCCGACGCGCGTTTCGGCGGAAATGCCTTCGTCCGGGGGTGGCGTCTCTCCAGTGGGGACCAACATTAAAAAGAAAGACCAGCCAATCAGACATCAGGGAGGCATTACCATCCACGGTCATGTGTGTGCTGATGGAAGCGTCACACACCAGGTGTGGAGAGGTCGGAGGCGTGTCTCCGGCCGAGCGTCATCAAGGAGGGCGGGGGTCAACGACGTCTGACATCATCGAGCCACGCCCACCCAGATACAGACGCCCGGACCGCAGCACAGTCCAGCCACTCCCCCCGGCGTGAGCGCACAGTCACCATGCCTGAATATAAGGTAAGTGTAAAAACAGTAGAAATGATCCAGCGCTGAGTCCAGTTGTAAATTAAAAAGGAAACGATGTTCCCATCTTTATTGGGGTGATGTGAATAAAATTCTAGGGAGACGCAGTCCCAAGAAAAATGTGAGTAGGCGGTAGTGCCCTGGCCTACGCGTTTCGAGCAGCTCCTGTGCTCTTAATCATGGCAAAGAAATGTGAGGACACTTGCCGCCCTGTCTGCTTGATAAGCGTAACTAATGGGTACGTAGAAAAACAGGTGAATAGTTAACCCTGGTTTTTGATTGTCTTCTCAGGTGATATACACCCTGCATAGAAACTGTGTGTATGGGTATAATCAAAGAGGTGTGTATCATATATAGAAGAAATAACAAATATATTTGGGCAAGCTAATCAAATTGTTACTTGTTGCATATAGTATCATAGGTTTAGTAATATATACAGCAGGCAAGGCAACTATGTCCCCACAATCCTCACAAAGTATATCACAGGTGTTATAAATTCGATATACAAGATTTAAAAACAGCACATATTATCGATTTAGCTAAGTTCCAGGTATTACATCTTGGAACAATTATACAAGCTGTTGAAATATACAGTATAAGTATCCAAATAAATCAAAAATATAATTAAAACACAGACGGGAATATAATTCCCGGTATAATAAAATATGAATTGATTTCCACGTATATGACCTGGGTAACGTTAAGTGAACTATATAAGTGTAAAAATCACATACTGAAAGTACATTTAAGTTCATCTCAAGAACTTGGAAAATTATATCAGGTTTCATACGTATTTGATTGGAAATGGTTGGGCAGACTGAATTGGAGTAAGATCTGAATAGGGGTGTAATGTGCACATGCGTTTTAACGTAAGTATATACAAAAATTTCTCTCAATAATTCCTATGTTGATTCATGTCAAGTAAACGACATTATTACTCGTATTTGCACGACATTATTACTCGTATTTGCACTCTGTTGATTTGTAGAGGTTTATTTCTAGAATTAAATAATTCCGGATGATATATATAGCGTAAATCAATGTCGGAAAGACCTTTATAAAGTTTGAAGTTTGCTTGACATTATGTAATAATGTGTAATACATATGGTCCTCAGATGTGTAAAATCGCCAGCTGCAAAGCATCATCAGAGACATGAAATGCCCCAGAGAGAAAAACACGGGACGGCCATCAACCACGCAAAAAATTAGAAAAGAAAAAAAACGCGATGTCCATGGTTCATCCATGAACAAAACGGAGTAGATCAAAAAATTGTGCAACAAGAGCATCCATGCACAAGAACCACCCGAACGAATGAAAAAACAAAATTTTGTGTTCAAATATACAAAAATGATGCGTGTGTAAATGTCAGCTGCATTTCATAAAAAATAACCATAAATGTGAATGTTATTGAATAAATGAGGTTAATTCTACAACCGATCTTGTGTTCAATGATTTTGGATTACAACCCATAGGATGAATATCTCCCAGAGAGAGTGTTACCTGAATAACTAAATATCGTTATTATCCATGTCCAGTTAGGTAAAACTATCATTAATAAAATCTGTCAAGAAATAGCTTATGTAGCCGATGGCGCTGTCCAGGGTATGTGGTGCTGAATATACTCCAATTACAGTGTTCGATCTGAGAGAAACCTCACAATAAGTGTTGGTAGTAAGGAATGTTGAGTGTACTATGCAAGGTAATCTACCGTGTCATATTTGGTGACTTTCTTTTGGAATATGGTCTCACCAATGAGTGCACTTTCAATTATTGTATATAATCTCCAGGAATCAACAATATTATACTAGCTTCCGATAAATCAGGTATGTTCACAAATTATTGAGCTAACGTTTTTTATTGTTGATGTCGCTGTCCATAGTAGATGGTACTGAATATACTCTAAACTGTCACAATAATTAATCCCCTGAGTTGAAGTAGCTAAATATCAAAGTAATGTGCACTTTTGTCTTAACAAGAATGCCAGAGGGATATTTAAAGCAAAAACATCAGGTAGCTAATGTTGCTGTCCACCGTATGTGGTGCTGAAAGTAATGATAAGCCAAGATGGATCATATCCCCGTAGGGAAAACCATATAGCTATCGATGTTGATACCTCGGTATCCTAAGGGAATGAAATTGGCTACTTGTATATTCAGTAATGAAACATGAGTTCCTTCCTAACATTCAGACCTCGTGGAAATCGTGTTTCCAGGTTGTAAATCCAAAAGGCCTCCCTCGTTAACAGGCGTTGTCTGATATTACCCCCTCTTATAGTACCTCTAACTTTTTCCACTGCATAGCAGCAGAATGAGTTGGTGCACCGGTTATGTTGTGAAATAAAGTGTCTAGAAATACTTGAGATGTTCAAAAAGTTGGGGTTCCTGATATAACTTAGGTGTTCCAAAACACGGAGTTTAAATTTCCTTATAGTGCACCCCACGTATTTTAATTTGCAAATAGTACATTCTATAACATAAACTACATTGTTGCTATTGCAGTTAATGTACGATTTGATAGGGAAATTGATGCTATTTGAGGAATTCGAGAACTCTTTAGTTATCTTTGAAAAGTTGCAAACTTTACACGGGTGTGTTCCACATTTGAAATACCCTTTGCGGGTTAGCCATGTGGGTTTGGGGAGACTGGTTGTCAATAACGAGGGGGCTAACATGTTCCCAAGGGTAGGAGGTCTCCGTGATACAACACGACAACCATTACTTAGTACCTCTTCCAATTTGGCATCTTCATATAGCAAAGGAATATATTTAAGTACCATATTTCTAATAAGATTGAATTGGTTGCTATATTGTAGTACCAAAGTCGGTATATTGGTGTCTATCGAACTGGAGCATGTGGTGTCTGTCTTACGTTCAATGGACAGGAGACTGTCCCTATCCTTGTTTTTCACAATAGTTTTGGCCCTTTCTAGTGTCCAATTCCTATACCCACGTGCTGTGAGCCTACGACATATTCTGGATTCCTCTTTGATGTATCCTGACTGTGTGCTGCAGTTTCTCTTAGCTCTCGTCAACTCTCCTACGGGTATTGCCGAAATGGTGTGCTTAGGATGGCAGCTAGTGGCGTGTAACAGCGTGTTACCCGATATAGGTTTATGGTAGATCTCTGTGCACACCTTAGAACCTATTTCAGAAACGAACTTAATATCTAGAAAATTAATGGTTGTATCATTGGTAACATGTGTGAACCTGAGGTTTAGATCATTATCATTAATGAAGGCCATGAACTCCGGTATGGCAGACACATCGCCCTCCCAAATGAATAGGAGGTCATCGATGTATCTGCCATACCAGTGGACATGACCCGCATATGGATTGGATGGGGAAAAAAGAGTGGATTCCTCCCACCAAGACATAACCAAGTTGGCCAGGGATGGAGAAAACTTAGCCCCCATGGATACCCCCCTCCTCTGAAGATAAAAGGTACCTGCAAAATTGAAATAATTATGTGCCATCAGAAAATTGGTCACTTTGACTATAAAGTTTTGCAAGATTGGGTCGTATCCACTATATTTAAAGAGATGGTGGGTGAGGGCTTTGACAGCGATTGAGTGTGGAATGCTCGTGTAGAGAGAGACCACATCACAACTCAACCATGTATGGTCTATGTTCCAGATTTTATTATGAAAGATGGAAAGTACATCCTTCGTGTCCCTCAGATGACCCGGCACCCTTAGAACCAACGGCTGTAAGTGGCAATCAAGCCACTCTGAGATTCTCTCCGTTAGAGATCCTATCCCGGATACTATAGGCCGCATCGGAGGCGGAATGATGCCCTTGTGTGTTTTGGGCAATGCGTGCATTATAGGTATCACTGGGAATTCCACATATAGATAGTCATACTGTTTCTTACTTAATAAACCCTGGCCTAAGCCCTCATCCAGTACATCCCTCAATGCATTGGAGAAATCATTGGTAGGATTATGACACAACTTCACATAGGTATTAACATCATCCAATAGTAAGAGAATCTGGTCCATATACATGACCCTATCCATAATTGTAATGGAACCTCCCTTGTCCGCCATGCGAATTACAATGTTCTCATTTTCTTTCAAAGATTTAATGGCTTGTTTTTCTGCGATGGATAAATTATGTGAGGTTTTGTCAAGTCCTGTTTGATTTTTGATTTTGTGCAATTCTCTCTCCATAATTGATTGAAAAGTGTCCATGGATTCCGTCCGAGACTGAATTGGATAAAACCTGGGATTTTTTGTGATGAATTTGGGTGTTTGACTAGTATCTGACTTCTGTGTTTGTTCGTCTGCAAGGTCTTCAAGACAGGTTAATGCCAACTGTTCCTGGAACATAAGCGTTCTGTAGTTGTTGCTATGGACAATAGGCTCCGCTGTTTGTTCATCTATGGTTGCTTCCGTAGTTAGGAAGTGCCTTTTCACCGTGAGATTACGGATAAACTTGTTAATGTCAAGTAGAGTGGAAAAGACATCAAAATTCTGATTGGGCACAAAATTGAGTCCTCGTGATAACACCTTAAGTTGAATTGGGGAGAGAGGTGCAGATGATAAATTGATCACATCTAAATTCATCTGTGATTCCTCAGTCGTCTGGGTTGAATGATATCCATCCGATCTGTGCTTCCTGCCCCCCCTCTTCCCCCGTTTTTTGAAAAGTCTCGCTTGTTGCCATATTGAGGCTTAGATGTACGAACTCCTTGTGCCATTTCAAGATCCGAGTCTCCCTCCGCTCCATCTGTTGTTTCGGGTTCAGTCGAGCTGAAACTGACCCTGTGTGAACTTGAGTTAAATTTGTATGAGTTATTCCGTTTCTTTAAAATAGATTTTGTTCCACGTTTGTTGAAATTACCTCCATTCCAAGAATAAACTTCGTTGTTTCTATAATCTTGGCTGTCACGCATGAATTTGGTCTTTTTAGTATCCGCAATAGACTTCTCCAATTTTTCTAAGTGATCGTCCATTCTGCTCTGTAACATTACATAATCTGGTGAGCTGGTAGATGAGCTGATTTCCTCCCTGATTTTAGTAAGATCTGTTTGCAGCTCTGTGAGCTTAATCTCCTCATGCTTGGTAATGAGGCTCATAAGGCTGATGGAACATTCCGATAAAATCTTATTCCAGTCGGTCAGAAATTCTTCTGAATATTTGTGTGTCGGTACTTTGCGCAGTCTGAGACCCCTCGGAATCATGTCTTTCGAGATGTAATTGCGCAGTGTGGTGAGATCCCACCACACTCTGGTCTCACTGGATGCTAGTTTTTCCAGATCCCTGAATTTACTTTGTAGGGATGTATTCACACAATCCGCATGCGCATCTTCACCGAATACAAAAGCCGCCATTTCAGTTCTCGAGCATTGTGGCTTAGGAAGCACAGGCATTTCCATATTTGGCGATCTTATAGTAAAATGAACACCGTAAATGGATCCCTTAGGTCATAAATGGTTAAAAACAAGCCATGTGTTGAAGAGTTATATTTCAGACAAAATGAGTGATATACAATTGTAGTGCTCACCCTTGGGACATGAATATATATTATTGAATAGGAGTTTTGGGCAATAATGCAAGAGTCCTGATGTTGATAATTATCCCGGTATATGCTGTTATAGCAAGCGTTATGTACTCCAATATATGTCAATAGAATCCGGTGGGCACGGAAGATTTGCCGTATACTTAGAGGAAATAGTAAAGGGAGGAAACCTCCAGCTCACCAGTATGTTGCGTCTCCTGACTCCCCGCTCGGATCCCCGCTACGGCTGGCGGTATATATGAGGAAAAACAGTAGAAATGATGCAACGCTGAGTCCAGTTGTAAATTAAAAAGGAAACAATGTTCCCATCTTTATTGGGGTGATGTGAATAAAATTGTAGGGAGACGCAGTCCCAAGAAAAATGTGAGTAGGCGGTAGTGCCCTGGCCTACGCGTTTCGAGCAGCTCCTGTGCTCTTAATCATGGCAAAGAAATGTGAGGACACTTGCCGCCCTGTCTGCTTGATAAGCGTAACTAATGGGTACGTAGAAAAACAGGTGAATAGTTAACCCTGGTTTTTGATTGTCTCCTCAGGTGATATACACCCTGCATAGAAACTGCGTGTATGGGTATAATCAAAGAGGTGTGTATCATATATAGAAGAAATAACAAATATATTTGGGCAAGCTAATCAAATTGTTACTTGTTGCATATAGTATCATAGGTTTAGTAATATATACAGCAGGCAAGGCAACTATATCCCCACAATCCTCACAAAGTATATCACAGGTGTTATAAATTCGATATACAAGATTTAAAAACAGCACATATTATCGATTTAGCTAAGTTCCAGGTATTACATCTTGGAACAATTATACAAGCTGTTGAAATATACAGTATAAGCATCCAAATAAATCGAAAATATAATTAAAAAACAGACGGGAATATAATTCCCGGTATAATAAAATATGAATTGATTTCCACGTATATGACCTGGGTAACGTTAAGTGAACTATATAAGTGTAAAAATCGCATACTGAAAGTACATTTAAGTTCATCTCAAGAACTTGGAAAATTATATCAGTTTTCATACGTATTTGATTGGAAATGGTTGGGCAGACTGAATTGGAGTAAGATCTGAATAGGGGTGTAATGTGCACATGCGTTTTAACGTAAGTATATACAAAAATTTCTCTCAATAATTCCTATGTTGATTCATGTCAAGTAAACGACATTATTACTCGTATTTGCACTCTGAACAAGGGCAACCATGGATACCAAAATGCATGACATAATATACATGCACAGAATTACAGAATATAGAGGCACAGTATATACATGTGTAGGTCTCTAAGTCGTATCCGATTAGTGGGCAATGTAAAGCTGTCAACATTTAGTATCGTGGTTAATAGAGTTAGCAATTATAACCCAAATGCAAAAAGGTATCTTACCCATAATGAAATGTACTTGGAGCCTGACGGACGTATGGAAAAACCCCAACGCCCTATTCAGATCTTACTCCAATTCAGTCTGCCCAACCATTTCCAATCAAATACGTATGAAACCTGATATAATTTTCCAAGTTCTTGAGATGAACTTAAATGTGCTTTCAGTATGCGATTTTTACACTTATATAGTTCACTTAACGTTACCCAGGTCATATACGTGGAAATCAATTCATATTTTATTATACCGGGAATTATATTCCCGTCTGTTTTTTAATTATATTTTCGATTTATTTGGATGCTTATACTGTATATTTCAACAGCTTGTATAATTGTTCCAAGATGTAATACCTGGAACTTAGCTAAATCGATAATATGTGCTGTTTTTAAATCTTGTATATCGAATTTATAACACCTGTGATATACTTTGTGAGGATTGTGGGGATATAGTTGCCTTGCCTGCTGTATATATTACTAAACCTATGATACTATATGCAACAAGTAACAATTTGATTAGCTTGCCCAAATATATTTGTTATTTCTTCTATATATGATACACACCTCTTTGATTATACCCATACACGCAGTTTCTATGCAGGGTGTATATCACCTGAGGAGACAATCAAAAACCAGGGTTAACTATTCACCTGTTTTTCTACGTACCCATTAGTTACGCTTATCAAGCAGACAGGGCGGCAAGTGTCCTCACATTTCTTTGCCATGATTAAGAGCACAGGAGCTGCTCGAAACGCGTAGGCCAGGGCACTACCGCCTACTCACATTTTTCTTGGGACTGCGTCTCCCTACAATTTTATTCACATCACCCCAATAAAGATGGGAACATCGTTTCCTTTTTAATTTACAACTGGACTCAGCGTTGCATCATTTCTACTGTTTTTCCTCATATATACCGCCAGCCGTAGCGGGGATCCGAGCGGGGAGTCAGGAGACGCAACATACTGGTGAGCTGGAGGTTTCCTCCCTTTACTATTTCCTCTAAGTATACGGCAAATCTTCCGTGCCCACCGGATTCTATTGACATATATTGGAGTACATAACGCTTGCTATAACAGCATATACCGGGATAATTATCAACATCAGGACTCTTGCATTATTGCCCAAAACTCCTATTCAATAATATATATTCATGTCCCAAGGGTGAGCACTACAATTGTATATCACTCATTTTGTCTGAAATATAACTCTTCAACACATGGCTTGTTTTTAACCATTTATGACCTAAGGGATCCATTTACGGTGTTCATTTTACTATAAGATCGCCAAATATGGAAATGCCTGTGCTTCCTAAGCCACAATGCTCGAGAACTGAAATGGCGGCTTTTGTATTCGGTGAAGATGCGCATGCGGATTGTGTGAATACATCCCTACAAAGTAAATTCAGGGATCTGGAAAAACTAGCATCCAGTGAGACCAGAGTGTGGTGGGATCTCACCACACTGCGCAATTACATCTCGAAAGACATGATTCCGAGGGGTCTCAGACTGCGCAAAGTACCGACACACAAATATTCAGAAGAATTTCTGACCGACTGGAATAAGATTTTATCGGAATGTTCCATCAGCCTTATGACTCTAATTACCAAGCATGAGGAGATTAAGCTCACAGAGCTGCAAACAGATCTTACTAAAATCAGGGAGGAAATCAGCTCATCTACCAGCTCACCAGATTATGTAATGTTACAGAGCAGAATGGACGATCACTTAGAAAAATTGGAGAAGTCTATTGCGGATACTAAAAAGACCAAATTCATGCGTGACAGCCAAGATTATAGAAACAACGAAGTTTATTCTTGGAATGGAGGTAATTTCAACAAACGTGGAACAAAATCTATTTTAAAGAAACGGAATAACTCATACAAATTTAACTCAAGTTCACACAGGGTCAGTTTCAGCTCGACTGAACCCGAAACAACAGATGGAGCGGAGGGAGACTCGGATCTTGAAATGGCACAAGGAGTTCGTACATCTAAGCCTCAATATGGCAACAAGCGAGACTTTTCAAAAAACGGGGGAAGAGGGGGGGCAGGAAGCACAGATCGGATGGATATCATTCAACCCAGACGACTGAGGAATCACAGATGAATTTAGATGTGATCAATTTATCATCTGCACCTCTCTCCCCAATTCAACTTAAGGTGTTATCACGAGGACTCAATTTTGTGCCCAATCAGAATTTTGATGTCTTTTCCACTCTACTTGACATTAACAAGTTTATCCGTAATCTCACGGTGAAAAGGCACTTCCTAACTACGGAAGCAACCATAGATGAACAAACAGCGGAGCCTATTGTCCATAGCAACAACTACAGAACGCTTATGTTCCAGGAACAGTTGGCATTAACCTGTTTTGAAGACCTTGCAGACGAACAAACACAGAAGTCAGATACTAGTCAAACACCCAAATTCATCACAAAAAATCCCAGGTTTTATCCAATTCAGTCTCGGACGGAATCCATGGACACTTTTCAATCAATTATGGAGAGAGAATTGCACAAAATCAAAAATCAAACAGGACTTGACAAAACCTCACATAATTTATTCATCGCAGAAAAACAAGCCATTAAATCTTTGAAAGAAAATGAGAACATTGTAATTCGCATGGCGGACAAGGGAGGTTCCATTACAATTATGGATAGGGTCATGTATATGGACCAGATTCTCTTACTATTGGATGATGTTAATACCTATGTGAAGTTGTGTCATAATCCTACCAATGATTTCTCCAATGCATTGAGGGATGTACTGGATGAGGGCTTAGGCCAGGGTTTATTAAGTAAGAAACAGTATGACTATCTATATGTGGAATTCCCAGTGATACCTATAATGCACGCATTGCCCAAAACACACAAGGGCATCATTCCGCCTCCGATGCGGCCTATAGTATCCGGGATAGGATCTCTAACGGAGAGAATCTCAGAGTGGCTTGATTGCCACTTACAGCCGTTGGTTCTAAGGGTGCCGGGTCATCTGAGGGACACGAAGGATGTACTTTCCATCTTTCATAATAAAATCTGGAACATAGACCATACATGGTTGAGTTGTGATGTGGTCTCTCTCTACACGAGCATTCCACACTCAATCGCTGTCAAAGCCCTCACCCACCATCTCTTTAAATATAGTGGATACGACCCAATCTTGCAAAACTTTATAGTCAAAGTGACCAATTTTCTGATGGCACATAATTATTTCAATTTTGCAGGTACCTTTTATCTTCAGAGGAGGGGGGTATCCATGGGGGCTAAGTTTTCTCCATCCCTGGCCAACTTGGTTATGTCTTGGTGGGAGGAATCCACTCTTTTTTCCCCATCCAATCCATATGCGGGTCATGTCCACTGGTATGGCAGATACATCGATGACCTCCTATTCATTTGGGAGGGCGATGTGCCTGCCATACCGGAGTTCATGGCCTTCATTAATGATAATGATCTAAACCTCAGGTTCACACATGTTACCAATGATACAACCATTAATTTTCTAGATATTAAGTTCGTTTCTGAAATAGGTTCTAAGGTGTGCACAGAGATCTACCATAAACCTATATCGGGTAACACGCTGTTACACGCCACTAGCTGCCATCCTAAGCACACCATTTCGGCAATACCCGTAGGAGAGTTGACGAGAGCTAAGAGAAACTGCAGCACACAGTCAGGATACATCAAAGAGGAATCCAGAATATGTCGTAGGCTCACAGCACGTGGGTATAGGAATTGGACACTAGAAAGGGCCAAAACTATTGTGAAAAACAAGGATAGGGACAGTCTCCTGTCCATTGAACGTAAGACAGACACCACATGCTCCAGTTCGATAGACACCAATATACCGACTTTGGTACTACAATATAGCAACCAATTCAATCTTATTAGAAATATGGTACTTAAATATATTCCTTTGCTATATGAAGATGCCAAATTGGAAGAGGTACTAAGTAATGGTTGTCGTGTTGTATCACGGAGACCTCCTACCCTTGGGAACATGTTAGCCCCCTCGTTATTGATAACCAGTCTCCCCAAACCCACATGGCTAACCCGCAAAGGGTATTTCAAATGTGGAACACACCCGTGTAAAGTTTGCAACTTTTCAAAGATAACTAAAGAGTTCTCGAATTCCTCAAATAGCATCAATTTCCCTATCAAATCGTACATTAACTGCAATAGCAACAATGTAGTTTATGTTATAGAATGTACTATTTGCAAATTAAAATACGTGGGGTGCACTATAAGGAAATTTAAACTCCGTGTTTTGGAACACCTAAGTTATATCAGGAACCCCAACTTTTTGAACATCTCAAGTATTTCTAGACACTTTATTTCACAACATAACCGGTGCACCAACTCATTCTGCTGCTATGCAGTGGAAAAAGTTAGAGGTACTATAAGAGGGGGTAATATCAGACAACGCCTGTTAACGAGGGAGGCCTTTTGGATTTACAACCTGGAAACACGATTTCCACGAGGTCTGAATGTTAGGAAGGAACTCATGTTTCATTACTGAATATACAAGTAGCCAATTTCATTCCCTTAGGATACCGAGGTATCAACATCGATAGCTATATGGTTTTCCCTACGGGGATATGATCCATCTTGGCTTATCATTACTTTCAGCACCACATACGGTGGACAGCAACATTAGCTACCTGATGTTTTTGCTTTAAATATCCCTCTGGCATTCTTGTTAAGACAAAAGGGCACATTACTTTGATATTTAGCTACTTCAACTCAGGGGATTAATTATTGTGACAGTTTAGAGTATATTCAGTACCATCTACTATGGACAGCGACATCAACAATAAAAAACGTTAGCTCAATAATTTGTGAACATACCTGATTTATCGGAAGCTAGTATAATATTGTTGATTCCTGGAGATTATATACAATAATTGAAAGTGCACTCATTGGTGAGACCATATTCCAAAAGAAAGTCACCAAATATGACACGGTAGATTACCTTGCATAGTACACTCAACATTCCTTACTACCAACACTTATTGTGAGGTTTCTCTCAGATCGAACACTGTAATTGGAGTATATTCAGCACCACATACCCTGGACAGCGCCATCGGCTACATAAGCTATCTCTTGACAGATTTTATTAATGATAGTTTTACCTAACTGGACATGGATAATAACGATATTTAGTTATTCAGGTAACATTCTCTCTGGGAGATATTCATCCTATGGGTTGTAATCCAAAATCATTGAACACAAGATCGGTTGTAGAATTAACCTCATTTATTCAATAACATTCACATTTATGGTTATTTTTTATGAAATGCAGCTGACATTTACACACGCATCATTTTTGTATATTTGAACACAAAATTTTGTTTTTTCATTCGTTCGGGTGGTTCTTGTGCATGGATGCTCTTGTTGCACAATTTTTTGATCTACTCCGTTTTGTTCATGGATGAACTATGGACATCGCGTTTTTTTTCTTTTCTAATTTTTTGCGTGGTTGATGGCCGTCCCGTGTTTTTCTCTCTGGGGCATTTCATGTCTCTGATGATGCTTTGCAGCTGGCGATTTTACACATCTGAGGACCATATGTATTACACATTATTACATAATGTCAAGCAAACTTCAAACTTAATAAAGGTCTTTCCGACATTGATTTACGCTATATATATCCTCCGGAATTATTTAATTCTAGAAATAAACCTCTACAAATCAACAGAGTGCAAATACGAGTAATAATGTCGTGCAAATACGAGTAATAATGTCGTTTACTTGACATGAATCAACATAGGAATTATTGAGAGAAATTTTTGTATATACCTACGTTAAAACGCATGTGCACATTACACCCCTATTCAGATCTTACTCCAATTCAGTCTGCCCAACCATTTCCAATCAAATACGTATGAAACCTGATATAATTTTCCAAGTTCTTGAGATGAACTTAAATGTACTTTCAGTATGCGATTTTTACACTTATATAGTTCACTTAACGTTACCCAGGTCATATACGTGGAAATCAATTCATATTTTATTATACCGGGAATTATATTCCCGTCTGTGTTTTAATTATATTTTCGATTTATTTGGATGCTTATACTGTATATTTCAACAGCTTGTATAATTGTTCCAAGATGTAATACCTGGAACTTAGCTAAATCGATAATATGTGCTGTTTTTAAATCTTGTATATCGAATTTATAACACCTGTGATATACTTTGTGAGGATTGTGGGGACATAGTTGCCTTGCCTGCTGTATATATTACTCACCTATGATACTATATGCAACAAGTAACAATTTGATTAGCTTGCAAAAATATATTTGTTATTTCTTCTATATATGATACACACCTCTTTGATTATACCCATACACGCAGTTTCTATGCAGGGTGTATATCACCTGAGGAGACAATCAAAAACCAGGGTTAACTATTCACCTGTTTTTCTACGTACCCATTAGTTACGCTTATCAAGCAGACAGGGCGGCAAGTGTCCTCACATTTCTTTGCCATGATTAAGAGCACAGGAGCTGCTCGAAACGCGTAGGCCAGGGCACTACCGCCTACTCACATTTTTCTTGGGACTGCGTCTCCCTACAATTTTATTCACATCACCCCAATAAAGATGGGAACATCGTTTCCTTTTTAATTTACAACTGGACTCAGCGCTGGATCATTTCTACTGTTTTTCCTCATATAAACCGCCAGCCGTAGCGGGGATCCGAGCGGGGAGTCAGGAGACGCAACATACTGGTGAGCTGGAGGTTTCCTCCCTTTACTATTTCCTATAAGGTAAGTGTATATAGGAAAACGTCCGATTGACTGTTTGATAAGGAGAAATATTTATTTAAACAAATGGATCGTTACATGCACATATATTTTCGAATGCATCATGGCATAGGCTATAATTATGGACATGTATGGGATAGTGTGACTGAATATATATTGTGACTAAGAGAACAATAATAAATACAAATAAGTAAAACAATAAATATGTATTTATATATAAAAATGTGAAGAAGGGAAAAAGTGAACAAATGGGTGAATAAGCCATTAGTGAGAAAATACATATATTAAGTAAATTCATTAAATAAATAAATAAATAAGTAAAGGTGACTAATAAGTGTGTGTATATGATAAATCTGAGACCTGCTCATATGTAAATAAAAATAGTGAAACAATACGTGTGTAATGTAATAAACCGTCCCATATTATTTAGTCCAAGTAGAGAATAAAAATAAGAATGATAATAAAAATTATATCTATGCGTATGAAGTCAAATGTGTATATAAGAAAGAACACATGCAATATCTAAATCTCCATACAGAATAGCATACACATATAGTATTTCACATATATCGCAATATAAGTACAAAAACATGCAGAGAATCTAAAAAGAATCCGCATATACATATTTGGCATTCACATTGTAAACATGTGTATCCACGCACACATAGACAAAGACGTGTCGTATATGCGTGAACACACACGCGTGCACCAATACCAAAAATCCAAAGAATGAAAGATAAAGGCAAAGGAAGTGGGCTATCTCTGTATGACTGAAAAAATTAAGGTCATTAAAAACACTAAATAACAGTACCAATAAAACTAAACATCACATACTATTAAAAGGTGGCCCACTGGAGGTCAATGGTCAAAGGAATGGAGCAAAGCTTAAATTTTCATTAAGCCCAAGAGGGTGCATAGTCCCCAGAGTCCAAATCCATTTGGATTCACATTGCGCTAATGTTTTGGAAATTTCGCCCTTTCTGATATTGGGTTCGATGCAGTCAATGCCTCTCACTTTTAATTTCGTTGGATCACATGCCTGATGGACTTTGAAGTGTCTGGCTATAGGTTTTAAAATTTCCAATGTGTCTACCTCTGCTGCTCCCACAATATCCCTCGTATGTTCTCTGACCCGAACTTTAAACTCCCTTGTTGTTAGGCCAATGTATATTTTGGGACAAGGACAGGTAGCGTAATAAATTACTGCTTTTGTAGAACACGAGATGGAGTGTGTAATGGTAAAGGTTTTCTTGCCTGCTGAGTCTACAAAAGAAGTCGCTCTCTCAATATTAGGGCATGCGACACAATGTCCACATGCCTTGCAGCCCCACTTTGGGCCCTTGGTACCGAATGGGAATTTTAAATTTCTGCGTTGGTAATGGCTTTTGACCAGGAAATCTTTAAGATTTCGTGATCTGCGAGCCGAGATGCTAGGATAATGCTTTTTTCTTAAACACAGGGAATATGGAGACATCTTTCTCCAATTTTGTACTTACCTTACTTGAATTTACCCTCACACAACTTCTTCATCTTTAATGGATCCTTCTACCTACAGCTCCAGGGAACAGCGATGGGGGCTGCATGTGCGCCCTCATATGCCAACCTGTTCTTGGGGCTGTGGGAGAGGGACCTATTTCAGGGGGGGCGGGAGGTGTCGATGGACCAGGTCATCTTTTGGGCCAGGTAAATCGACGACATCCTGCTCATCTGGAAGGGTTCATCAGCATCACTTGTGACCTTTATGAGTAACCTGAACAATAACAATCTCAACATTAAACTTACATATCATTTTGATAAATTTAAAGCAGAGTTTCTGGATGTCAAACTATCCAGGGCCCAGAACTGTTTTCTTCAAACCGATGTATTTCGGAAGGTCACTGCGGTTAATTCATTTCTCCATGCTTCTTCCTCTCACCCTAAACAGACAATACGTGCAGTACCAACAGACCAGTTTTTGAGAATTAGAAGGATCTGTTCCTCCATTGAAGTCTTTGAAAAGCAGGCTTATTATCTTACAAACCGATTTCTGGCTCGGGGTTACAGCAGAAGATCTATTAAGAAAGCCTACCATCGTGCTAAATACACCCCAAGAGAGCACCTCCTTTTCCCTAAACCTAAAAACAAGTCCGAATCACAGGTAAGATTTACGACTGATTACCACTCACGCTGGTTCCACATGAAGGAAATATTGAAACAATTCTGGCCAATTTTATTAACAGACCCTACAATTGGTAAATATATAACCACATATCCTAGCATCTCGGCTCGCAGATCACGAAATCTTAAAGATTTCCTGGTCAAAAGCCATTACCAACGCAGAAATGTAAAATTCCCATTCGGTACCAATGGCCCAAAGTGGGGCTGCAAGGAATTTGGACATTGTGTCGCATGCCCTAATATTGAGAGAGCGACTTCTTTTGTAGACTCAGCAGGCAAGAAAACCTTTACCATTACACACTCCATCTCGTGTTCTACAAAAGCAGTAATTTATTACGCTACCTGTCCTTGTCCCAAAATATACATTGGCCTAACAACAAGGGAGTTTAAAGTTCGGGTCAGAGAACATACGAGGGATATTGTGGGAGCAGCAGAGGTAGACACATTGGAAATTTTAAAACCTATAGCCAGACACTTCAAAGTCCATCATGCATGTGATCCAACGAAATTAAAAGTGAGAGGCATTGACTGCATCGAACCCAATATCAGAAAGTGCGAAATTTCCAAAACATTAGCGCAATGCGAATCCAAATGGATTTGGACTCTGGGGACTATGCGCCCTCTTGGGCTTAATGAAAATTTAAGCTTTGCTCCATTCCTTTGACCATTGACCTCCAGTGGGCCACCTTTTAATAGTATGTGATGTTTAGTTTTATTGGTACTGTTATTTAGTGTTTTTAATGACCTTCATTTTTTCAGTCATACAGAGATAGTAGTGATTGTACTACCTGGAGATTTTGGAGACGGCAGAGGAGAGGGGATTCTGGCAAGCATATGGAATTCTACTTCACAGCAATAATACATGGAAAATCCGGAGCCCACTTCCTTTGCCTTTATCATTCATTCTTTGGATTTTTGGTATTGGTGCACGCGTGTGTGTTCACGCATATACGACACGTCTTTGTCTATGTGTGTGTGGATACACATGTTTACAATGTGAATGCCAAATATGTATATGCGGATTCTTTTTAGATTCTCTGCATGTTTTTGTACTTATATCGCGATATATGTGAAATACTATATGTGTATGCTATTCTGTATGGAGATTTAGATATTGCATGTGTTCTTTCTTATATACACATTTGACTTCATACGCATAGATATAATCTTTATTATCATTCTTATTTTTATTCTCTACTTGGACTAAATAATATGGGACGGTTTATTACATTACACACATATTGTTTCACTATTTTTATTTACATATGAGCAGGTCTCAGATTTATCATATACACACACTTATTAGTCACCTTTACTTATTTATTTATTTATTTAATGAATTTACTTAATATATGTATTTTCTCACTAATGGCTTATTCACCCATTTGTTCACTTTTTCCCTTCTTCACATTTTTATATATAAATACATATTTATTGTTTTACTTATTTGTATTTATTATTGTTCTCTTAGTCACAATATATATTCGGTCACACTATCCCATACATGTCCATAATTATAGCCTATGCCATGATGCATTCGAAAATATATGTGCATGTAACGATCCATTTGTTTAAATAAATATTTCTCCTTATCAAACAGTCAATCGGACGTTTTCCTATATACACTTACCTTATATTCAGGCATGGTGACTGTGCGCTCATGCCGGGGGGAGTGGCTGGACTGTGCTGCGGTCCGGGCGTCTGTATCTGGGTGGGCGTGGCTCGACGATGTCAGACGTCGTTGACCCCCGCCCTCCTTGATCACGCTCGGCCGGAGACACGCCTCCGACCTCTCCACACCTGGTGTGTGACGCTTCCATCAGCACACACATGACCGTGGATGGTAATGCCTCCCTGATGTCTGATTGGCTGGTCTTTCTTTTTAATGTTGGTCCCCACTGGAGAGACGCCACCCCCGGACTGGCATTTCCGTCGGGTCTGGCGTCTCTCTCCTGCAGGACAAGTCACATGGGTATGTTATGTCAGTTCTGACACATTCAGGCACAGCTGTACTTTGTATTCGTTATCAGCAGTTGACACAGGTCATGACTATTCACTGACATACAACACTCTGCACTTTGTGCTTTATTCATTTATGCCCATGCTTTACATAGGTTGTTTAATATACATTTCCTGCAATGAGTGACGCCTTGTTCATGCTCTGCATGACTCATCTTTTAATCTATATTGTTATATTTTGTGAATAAAGTTAGTATTTTTTCTAAAAGACATTGTTATGTGTTAATTGAACCCCACACTCTGTAGGTTTATGTTCATTAGTAGGGTCAATGCACCAAGGTTACTTGGTTTACATATTGTTCTTGTCTATACATGATCTACACATTGATTTTACATGTATTTTGAAAGGACTCTCCTGAATGTACCAATAGATCTGTAAGGACTAAACGGGCAGAACCCTTTTTATAGTCCAGAGGGATCATGGGCTAATTAGTGATGTTTTACATGTGCGCGTACTGGCCCTATAAGGCCGGGCGCGAGCGTGCATGCGCACCCTACGGGACACAGCAGAGCAGAGTGGAAGTGAGCGCTGGCGTCTCCTGGGGACCAGTGCTCACAAGTCCATGGCTGCTGCCGCCGAGGGCTGAATAGTCCCGACGGTCCGCGGCCATGGAACTTACAGTTCACATTTGCATTGGTCCTCCGTTGTTCTGGTCAGTCCGTGACTAATACCACATACAATAACTAGTACCACATACAGTGACTGGATATAACACCCCCAAAAGGTGACTGGCCCTATGGCTAAGTTTACATGTTGTGGAAATGATGCAGATTTTACCTGCGGATTTCCGCAGGTAATATCTGCAACAATGTACAGTAGCAGGCAATTCGAAAAGATTTTTCAAAAAAATTACCGTGAATGAAAATGTTGAAATCTGTAGCATATCAATTTCTGTTGCTGATTTTCACATCGAATTTCATCCCTTTCTATTTAGCAGGGGTGAAATCCCTCAGCTACATCTGCAGTGAAAAAATCCACTGTGTGTGGACCCTCCTTAAGGCCTAATGCACACGACCGTGGTTTCTTTGTCCATGTGCTATCCGCAATTTTGAGCACACGGACCCATTAATTTAGATGTCCCCATCACACAACCGTGATATTCAGTTATGTGTGGGGGCCACAAAAACCCAGGACATGTCACTTTACTGACCATATTTGCGTATCATGTCACCTACCCAGGGTTTTAGTCTTTCTTTTTTTGGCCAATCTGTGAATACTGATGACACACGTATACACTACTGAAGGTATTTTGCGGACAAATGGACTGCAAATACAGACAACGGATGCGTGGTTTTGCGTACCGCATTATCACTAAGTCGTGTGCATTAGGCCTTAGGCTGTGTTCACACATTGTGGTCAAAATGTGCTTCAGCTGCACAAACCGCAGCAGAATGACGGTTTTGTACAGCGGTTCATGGCTACTGTGAAATTACGGCAAAACGCAGCATTTTTTTGTTACATTTCTGAAAAACTGTAGCATTCTGCCACTATATTGCATTAAACGCAGCAAAAAAAGCACCAAAAATGTGCAGTCAGAAGACGCATTTTGACTGTGACATGTGAACCCAGAGTTATAGAACAAGGAAAAGGAGGGGTGCATATTCAAAATGCTCAGTTCACATGTCGCGGTCAAAATGCGTTTTTGCTGCGACCGAGGTAAAGCAATTTTCAGAAAAATGCATTTTGACTGCAGCTTGTGAACCCACCCTAAGACAGCACATAGTTTCCAGGAGGGAAATCTTTTTCACTCCTCTTCTCACATGCCCCAGCACATTAACCCTTTCAGGACACAGCCTGTTTTAGCCTTGTGTACACAGCCGATTTTTAAAAATCTGACATGTGTCAATTTATGTGGTAATAACTTGGGAATGCTTTTACCTATGCAAGCGATTCTGATATTGTTTTCTCGTGACAAATTGTACTTTATGTCAGTGGAAAAATTTGGTCGATAAATTCAGTATTTATTTCTGAAAACCACCAAAATTTAGAGAAAATGTGCAAAAATTAGCAATGTTCTGAATTTAACTGGTTCCCGACCGCTGGCTGTGTATTTACGGCCAGCGGTGAGAGTCCTTAAAACCCGTGCCATAGGCTATTTATGGCGAGGGTTTTAGCTTGCTGCTAGTCAGTGACTGCCGTGGACCCTAAGGAGAGGACAGAAGCAGTTTTCGCTGCTTCTGTTCTCTCTAATCTCAATGAGCGCTGTGTATATGAATAAAGGCAGCGGTCCCGGTGATCATGTGACTGATCACATGATCGCCGGGATGCCGTTCTTGGCAGACTGCTGCTGGGTCTAACTAGACACAGCACAGCCCTATTAGTGACAATAGTCACTGTACGAGGGATGATTTCCCCTGTAACTGGGGCTGCTGTGCAGCCCCAGTTACAGTGAAAAAACATGGTGTAAAAGAAAAAAAATAATAATAATAAAGTCCCCCAAAGGTCTTTTCTGACAGACCATAGTAATATAAAAATAAAAGCAAAGAAAAGTGCAAAAAATATTAATAATAATAATACACATAAAATACCCACCCCCAAAAAAACGTTTCCCCCAGCCATTCATTGTTGAACGCTAGCCCTAAGCCAATTACCCTAAAATAGACATGTAATATATTAAAATTTACGGTGGACAATGACTATCACAAATAAAAGGTCTATTTTAGGGTAAAACTATGTAAATACCCCCAAAAGATAGCTAAAATTTAAAAAAGCTAATTTTTTTACTATTATTTTCAAACTTTAAGCCTAAAAATTCTAAAATAGCAAAAAGGATGTGTATAAAAATGATAAAAAAGAGACCTGCATTGTCTACGGAAAAAAACAATGCAAAAATCACGTCGCTAGCCCAACAAATAAAAAACTTCTAACCATTTAACTAACACGTGCTAAAAATCGCTAAACGGTGTCTGGTTCTGAAGGATCAAAATAGCCCGCTCCTGAACCGGTTAATTGTATCTGCTTGTAAAATAGATAGTTATAACACACAAAATAGTTACTAGTTAACATTTCCCATATGTCTATGTTTATGTTTGCATCGTTTTTTGAACATCCTTTTGTTTTTCTAGGACGTTACAAGGCTTAGAACTTTTTTGCAATTTCTCACATTTTCAAGAAAATTTCCTAAACCTATTTTTTTGTGGACCAGTTCAGTTCTGAAGTGGCTTTAAAAGTCTTATATCTTATAAACCCCTATAAGTCATCCAATTTTAAAAACGACACCCCTCAAAGTATTCAAAACAGCATTTAGAAAGTTTCTTAACCCTTTAGGTGTATCACAGGAATTAAAGCAAAGTGGAGGTAAAATTTATAAATGTAATTTTTTTCTATAGAAAAAGGCCTCAGAAACGAAGGAGCACCCAGTGGATTTTGGAGCCTCCTTTTTATTAGAATATATTTTAGGCACCATGTCGGGTTTGAAGAGGTCTTGTGGGGCCAAAACAGGGGAAACACCCCTAAAATGTACACCCCTCAAGGAATTTATCGAGGGGTATAGTGAGCATTGTGACCCCACAGGTTTTTTGCTGAACTTAGTGGAATTAGACCGTGAAAAAGAAAATCTATATTTTTTTCCAATAAAACGTAGAAATTATCAATTTTTACAAGGCATAAAGAAAAAAAAGCACCACAGCATTTGGATATTAATTTCTTCCAATTATGGCTATAACCCACAGGTGGTAATAAACGGCTGTTAGGATACATGGCAGGGCTCAGAAGGGAAGGAGCATTATTTGGCTTTTGGAGCTCAAGTTTGATGGATTGGTTTTCGGGCACCATGTCGCATTTGCAAAGTCCCTGAGGGACCAAAACAGTGGAAACCCCCCAAAGGTTACCACTGCCCTAAAATAATTTACCTAGCAGTATAGTGAGGATTTTGATCCCACAGGCTTTTTGTTGAATTTAGTGGAGTAAGGCCGTGAAAACTTCTATAGTTTTTGTTTCGGTTTTTCTACGACGTTCACCGTGGGCTATAAAAGACATATTTACTTTATTCTGCGGGTCGATGCGATTACCTTGATACTATATGTATATATATTTTTTTATGTTTTACGGTGTTTGCAGGATAAAATCTCGGTTTTAAAAAAATTATTTTGTTTTTTGTGTTGCCATATTCTAAGAGTCATAACTTTTTTATTTTCCCATGAGGAAAGCTGAGGCTTGTTTTTTGCTGAACAAACTTTAGTTTTTATTGGTACTATTTTTGGGTACATGCGACTTTTTCATCTCTATTTATAAAAAAATTTAGGAGCTGAAGTGACTAAAAATAGCGATTCTGGTACAGTTTTTTCGTTATTTGTTTTACAGAGTTCACCGTGCGGGATAAATATCATTATGTTTTTATAGTTCAGGCAGTTACGGACGCGGCAAAACCAATTATTTTTTTCTAATAATAAAGGAGTTTATAGGGGTAAAAGGGCAATTTTTAATTGTACTACTTGGAACTTTTTGTACATATTTTTTCTAGGTCCTGCCTCTGGCATGTAGATGGCAGACCCGGAGGCCTTTGTTAGGCCCCCGGTAGCCATAGCAACCATCGGCACCCCACAATCGCGCCGTAGGTTGCCGATGTTGTAACACCTTAATTGCGGCAGTTACTATTGACCGCCGCATTTAAGAGGTTAATCGGCGGGGATCACGGCTGTGATCCCACCCGATGTCTTCCCTCAGTACTAAGGCTACTAGTAGCAGCCAGTACTGAGAGATGCCGGGCTGTGGGGAATGCCTGTGTGCTCCGTTAGTTGCACATGTAGATTAACGGGCTGCAGGCACAAGGACCAGTGCTGCAGCCCGTTAATCTACGTGGGCTGGTCGGGAAGGGGTTAAATATAATCAGACAGTGCCCCCCAACATCACTCTTAGGCCTCATACCCACTTCAGTTAATTTGTTCAGAGTGCTATCCTTTTTTTAACGGATAGCACCCTGACACATTCATTTCTATGGGGCTCTGCACACTTCCATTGTTCTGACTGTTCCATTCACCCGTTCCGTCAGAATTAGAGCATGTCCTACTTTTGTCCGTTGTTCAGTGTCCGTCTTGCCTATTGAAGCCTATGGGTCCGTCAAAGCAATGGATGGCACATGGCATCCGTGTTTTCCGAATCCGGATTCGTTGCCATGCAATGGCAGGGCGTGCCAAAGTTCCTTGCATTCAACCCACAAAATGGATGATGAGAAATTGATCAGCATGGTGCCTGACTACCCAGAACTATGGGATACGCGGTCAGAATCCCACCCCGACCGCTATAAAAAGGATGCAGCTTGGGAGAAACTTGCAAAGGAACTTTTGCAGTGCAGATGGGAGCAGGGAAGTGCACAGTGTCAGAAAATATGTAAGCAAATACACACATTGCACTTTGCTGTAATTGATTATTTCTGGCCTGTTTTGCTATTATGCCATCAATGTATGCTTGTTTGTGGTCAAACTTTACGCACACACGAAAAGGTTTTGTTGAATTGAGCCACTGTGCATGTGCGAGCACTGCAGCCATTTCAATGATTACCGGCTCATGACTGTGCTTTGCCAACACAATTGTAGGTGTGGTATACAGTATGCGCTGCTCCAAATTTGTCATAGGTTAAACAGGATAACTCGCCACGACCCTTCGGCTGAGCTATGGGGGTGCATCTAGTTTGACCATCAATGATCATACATATGGCCTGTTCTATGTCTAGTGCAATAATAAAGTTTTTTGTTTTTTTAAAGTCCAAGAAGTTAAATCTCGTTGGACTTTGTCCTGGAACCATATTCGATGTGAACATGCCCAAGGCTCCATCCGAAACAAAAGCGTACATGTTCATGCAGCAGCTTATGTTCTTGACAGATGTGATGGAACTTCGTCAGTAAGTATATATTCATTTTTTGCACAATTTTTAAACAATATTGTAATTTGATCATAAAAAATTAAATCAATGTTACTATCGTCATGATGTATTACAGGCCTCGTATTATATTGTTTTTGTTTCTTTTTTAATATTGCATGCATGTTTAGAAATTTTTGTGTAAGCGGCGCTTCTACGAGTCCTGCTATCCATTCATTCTTTTAACCTGATAGTAATCGCACACATACTTTGAGCCACAAATCACAGTACATACTTGCGTCATCTCCCACTACAAGTATGTCAGGAACTCACTGTATATAAAGGTTCTAAACTATGTCGGACCGTAGGTACGACCGCTATGCCACGTTCAATACAGCTGATAATCGTGCGTGCATGTAGTCTCACTACCCACCAATAGGATATACAGTAGATGACCTATTATGAGGAATGGGCATCACTTATTAATTATGCAAAAAGTAGTATGTTCAACAAAATGTACTTGTAATTTAATATGATTTTATCAACATTTTTAATTTCTTATATATTACATTTATATTTATATACACATTTACTCATTTATATTACAGAACATGCGACAATCTCCAAGATGCCCGGAAATGGACTCAGAAGCCACTCAACTAGAGAAGACCGAAGCACATTCGACTCCCACAAGCAAATCTCCTCATGTGCCAACGGAGAACGCATTCGGGCCGTTCGCCACGACAAGGTTTGCTCCAAACACAGCACCATGGAACACTTCACGGCGCAGCCGCAGTTCTGCTGCTAGTGTTGCGGACACCGAGGCTCTAATTGACTCCAGAGTCCTGGACACCTGAAAAAGAGCAGCGTGGAAAATCCAGAGGAGACGTTCCTTCGGATCCTCACCAGTCATCTAACTTGCCTTCTTCCAAAATGTCGGCTGCGAGTACAGGGAGCGATGATAGTAATGCTCCAGGCAGCAATGCCAACAAATGATCCGAGGCCCATCTTCCGGGTAGTCGATTTATGGCGTCTCCACAATGATGAGCCTATTGATATTGGAGCGCCTTTAACAAACCCGGTCACTCCAGTAGAGCAACCCACACACACTACCCATTATAGGCCTATGTACGCGTCTTCACCTAGCCTGTTCAGCCAGTATAGAGGAATGAATGTACGGCCTGATTAATACGGCTTCTCATCAAGCAGGCAAAGTTACCCAGGGAACGTGTTATACCCCTACCAAGGGCATCAACAGGGCCACAAAATGTCAGACAGACATGCCCCAGGTGAACCTGCTTCCTGTAATGCTGGACCATTAGGTCATGAACTTTTTGACCTTTAATTGTGGATTGATTTGATCTTATTTGTAGGCACCATGTTGGTGCATATGAACCATGTTGTTTTATTTAGAATTTTTGTCAATAAACTCGGTTGAGTTTAAATTTTTTATGACCTATTGTGCATGGTGAGATTACCGTAACTTTCAGGCTAATCATCCATTTTTTTAGCTCGTTTTTCACTGAACGTTAGACGTGACTATTATGGTATCAGTATCTGTCAACAGCGCTAATAAAAAGAAGATCACCTTTTTTTTAATGATACGTAAGCCCCCCAACATTGTTTTATTGAGAAATAGATATATTTTTAATAGTACATTTAATTCCATTTTAATCATAGCTTGACATGGATCGTCAATCATACCCAATAATGCAGGGTTCTCATTCAAACACCTAATGAGGTATTTGTTTATATTTTTGCAAAATTTTTTTTTTTTAGTCAATCCAGTTGGCATTGTATGGCAAGACCAAATACTACAATTATGTTTTTGTTTTAATATTACTTTTTAGAACAAAAGAAAAAAATTATCTTACAAAAATATATAAGCTCACAAGCCCACATCAAGGGTCCTCATTGTCTTGTGAGTACCTACATTAACTAACCAAACAGGTATAACTAATTAAACTGAATCAAATAACAACTAGAACGATTCTTGAATATGAAATATTTAACGAACAGCATAGATAGGGCTCATCAACACACTGCGGAATTGCTGCGTTTTTTCCCGCCGGAAGTTTGGACGTAAAAAACACAGTAGAATACAGTAGCAGCCTAGTGGATGAGATTTACCAAATCCCATCCACATGCTGCGTAAAATTCAGAGCAGAAATTGACCTGCGGTGCGTATTTTTCGTACTGCAGCATGTCAATTCGTGCTGCGGAATGTGGCTATAATTGCTGCGTTTTTCAGAGAAGATGTCTCCATCTCCTAACATTGTGAAAAACGCAGCAAAATACACACAAAATACACACCATTTTCTGCCATAAAAACCACATGAATTGGTGCGTTTTTGCCAATTCATGTGCGTTTTTCAATGGAATTGCTGCAGAAATTTTCTGCAGCAATTCCGTTGTGTGTGGACAAGCCCAGAGAGTCCTGCTGCCAGGGGACTGCTCCCTCAGGCCTCATGCACACGACCATAGCCATGTGCACGGGCGTGATTTTAGGGTTGGATGGCCATGGAGTATTACCCGCGGGCCGTGCACATGGCCACGGGCATTAATCTCTTTGAGCCTGGATGCAGAGCACAGCCGTAATAAGACATGTCCGTTCTTTCTGCGGTCCAGGCTACTGGGCCATGCACGGACCGTGGAAAACACAGTCATGTGCATGGGCCCATAGAAATGAATGGGGCCGCAATTCTCCCATGGATTTTGGGGGGAATTGCGGTCGCAAAAGCACGTTCGTGTGCATGGGGCCTCAGGGGGTCAGAATATAGTCTGCATAAATTTCACCAAACCAAGACTAGTCCATTAGACTGCCAGATAGAGAACGGTGATTAATCACTCCACAGACCACATTTTCACCGCTCCAGAGTCCATAGGTGGCATTCTTTACACCACTCCCTCCGACGCTTGGCATTGTGTTTGGTGATGGAAGGCTTGCATGCGGCTACTCGGCCATGGAAATCCATGCCATGAAGCTCCTATGGCACAGTTTTTGTGTTGTTAATACCAGTGCAGGCCGGGGAACTCCTCAGCTATGGAGTCAGCAGAGCGTTATGCACAATGCGCGTAAGCACTTGTGACCCCACTCTGTTACTATTCGTTTTCTTGTGGTTCCTAAATGCTTCCACTTTACAATAATATCACTCACATTTTATTGTGGAATATTTAGGAGGGAAGACATTTCATAAACTGACTTGTTGTAACTGTGGCATCCTATTACAGTACTGCGCTGCAATTCAGTGAACTGTTTAGAAGAAACTATTCTTTTGCAAATGTTTGCTTCCTCGACCATCAGTGAATGTGCAAGGGGAAGAAGAATATATAATTGAAAATATTTTGGACCTGCCATGATTGCCTGATTGGCTATACCTTTTTAGCTTATTATAAGAGTCTGATCCCTGCACTTCCTGAATGTCAGACTATTGATCTTCCATCCTGTAGTCTAGTACTGTACTTTGCTGCCTTACTCTACAGACTGTTGCTTATTTCTGTACCGAAGTTGGATTGCTTTCTGACCAAGTCTCTGCCTCACGCTACAACCTGTTGCTGCTTATCTGTGCATCGAACCTGGACTGTTACTGGACTACTCGTGCTATTATCACTATCCTGTCTAATAGTTTCACTCACTAAACTCTGAATCTGCTACAGCTTTTGACACTGAGACTTCCTTCTACCCCGCCTTTTCACTATTAGCCAGCTAGTTGCCCCTTTTTTCTAAAACACCATGCTAACATTCTCCCCACATCTGCCTCAGCGAGTGCCTGCTCAATAAGCAGCAAACTCCTGTATATGTTATCAATAAATCTCAGTGTTGCTCATAAAGTACCAGGATTTGGGCTTCCAAACGCACAACGTGCACACCTTCTTGAACGGCAGTATACACTCTCAAATGGCTGTTCAAGTATAAAAAATAGTAACCCCCTACCAAACTCTCTGGATATAATGTCTCTTAATCTCAACTCACACACTTAAGAAAATATACACTCGCAAACAATCACACTTGCTTTCTCCGTTTGGATTCAAATACGCTTTTGTCCACTTAGTCGGTTCTGCAATTAATTTCTCTAGGGCCCGGTTCACACAAAGTTTTTTTACATGATTTTTGATGCGGGAACTGTGGCAAAAAAATGTCTGAAATTGCCTCCCATTGTTTTCAAGGTGGTGGCGTTTTTTTCTCGCCAGAAGAATAAAATGCTCAAGGGGAAAAAGAAGCGACATGCCCTATCTTGGGGCGTTTTCTGCCTCAAAAACCCCATTGAAATCAATGGGAGACGAAAAAAACACCAGGAACGGCCGACACGTTTTTTGACACGTTTTATGTCAAAAAACACTCACAGTTTTCCCATTTGCCTGTTGAATAGGTAAAAACTTGCGGCAAAAAACGGGGAAAAAACGCCTGTGGTGCAAATTCACTTAAAATAAAATGGAGCTAATTTTTCCAGGCAGAATTTGGCTCAGGCATTTCATAATTTTCCAAATTATTCATGTGTTTTCAATAATTTAACAAATACTTTAAATGTAATGTTCAGAATAGAATTTATTGGGAAAGAAGCAACCACAAATACAATAATAATATACTTTTCTTAAGATAAAATGAATCATCCCGTATGAAAGTTCTGCAAATTTATAGATAGAGAAGCTTGTTAGAAAGAAATGAAATCTTATGACATGCATTTGTCATAGTGATGTGAAGGACCTGCCAAAAAGGAAAAGACATGGTTAGTAGGTAAATCATACAAGATATTATATATATGTATGTGTGTAACTAGATCATTCATTGAATGGGCAGAAGCAATCTAGGTCTCACTAGGTTCCAGTCATCTCCCTTTAGAAGGGAATCCCACTGGTACTGTTTAAAGGTAAGAGAAACAGGAACTGGTCAAGCTTTTTTGGTGACCAAGGCAGGGCTTTAAGAATGAGGCCCCTTTCCTTTTAAAATTGCTGCCCAACACACTCGTTCTCTAATCACCCACTACACTATATAGGAAAGCGCTGGTTAATTACAGTGGGCTAGTGTCACATGGTGAAAATCTATTTCTGTGTGACAGTTCCCTCACTAAATGGAAATAGTCCCTATTGGACCCAACACCTGCAGAGCTATCAATTGGATGGGCACAGCATTCAGTTTGATATTTAAAGAGGTTGTCTTTAGATAGATAGTGGTGACATATCACCAGGATATACCTCCCATGTTTGACTGGCAGGGGTCTAACGGCTGTTGCCCCCGCTGATCGCTAAAATGAAGTAGCATCAGCACTAGAAAAGAACCATGCAACTTTGTGCCACGTCAGCTCTGCCCTGGTTTATTCAGAGCCTGCATGGTTGACTCATTATACTTAAAGGGTATTCTGAGAGAATACAAAAACAAACCGGCTGCAGGAAATGTGATAAAATAACAAACCAAATATAACTCACTTAAGCGCTGAGGCCAGTGAATGGCTGCAGTGACTATGTGGAAGAATGGCCGTTCATTGCTGCAGGGAAGTCAAAAAAGACCAGCAGGGAGCACCGGAGCGGCAGGAGATTTTATAGGCGAGCTATGTTTTGTTTGTTACTTTATCATATTTCAGTTTGTTTTATTATTCTCTCCTCAACCCCTTTAATGGCTTACCATGCTGCTTTGTGGAAAAAGCAGAGCGGAAACAACAGGACACAAAGTGATCGGAAGGGTCTCAATGGTCAAACCCCCGCCAATTGAACATTGGTGACACATCCTAGTGACATGCCAAAAAATATTTAACCTGAGCAAAATATTGAATTTTTTAATCCATAAATTGCGCCCCACCATATTGACCTAAGCGTCTATTCCTTATACTAGGCCTGATGGGAAACAATGTTAATGGGGATTATCTAGGCATGGGACAAATTTGAGTGATCTTCTGTTAACTACTTGTAGGAAAAAAGCCCATGTTATGATATCACTTGGAGATGCAGCATGAAAAGGGCAAACAACATGTGCTTTACAATGCACCTCGTAACCGAAGTGTGACCAAAGTACATGGGTTTCATTACATCTTTTCAGCCACCTACCCTACTTACTAATATTTGGTATTAATTAATAGGTTTTGTCATTTTAGAACTTTGAGTGATATTTAGTGGCTTGCTGGAAAATGGAAAATCCAGCATTGCTTTAATTTATCATTATATTACCTCTATTATTGTGAACGCCTTATTTTCAAAATTTTCCTATTAGTTGATTTTAGAAAACCGCTACCTCTATAAGGAACTATCAGAAAATAAAACATTTCCTAATAGGCCCCACAGTATTCATTTGCTTTGTAAGAACGACTAATGCCACTGTCTTGTACATGAGGAATTGTTTTTTCTAAATTGCATGTAAATGGATCGAATGCAGTAGAGAGATACATTTTCTATTTAGCTCTTAGATGTTACCAATAACACATGATTTGCTGGGGACGATAAGGGTATATTCACACGTGGCAGATTTGTTGATGATATTTCTGTGACAGTTCCATTCATCTAAATGGCATTTGCAAAAATACATGCACATGCTGCAGAAACAACCACATTCACATGTATGGAGCAGAGTTTTGTAACGCAGTCGTTTCGGCAACAAATCTGCCGTGTGTGAACATCACAACCTACATTGTTTGTAAAATCTACTATTTAATAGAAAGCTGGTGTCCATTTTATTTCTCTCGAATAAAAAATAGTGTAATGAAGAAAAGTAATATTACGGCAAGTAATTATAATTTAGTATGGTGCTTTCTATAGTACATCTGTTACATGGTTTTACAACCTGCTAATTTGTAGGCGTTCAGATACATTGGATTTTTTAGGTAAATATCATGGATTGAAAGAAATGTCTGTGCATTTTATTACCTGTGTTTAGCCTAGCAAACCATTGCCTAAGAGGCCTCCACCTAAGATGCCACTGAGAGCTTGGAATAAACCATTAACAATACCAAGAGTACTTCCAAGAACAGTCCCAGTCAGGAAGAATGCAACATCTGAAACCGTGTTATGGAGACCAGAGACAATAGAAAGTACACCAGTTACAGAACCCAGTGCACCAGTTACGGGACCCTAGAAAAAAAACATGTATTACCAAAATGGATTTTGCAAGGAAAGGTACAAAGCAAATCAACACTTTAGTTTCCAGGATAAAAGATCATGATGTAGAGGGTTTTTGCTCCTCACTACAGACAACCTTATTAATATGAGAGTTCCTGTAGCGATAAACATATCACTGCTGCAGGAGAAGTGTAGCATACAGGCACGTAGATGGCATTCTGATAATACATACAGTAGATGCCTCGAGTCTGCCAGGACAGAGAGTCGCTGTTTGTTAGAAGTTCCCTCCTCTGGTTTATAGAAGGCAGTCCTGAGCAGAGGACCCTTTCTGTAATATCTAAATGCTCTAATAGGTTATATGCACATGAGGTGTCATCAAACCATGAAGAACGAAAACATTGTTGGCCTTTTGAGAATATCATGGAGAAAATTAATATTTTTTGCTTTCCTATAACCTAACAAATTTTTTGTTAGGTTGAGGCAGACACAAGAGGCCTTATAATTTTATTTTTTGCGGGATGAGTTGTACTTTATAAAAAAAACATTTTGTAGTACATAAAATTTGGTAAAGTAGAATGTCTTTCACTGTGAATTATACATTTCATGTTATGAAAATTGTTTTGTATAAGCTTTTTTTAGTCCCACTAGGGTTCTTTTACTTTAGATTTTTTAGCAGGAATACATAAACCTCCAGCCTTGGCATTAATGATGCAGGGGCTGATGGAGAGCCATGTCCCTTTATTTTTTTTCCCTATCATTACTACAATCATTACTGATCACAGTACCTTTGACAGGTTTTGAAGCTTTCACTGATACCGATTGTTATTTCATGTGCGTTGCTGTTTATCACAGCAGGGGCATGGCTACAGGCTCAGAGGCCCTGGTGCAAAAGTTTAGTCTGGGTCCCCCTGCCCTACTTCTCTTCAAGGCCGCTGGCCACTACCCATCGGCAACTCTCTTAAATGACCCATCGATGCAGCTATAGCAACCAGGGGCATGGCAAATGTCTTAAAAGGTCAGAGGAACAAGCTTTAGGTTATATGTTTTGCCTACCAAATCCTCCAAAAAATATTATAGATATCGGAGACTGTATATCTATAAGACAACATTTATAACACGGCAGGCTGAGATACAGAGGCTCCGCTCTATGTATAGTAGTATACCTCTCATAATTAAGTCACCAAATAATGGTCAGATACCAGCTTTACACATTGAAAAGTGACAACAGTACAGTTACATTAAGTGACTCAGAGGTGACTTGTTCTAAATTACTGACAACTTCCTTTGAGTTGAAGCTTCAACTTATTGGAGAATTACAAGACTATCAAAATACAGGACTATTCTCTAAAATGTTATCAGGAAAGCTGAAGGAACTTTTTGACTATACACATGCATGGCAGCAGTTAAATCTATCTGCATACTATAGACTACTGTATTGACGCCTGTATTTTCCTTATGGATCTGAAGGCAAATGTTTAGAATCTGGATTGCCCACAGGGTTATTAATGAATCTGCCCAGCATGTAAAGGCATCATTTCCCATAATAACACAATTCATAAGCGGGACTTGACATCAAATGTGACTATACTTCCACAGAAGATACATAGATATGCATACCTCCTAACCGTCCCTGATCCAGCGGGACAGTCCCGGATTCTGGGTGGTGTCCCGCTGTCCCAGCAAATTGGAGGCATATCCCGGTTTAAACTGTATCTGCGTTTTTAGGACATGTGTGCGATATGTCATGAGCAGGTGGAGACTGCGTCCAAGCGTGCGGTGGAAAATCTATGATTCTACAGGAGCCAGAAGCAGCAGATCGCACTGCAACTTGGTGAGTGCCTCTGCTGAAGCAGTAGCTTCAGTGCAATGATTTATCATTATTTATGTTGCCCCGTAGCACACCTACTCTCTCCCCTTTGGCCTCGCACAGAGGCTCTGCCCACCTGTCTCCCAGCTGCCTCTCCACAGAGCTTCTGTCACAGTGCGTATCCCACCTGGCCACACTCCTGCCCCTGTCACATTCTGCTCTCTTAGCTCTCTCTCCACACGGATCACTTTCCACCTAGTCGAGCCCTTGTCTCTTGACAGAGCTCCTGCTCACCTACTGTCTCTGCCCTGCCCCTTCACAGAGCCACTGCCAGTTTGCATTTCACCCCAGTCCCCCTCCTGCCAATATCCATTGCCACACCTTCCAGTAATGGGTGCCCCGACGCTTTGACTGTATGGGTCCAAGTAATTTCTGATAGTGCCCTTGCCCAGGGTTACGGCCGGTTGCACACAAAGCCTGCAACCCATAACCCAACAGTCTAACCTCCTCTCCAGCTTTTTGCCCTGCAGCATGCACAGGCTCTCCTTATTGATTCACCAGACTGTTTAATGTTCTATCATCTGACAGTATTGTGTACGGCAGCATCAGAAGGAAAGACGATCAGAAGCCGTTTCATTTTAGAGATCGTTGGGGGTCATAATGCTTGGACCCCCACCGATCAAAACTTCTGACATGTTACTATGACATGTCAAAAGTTTTTTAAAAGTTTAGATACCATTTAAGAGCAATTCTTTACCAGTGGTGAAGAGATGGCTAGCTTTTCCTCTAAATGACTTTCAATTGCTTTGAAAACTTTTTATTAAAAAAATGCTATCTTCCTTGGACTACAGGTGGCCTTTTTTAAGTTTCATAGCTAGTTGCTACAAAATAAGAACAAACTTGGAGCTTTATGACATTACAGATTAAAACAAATGGAATTAATTATTATCAAAACATTGTCATTTTCTGTTCTTTCATCTAAACTTGTATATTGAGTAAATAATACATAATAATGACTTTAATATAAAAATTATATGCAGTACGCTCTTTTTAGTGGTGGCTGCAGGCGGACAGAATTTTATCATTTACAGAAGCACTCCGACAAATTATTCTTTTGCGCATTTCATGCTATCTCACCAGCAATATTCTAGCAGTGTCATTTATATATTCCCAGCTCAGTTGCATCTATACATTTGGAATCCTTTCTTTATGGGCAGCTGTGCCATGTATAAATTACTCTTTATGAAAGGTGCCTCTAATTGATATGGGACTAGACACATATTGTAAATAACACACGTATATGCAAATGCAGTACTTACCAAAAGATTGGTTAGAGTCAACAGTTGTGTTTTCAGAACACATCCAATTTGTGCCAAGATTCCTTCCTACAGGTTATAAACAAACAGGAAAAATAAATACATAGACTGAAGACATGGATTTATATGTACTATTCTAATTTTATTCATGGGAAAATTTTTGGTATTGCGAATTATACATGCAATAATGTGTCTGTGTCTCTGTATAGTTTATCTTTTGATGTTATTTTCTTATCCTTGGACCTCTGGGATGAAGTCTACATAACTGTAACTTACCACCAAGCAAAGAACAGAATTCAGAAGAGTTTCAAGTTTAAGTTGTTCCAATAGGGCTTCCAAATTGTTTGCCTGAAAATTATAAGTTGATTTAATATGTAATAACTTTAGTAAGTAGGTATCAGAGATGACAATTACAATAACCCCTTAAAGCAACTCTCCAGGGACCCTTTTACTAAGGCTTATCCAAATCATTTTATACAGTATACCAATGATGAAGCAGGAGGTGGATTTCAGACTACCTCACACTCCCTGTAGGCACCGTAGCTAAACTGTAGTCACAGATCACAGCTCTGCCCTAATAGTATTATATGACAATCATTTAAATAAATGGATGATCTTGTAAAAGTCCTTCAAAATGGGAGCCATTATTTGTAGCAGCTCCCCAAGGTAACCCCCTTTAAGACATCCATATCACTCAATTGGACATTTGGAAAGGATTTGACCAGTTGGGGCAATCCACGTAACTCTAGTGTACTGGAATAGCTATTTACAACGTGACAACCAATGTGGCTGCTCTTCCTTTTAAATTATATGTTGCTTCTTACCAAGATCAATTCGATGATATTAAGTGGCAATTCCTAAACAAAGAAGAAAGTAAAACTGAAATATGATTTTTGAAAAATATTTTTTTATACATGGAAAAAGCACTATAAGATTAGGAACATACAAGGCGTAAACACTGCGGATTTTCCACAACGGATTTCATTGCAGAAAATCTGCAGCGTAATACAGTAAATTTTAAATATTTCGTGGTGTTGTGTATCCCCCACCTGGATAATGGTAAATTTACTTCTCCGTAGTAATAGAATAATAAAGAAAATAGATCCGGAGTACTAAAATATAACTTTTACTGATATGAATAAAAAATAGGTATAAACAATTATGAGATGAACATAAGGAACCTATTTGCCAATACTGCATACAATGAATTATTTTCCATCGTTTCAAGTTGTTGTCAGAAATCCTTTTGACAGCAGAAAGTAATCAGTCCACCTTTATAAGGTTTTCACATTTTTAAATTTTTAAATGATTCTTTGGATCACAGATGGAGGAAAAAGAATAATGGGGCAGTTGCCCTCCTACCCCGTATTTTTCGGTTAGTAGTCCTCCATATTGAAGTGTCCCGCAATGATGTTGCGTCCTCTCTCAGATGGTAAAATGAGCGACAGGTAGGTCTCCCTACGCGTTTCCTGCTGACCAGGCAATTCCTCAGGGGAGATAGGTCAATAAAGCAGAAATGTCCAGAGTCGGGGCTTGCTGCTTGAAGTGTGATTGTCGATTCGTGTGGAGAGGAGTGCTCTGTGATTCAGAGCATGTTGAATCGATGGAGCAGTAAATTTCAGTTTACTGCTCAGCTGTCGTTTCTTGCACGAGGGAAAACTCAATGGTTAGAGTAGGTTTGCAGTGGCAAAAAAGAAATCCTTTGGTTAAAACACCCTTGCAGTGGCAAGTAATGTAACCTTCCTGGTAGGAGGCAAACAAAGAACGCCTGGTACACGCCAGGGACAGGCGTTCTTTGTTTGCCTCCTACCAGGAAGGTTACATTACTTGCCACTGCAAGGGTGTTTTAACCAAAGGATTTATTTTTTGCCACTGCAAACCTACTCATTGAGTTTTCCCTCGTGCAAGAAACGACAGCTGAGCAGTAAACTGAAATTTACTGCTCCATCGATTCAACATGCTCTGAATCACAGAGCACTCCTCTCCACACGAATCGACAATCACACTTCAAGCAGCAAGCCCCGACTCTGGACATTTCTGCTTTATTGACCTATCTCCCCTGAGGAATTGCCTGGTCAGCAGGAAACGCGTAGGGAGACCTACCTGTCGCTCATTTTACCATCTGAGAGAGGACGCAACATCATTGCGGGACACTTCAATATGGAGGACTACTAACCGAAAAATACGGGGTAGGAGGGCAACTGCCCCATTATTCTTTTTCCTCCATCTGTGATCCAAAGAATCATTTAAAAACTTAAAAATGTGAAAACCTTATAAAGGTGGACTGATTACTTTCTGCTGTCAAAAGGATTTCTGACAACAACTTGAAACGATGGAAAATAATTCATTGTATGCAGTATTGGCAAATAGGTTCCTTATGTTCATCTCATAATTGTTTATACCTATTATTTATTCATATCAGTAAAAGTTATATTTTAGTACTCCGGATCTATTTTCTTTATTAGCGTAATACAGTAGCAGCAGTATGGGTGAGATTTGAACAAATCTCATCCACACACAGCAGAAAAAAATCTGCAGAAAAAAACCATTCATAAATTGACCTCTGTTGTGGGTTATTTTATGCCGCAGCATGTCAATTTATGCTGTGTAATCGCTGTTTTCCTGTTTCGCGTTTTCCCCATTGAATTCAATGGAGAGGTAAATCACACAACAATGAGCTACTTTGCAACTTTTGCTGCGTAAAAATCCCAAATGGGAAAAATAAGCTTTTTTTTAAAAGTTAAAATGAATAAAAAAGCTTATACCGTTGTCCTAGCAGTGCAATCCTCTGTTCTAAGTACAGCTCAGCCTCCTGGGATGACATATTATCCCTTGTGACTGCTGTAGTTAATCCAAGGCTGCAGCGGTCACATGGACTACAGCATCATCCCAGGAGGCAAGCTACACTCAGAAGAGAGGGACGCGTCGCCATGACTATGGCCGCGGTAATTATAAACTTTTTAAAAAAAAAATATTCCTAAAGGATAAAACTGCACCACAATTTGGTGTGGTTTTTCAGGTGGAATTTCTTGTGGCTTCCAGGATAAACACACTCTGTATTTTTACGCTGAGTATCTGTCCTGTGTGTTTCCACCCTATGGCTAAATTCAGACAAGTTTTGCCTTAGTTTTCACGTTTTAAAAAATTAAACCCAAAAAACAGCACATTCTATTTGGAGCATTATTTCTGTGTTTTTCCATAATTGTTACATGCAGTACCATGTAGAAGAAGTTCTAGAGACAGTTCTTAGAGTTATTTCTTACACAACAAAATGGCTGTTGAAAAAATATACGAAATAGAAAAATCGAGCAACATTTTAATTTTAAAACTGAAACATTTTGTTGGATAGTTAGTGCTGAAAAACGAGGGGCAATTGAGGTATACTGGGTTTCTTGGACCCTGCTGAATAGGTAAGCTTCTTTCTAATATGGTATCCTATGGAAATAATTTAACTAATCAGAATAAAATATGTAAATATAGTGGTCTCTCAACATACAATTTTAATTGGTTCCGGGAAGACCATTGCATGTTGAAACCATAACTCTATGGAAAATTGTTAATTGGTTCCGAAGCCCCCAAAATGTCGACCCGAAACAATAAAAAAGATGGATTGAAGACAAATAAAGACAAAAATACAAATAAAGCATGTATTGTAAGCACTGTACATTATTGAACTACTGAACTATGTGGATGACTTAATAACATACATTACCATTGTATAAACTAAATCAATAGTACTCGATGAAATAACACCTTCATGAAATAATGTTACGCAAAAAAAAAATCAATAATATAAAATAGGAAGGAAAGACCTTACCATAATTTTTAACAGATCCTTCAAAGTACAGCCAACATCAAGGGATATCATTTTCTGAAAAGAACAAAGTATTCATATAAAGAGTAAGCCTTTGCAATAGCACATTGGGTATGTAGTGTTGCCCGGTAATTTGTGTGTGATACACCCTTTCATTAAATTAGAAGTCATTTATTAACAACCATTTCTCAGCAATACTCTCATATATACATTTTTCAGAAAAACATTAAATGTTTTTTTATTAATATTAATATAATTTTTTTAATGAGTGATGGGTTAGTAATGAAAAAAATCATACAAAAATATAAATGAATAAAATGAAAGAAATGGTCTGAGACTAAATCATGTCACTCTCCCAGTGTTGACATGTGGTCATGTCCATGGATGATGAAGGGAAAGTTGTAGAGTGCAGCAGAGGTTTAAATTGTAAAAGCACTATAACTTCCTTTACATTTCCTGCAGGTTCCAGCCATCATTCTTTAACAATTTATTTGCCATGCCAGCAGGGCCAGCCTTAGGGTAGATACCACCGTGTGCAAAATTTTCTTTCGGCACCCCACCACCATCATTAAAAAAATGCCCCATAAAAAAGTATAATGTCTCTACACAGTATAATGCCCTTTTAAGTGCCCCCACACAGTATAATGCCATTTTTAGTGCCCCCACACAGTATTATGCCCCTTTAGTGCCCCACATAGTATAATGCCCAATTCATGCCCCCTACAGTATAATGTCCCTTTCGTGCTTTCTTTCCCCCACACAGTATAATGCCCCCATAGCTGCCCCCAAACAATATAATGTTCCAATAGCTGCCCCCACACTGTATAATTCCCACATAGCAGCCCCCACACAGTATAATACCCCCTTTAGTGCCCAACCCTCAGTATAATGCCTCCTTTACTGCCCCACACAGTATAATGCCCCTTCTTCCCCCCCTCAACAGTATAATGACCCCTTTAGTGAGCCCCACACAGTATAATGTCCACCCAAGTGCCTTGACATTATAAAGCCCCTTTTAGTGTCCCACACAGTATAATGCCACATTTACTGCCCCCACACAGTATAATGCCCACTCATGCCCCCACACACAGCATAATGCCCGCTTAAATCCCCACACAGTATAATGCCCCCTTCAGTGCCCCCCACACAGTATATTGCCCCCTTTAGTGCCCACCATGCAGTATAATGGCCCCTTTAGTGCCCCACACATTATAATGGTCCTTATTTCCCACCCCAACAGTATAATGTCACCCTTTAGTGCCCCCCACATGTATAATGTCCACCAAGTGCCCCCACAGGGTACAAATAAAGTATTGATGCGTGGAGGCCCGGGGATCGAGCGATAGTTGGCTTTCACTCACCATTTCTCTGCTTCGGCCCTGGCACTGCACTGCACTGGACCAGAGAAAAAACACCTGTATGCCAGACATATGTCTAATTTTCCCATTGACATGAAACAGTCAAATTGATTATTTGTCACTGCTACATTTTTATATTTTCTCCATTTCTATTATTGGGAAAAGTCTTGACATTACACATATTTTTAAAAAAAAATCAAATCAATATAACATATAAGCTAAAATTACCAGTTCAAAGAGGAGGTCCTCAATAAGACTTAGCTGCCTTGTCTTCTTTTCACCTTCGGGACATGTCTGTAAAGAAGGTAAAGAAGTTGAGGGCTTTTTGTATGACACATTTTAGTTTTATCCTTTTAGTTAATTTATCTTTTATTGCATTGTGGCTCATGTAGACATATTTACTATGTAACCCAGGAGGGGATGTTAAATTCTCAAAAGATTCAAGGCCTAGACCCATAACTTTTTTAAATTGACTTATTTTTGCAAATCACCACTGTATACATGTCATCAACCATTTGATAAAGTCTTACGCTAGTCCATTAGTATGCCATGTTTGAAATTTAAAAGGTTTTTCCACTAGCTGACTACTGATAACCTATCAACTGGATGGGTCATCAGTATATGATTTGTGGGGGTACGACACCCGGACCCTGCATCGATCAGCTGCTCCGGCTGCCTTTGGGCACCAAATCTCATTGCACAGTATGCAATGTATGGAGCTGGATTCACTTGAATAGGAGAGGCGATGCAGTATTGCAGCTTGGCCGTTATTACGTGAGCAGAACTATCTGCTTCCAGCATGGACGTCCGGTGCCCGCAGGCAGCCGAAGCAGCTGATCGGTGTGGGGTCCGGGTGTAGGACCCCCAAGATCATATACTGATGGCCTATCCAGTGGATAGGTCATCAGTTGTCCGGTAGTGGACAACCCTTTTAATGCTTATTTTTCCCATACAGAGCTGGAGCTGTTGTCTGTAGCTGAAGTCCACTTACATTCAATCAATTATATTGTCAGTGGCATAGTGACCTTATGTTGCAGTGCCAAAGTCTGATGTACCAGTGACATTTTGTCTAACCCCAGGATGCCACTACAGTAGTATCACATCCCTAGTGAGAAAACTGTGCAGTGTCCATCCCATTATGATCCAGTGGCACTGTATCCAGGGTCTGGTGATAAATTTGCATAGTGCCAAGCAAAGAAATTACTGCTGGTAGCTGGGAAATTTATTTTTATGCTGCGGGCGGGAGTTTCTTTAGGGTCCATTATAGCACTCACAGTGTACAGTAAAAATATAAACTCATCTAGTGTCCAAAGGAGCAGCTCATTCTGGCACAGGTAGATGGCAGTATAGCACATTTAGCACTGCACTGTACTGCAAAAATGTGCCACTAGAGAGCCAATCAGTATATGCACTTCTGTAATTCAGCACCTGCTGGTTGGCTCTACTTGCCCCAATCTAAAATGCACTCATTTACAGGAATTTTACTAGTAAAATATCCACGCTGGTTGGCTGAATCTTCAAGTCAATCGCATAGTACCACAGATCGGCAAGCTTCGTCGCTTTGTAAGTTTAATGTGGTTTCAAGTTATGATGGCCCAGAAAAGGCTGTTGCAATATGAAAATATTGCAGTGTGAGGCCATTATAACTTGATAGACCACTGTATTATAAATTTGGGTTCTTGGTGATCGCCTTTTGGGATTTATTTGTTTAGTGTTGTTTCTGGTTATCCAGATAACAGTCACTCTGGATTTGTGGGAAAAAGACAGATCTCATGGGTACAGGGTCCCCGGATCCTGGGATATGCAAAGGCCATGCTCTAACCTTGTAGCAAAAAAAAGATAAAGACACATATCTACAGTATATAGAAATGGGATACTAATTGTGAGATGGAATATTACTTTACTGTGATTGTAGTAAGATGTAATGTGCACCATCTAACTAACTTGGTTATAGTTACAACTGCAGGATGGCATAGGGAAAAAAAGAAATACAGCCAATTGTTTTGGTGACATGCCTTTAAAAATAATTGTTATGTCATTATTTTTTTCCAAATTGTTGTGGAACCTATGAAAATTAAGATATTTCTGTGTTGCAATGGAACTTGTGTTATTACATTCTGAGGACTGATAAATGGGATTTCCAGTTTCAGCAAATTAAAAGTTATACAATTTTCCAATGTACTCACGGTTTTCAAGATCTCTGTTTATTTGTTATTCAGTAGGAACTTCAAGTGTATAAAATTCTGTCCATGGTCATGTGATGACACCCAGGTGCACAACTCGTTAGAAGACACAGCCCTGATACACGTACTGTAACGAGCCATGCACCTGTGTGTCATCACATGACCATGGACAGAATTGTATCCCCTGGATGTAAAAAAAGAAATGTTTCTACTGTATAACAACAAGCAGAGTTCTTGAAAACAGTGAGGAATTAATACAGAGGGTAGATTGTAAACTGTTGTAACTTTTAATCATATAAAAAATAAAATTGGAAAAATTTAAACTGGACAGCCAAACACATTACTTTCAAATGTTTTCTTTGTTTTCATTTTAAGTATTATATATCTATGTTTAAACTTACTTTCAAAATCTCAAATTTTTCACCAATTGCTTGAATGCCACGGACATGAGAGTCAATTTTAGTTTTCTGAAAAATAATCGCAAGCAGGTCAGTAGACATTAGTAGGAGAACATCATTTTTATGTTATAAATCAATAGAAGCTATGACAGACTCAAAAAGACTTGCTTGCCACTGCAGGAAAAATAGTGGCCAGTTACAACTTCCTTCGATCGCTGTTGTTTTCAGTCAACCACTCGAAAATGACAGTATAGTAACCAAAGAGGCATTCTGATTCTGATTTAATAGATGGGGCCCTCTATTTACAGATGTAGCAATCTGTGGCAAGAAACTTTGACTTGACTGTTTCTGTAATGATAGGGGTAGGGAAACGGACAAGTGAGCCCTAATCTACCCGCCACTCTGTCCCTGCCTACTTGCAACGACCCGCCCTAGGCGACGGGGTACAACTGGACGGCGGTCCCTACGCTCAGTAAGTGCACGAGACAAACATCCAAGGGTACACAAAGCTAAGGGAAATGGGGCAGTTGCCCACGGCAACACCGTGAGCAAAGAGAGAGGTGAACGAGCCGAGTCAAACCAGGAGTGTACGAGGTACCAAACACAGAGCAGGAGAGTAGTCAGTAAGCCAGGGTCAGTATGGAGCAGGATCAAATAGTCAGGAGCTGTAGCTGGGCCAGGAAACCACACGAGAAGAATCACAAGCAAGGAGGAACTGGAAAGGCAGGTATAAATAGACAGAGGGCGGGAGCTAGCTGAGTCTGGCCAGGCTGCGATAGGCTCTCCCACTCCTAAGCCTGCCAGCCTGAGTGGTGGAAGCTGGAGTCAGTCTCAGAGACATAGACTCAGGTGCCGACTGATTACCTATGGGCGTTAACCCCGAAGCTGTGCCTGGCAGATCCTTTACAGTTTCTAAGACTTTTCAATGGCTTTTGTTGTGTTACGTAATAAGTTATCAAGCTGCATCAAGTTTTAAGGGTCAAGTTAAAATTTGCTACCTCTGTATGACCTTCATCTATTAACCGCAGCAGAGAGCAGTTAAAAATATTGTCTCTCACTCTGGAGGACCCTGCATAACATGGACAGTCCATTGATTTTAATATGCATGGAGTAATGCTTTATTTGCCCTCTGGTGGTTCTTCAGGGAAATTGTTCACTTGCTGCTGGATTCTCCCATAGGTTACATCTGATTGCAGAGGGTCTGGATAATATGTGATCAGCTTATTACTAGGGGATCATTCTAACTAAAACAGATGCTACAAAGTGGACAACCCCTTTAATTGTAATACTGGATAACAGCACATTAAAAATGCTAGCCATACACATTACAATATTGCATTGCACTCCTGTACCCGAATTTTAGCAATCCTTAGCAATCTTATATTTAATACATTCTCTTCATTTCCCTTCTACCCTATCGCCTCCACACGTGTGATTTTTATTGACACTACACCACGGGTCTACAGAGGGGCTGCCGGGTTCTGCAGCTCCTCTTCTTTCTCCATTTCTCACCTTACTGATATATACGTGACAGATTCCATACCCTACCAAAACACTTGCTGCACTCACAGCATTATCAGCAGCTTGGACACAGATTTCATTTGTCTTCACAAACAACTTTGAAAGCAGAACTTTTTTATTTGAATGCAAACATTTCTCCCCACTCCTCAATGACACCCTAGACGGGCATCTGCTCCACCTACAACTTGATCGAGACCTATTGGTAACTAGCCAAAGACAAAAGAAGGACCAGCGACACACTAATCTTTCTTTGGTGCACAGCAGTCTAGAGGTTTGCCCAGTCCCCTATTATCATCATCATCATCATCATCATCATCATCATCTTAAGCAGAAGATTGCAGCATCAGATCTGGGAAAAGCTTGTGCATAAAAACAGACACGTTTCCCACATTGGATCTTTTTCTTATGGAAATTAGCCAATACTATTAGAGGTTCAAGAAACAAGTGTAACAACTATCTCTTACGTCCAAAGTCTGCAGTTTGACATTCTGTCCCATACACGTGTCTGTTAAAAAAAAGAAAAATATCGGGGGGAGGTCAATGTTAATAAAACCATAATATATTAAAATTTTTACATTTACAATTTTTACACCAGTATGTTTAGATTTTTATTTATGTTTTGTAACCAGTTTATCAATTCCCTGTTTCCTAACTAATCTAATAGGCGTTTTGCTGCTGATAACTACAGTGTCATTTGTTTTAACAAACGTTTATTAATTGCAAAGTTATGGCCATTTTTTGAATTATTTAAATGAGCCTTTATTAGACAAGTGGGAGGTAACAGCAGCGGTTGCCCTGAGGTGGAGCTACCTCACAGCCTCTGACTCTGTCCTATCAGCACAAAGCTGCTTCACACAGTGTGAGAGAGTGAGGCTGGAATGGGGATCACTTTGAACAGCCATATCTTGGGCTGTGGACCACCCGGAACAGCGGTTCTGGTGGCATATGAAAGAGGAAATTCTAATCTTTCATATGACACAAGGATCGCAATTCTAGCTGTGACACAACCAGAGATATCTTGCCAGTTGAAAACACAGTCGGGCATGGAACCAGTGTACTATATGATCACACTCTGTTGCTAGGCATTGAAGGCGGTGAAGCTGTATGCTGATAGGACAGCATCATACAGAAAACATAACACTGCCCAGAATGAAAAGTAAGAGTCACCTCTTATTTGTCTATTTTAGCCACATTAGCATATTTGAAAAATGCTCATAACTTTACAAATAAAAAACTTTTTAAAAACAAATCACACTGTAGTTATCAGCAGTAAAAGGCATATTAGATTACTTAGGACAAAAGGAATTGATAAACTGGTGGCAAAGTCCCTTTAAAGAGGCTCTGTCACCAGATTTTGCAACCCCTATTTGCTATTGCAGCAGATCGGCGCTGCAATGTAGATAAGAGTAACGTATTTATTTTTAAAAAACGAGCATTTTTTGCCAAGTTATGACCGTTTTTGTATTTATGCAAATGAGGCTTGCTAAAGTCCAACTGGGCGTGTTTAAAGTAAAAGTCCAACTGGGCGTGTATTATGTGCGTACATCGGGGCGTTTTTAATTCTTTTACTAGCTGGGCGTTGGGAATGGGAGTGTATGATGCTGACGAATCAGCATCATCCACTTCTGTTCGTTAACGCTCAGCTTCTGGCAGTGCAGAGATACAGCGTGTTCTCGAGAGATCACGCTGTGACGTCACTCACTTCCTGCCCCAGGTCCTGCATCGTGTCGGACGAGCGAGGACACATCGGCACCAGAGGCTACAGTTGATTCTGCAGCAGCATCAGCGTTTGCAGGTAAGTCGATGTAGCTACTTACCTGCAAACGCTGATGCTGCTGCAGAATCAACTGTAGCCTCTGGTGCCGATGTGGCCGACACGATGCAGGACCTGGGGCAGGAAGTGAGTGACGACACAGCGTGATCTCTCGAGAACACGCTATGTCTGTGAACTGCCAGAAGCTGATCGTTCTGAAGAGAAGTGGATGATACTTCTCGTCAGAACGCCCAGCTAGTAAAAGAAGTAAACACGCCCAGATGTAACACACATAATACACGCCCAGTTGTACTTTTACTGTAAACACGCCCAGTTGTACTTTAGAAAGCCTCATTTACATAAATATAAAAATGGTCATAACTTGGCCAAAAATGCTCGTTTTCTTTTTTAAAAAACGTTACTCTTATCTCCATTGCAGCGCCGATCTGCTGCAATAGGAGATAGGCGTTGCAAAATCTGGTGACAGAGCCTCTTTAAGATGCATTTAAAAAAAAAAAAAATGACTACACTTGGGAATAACCATTTAAACTGATAGTTGACCAACTTAGATGTGATCAATATTATGGTGAACCTGTGTAGAGACACGCAGGCCCGCTCAACGCTGAGCCATCAGTTGAGTTCACTGACGGAATCGGCTGATAGTGAACGATGCAGCTGCATCGGAAAAACAATTAAATGTTTTTAATAAAAGTAAATAAAGCATAAAGTAAGCAGTAAATAAAAAAAAGCATTTAAAAACACCTAATACATATATTTAACAAAAGAAAGCCTTCAAAAGATGTGCTTAGCCTTTAAACCTCTAAAGTAAACAAAAGAATACAAAAAAAGGAATAAAGACAATTTCTACCTCTCTTATTTTTAAAAGGAAATAAGATGTAAAGTGTCAAACATGCATAAATACATTTTTGTAAAAAAATAAATAGTACATTTAAATATGATCCTGTGGGACATCTCTACATGTTCATATCTTGAATACTGTTCACTAAAGGATATCTCTTACTTAGCTATACCTATTTGCTTTAGTAATAACCATGAATAGCTTCTACATTCGTAGTAAGCCCACCTAGAACGTACCCATTGCAGTTAGTGGCTATCATTAACTATTATAAGTTTTGTTTGGGAGATGTTTCAACGCCTTTACTAATATAACCATATAATGTTTGCGAACTGAATAATGTCAAGAGGAATGAGATTAACAATGTTTTGAAGCACTATGTAAAAACGTAAACCTGACTTATTTGATATCATGCCAAATTTCAGTTGTCCTCAGGGCTCTTCTTTCAAATTAAAAATTTGGACTGAAAATTGTTGTTTCCTGTTTAACATAGACATTAAATAGATTTCTGCTTTCTACAATGTTTGGCTAGATTCTACAATTACTTTTATCTATGACACAATTTGTCTACTATGGTTCTATTTTATGATAGAACCTTTGACTTAAACCAGACCATATACTGCTATATAGAGATTCCTTACCTTTCTTCTTGTCTCAACAAGAGATGTGTGGCAATGAGCATATCCACCCAATGAGCTGAGTACTGATGGACATGCATGCTGAGTCACTCTCCCCACAGTCTCCCCTCTGTTTACTTCACAACAGCTAATTGAAATAGCTTTCAGTCCTGCTTGTCAGGGAAGGAGCAGAGCCTTTGCAGTAATATGGCAGCATAGTTGAGAAGATTTCTTCTTCTCAGCCTGTTAGAATTGTAAAGTTCTGCATACTGACAGCTGATATGAACCGTGCACATTTCAACTCAGTCTTTATTGTTTTATTGTACATATTGTTGATTTCACATAATGTATATCCTTAATTCTCTGGATCCTATATTGCCTAACTGCAAGGAAAGTAATAAGGGACTATATCATGACCTGCCAGAAAGGGAAAGAGACTGATTCTATTTAGTACCCCTCCCCCAGCAGCACAGATTAGCTGCAGCAACAAGGGGGACACAAAAGCAACAAAAAAAAAATGATGAGAATGGTAATATTTTATGCTAGAAACACTGCTAATTATTTTAAAACAGCTTAAAAACAGCATTTCTGGACTTTGGTATGAAAATTATTTATGGGATAACCCATTTAAGTCATCTATTTCAAAATTTCAAAATTCTAATTTAAGGAAATCTGGCTTCTAAGATTTAGAGCATTATGGACATCACAAGACATTAAATAAACTAAATTTTACAATAAAATGTAAACAGTATCAGACCTTACCAATGAAACTAGCGATGCTCAGACAAAGGAAGAGGACTGCAATTTTCATGGTGCAATTCTAATTGTTCAGCACTTAACTTCAATGAAAAGTGAAAGCTGTGTTGAAATTTTAGTATTATATGCTCTCCTTATATACATCCAGGATAATGCTTGAGGGTGAGCTTGTCACTTTTCCTTATTTGTTGATTGGCACAATATACAATATTGTCATTGTGTCATTATTTTATTACAAGGATGTAGATACTGTCAATATTTATCAAAATTAAGTATTTCATTTAATCAGGTTGTTTGTTTTTTACCCCATTGTACTTGCTGTTACAAAGCATTTTTACATTTATCAAGTTTTACAAGTTAAAACATTAGTAAATATTTAAAATAATAACTTTATTAATAGTAATAACATAATAATAGCAATTATACTACTAATACAAATACCAATACTTAATAATTAATATGAATTAATATAAATTAAATTAATATAATTCTAGTTTTTATCATTCAGAGTCATAACTTAAAGCTTTGGGACCTAATATAAAATCTGTGACGGAGCCCCCCACCTACCTTGTGCCATTTATAATACTGGTTTATAATCGTACGGCCGTTTTTATTGAATCGGACACATAAAGAACTTCAGGAAATTTGTTAATCTCTATAGACAAGCTAATTTTCAAAAATGTGTTTCGGGTCTGATTCGGTTAAATTCAGTTTGGTCCAAATAAATGCATCGCGAATTAAAAGTGTCCCGATTGCACTGAAGACTCATGTCCAACCCTAAGATGATTTCTAGGATTGTATCTTTTAAATCCTAACCGTTCCAGACTCTTTAACTCTAAGCTAGCATGTAATGTCAAAGTGACAGCAACATATACGAGTACAGGGAGGGATAACCTCAGAGCATTTTGGGAAGGCTGCCTGCAAGGTATTATGGGTAAACCCTGTGGAATAATTAAATTAGTACTATCCAATTGGTCCGGACTCAAAATACTATCAAAAATACAAGAAAAAAACAAAAATAGAGACGTACAATCCAAGACATATCCAGTACTCATTGGGCTACGTAACAAAATTGCTATCTATTTATTAAATCATAAATAAAATACAATTTCCCGGACTATTGTCCTAAGTATATTCTTGAAGAAGAAAAATACAAAAAGTCAATACAAACAGTAAAGAATAAAAAAATCCAACTGGTCAGGTAGTTTAGGAGAGCGCAAAATTCACAGGGTATACAAGTATTACATAGTCATACCAATAGAGGAAGGAAAGTAATACACCAGGGCATATTATAGATAGCCTGAAAAGCTAAGGAAGATAGGCCTTATGTAAGGACCCACAATGTCCACATTAAATATCAAACATAGTGACTCATTTATAGCCCAACCATGGCCATCAAGGCAAACAGATAGTGTCCAAATTAGGTATCAAATATGGTAGATCATACATGTCCCAATTATGGGAGGCTAGTCACCTTAGGCTTTTTCCAAATATGTTTTATGCCAAGTATAGGGAATAGAAAACAAATATCACCGCCAATTTATCAAAATGCCGCTTATGCCAATAAAACTGTTACCCGAAGGTTTTGCGTATACTTATCTGCTGATGATCTGGTATTTTAAAGGGGCCCCATTTTTTCTTGCCTGAATTTTTCGTGTTTCCCCTGTATTTGACAGGGCTCTGGGCATGTTTCCCAGCCACGTATCTTTGACCCCAATAAGTGCTGGACATTTCTTGGATTGTATGTCTCTTTTTTTGTTTTGTTTTTCTTGTATTTTTGATAATATTATCTGAAGTCGTGTGATCCTTTTTCTAATCAGTAAAATGTGGCCTGTGCTCGGTGACTGATGATATTTCGCCACAATTTGTGTGCAATGAAACCAAAAACTTTCATGATTTGCCAAATCCAAAACTTTTAGAAAATTCAGACCGAATTTGATTAGTGTAGAATCATTTTGCTCATCTCTAATTAGAAGTCATTCTTAATGCTGGAATTAAAATTATGACCAAAATTCCTAACTTTTTTCTGTAAAAAGGAGTTCTTCACTTTCGACATTACCATTCATTTTGAAGAGCACTATACAATGAGCTGATCACAAGATGTCCTACTGCTGGAACCCCCCAGAAATCAGCTATAATCTGTGTGGGAACTGAAAGCAAGTGTTTAATGTCCCAGCAATTTCACCAAAGAGAAAATGGAGTATTACACAGATCCCATTGAAAATTAGCTGTCCATATAATGAACGGACATGCCAGCTTCACCAGACGAGATCCTCTTGAATGAGGGACTCCCCTCTTATTCAGAATTCCCTTATTAGGTTATTCCTTCTTCTCATCCTCAAAGTTCGCCATTTACTCAATTTATGATATTCTCAAAATGGTTGTTCGGAACATGTAAAAGACTGGCTTCATGCAGGTGATGTGATAAAATAACAAAATAAGTTTTACTCACCTACCCCGCCGCTCCGATGCTGCCCTCCGGATTCTGTTGATGTCCAGCAGGGATGATGTTACAACTACCTGCACATGACTGCTGCAATCTATCTCTTGTGCACAGTGCTGGAGCTGTGGGGGATTAGTGCGTATTACTTATTTTGTTATTTTATCACATAAAAGCCAGTTATTTTAAATATCCAAGACAACCCCTTTAAGTAGATCAGGAAATATTATATAGTTATGTCTGCAAGATACAGGGTTAATACTTAAATCTTTGGACATATTGATTATATCTAAACATAGATGATAACATTAAAGTCCACACGCTGCTTTCAATCCCATTTAATTAAATGTTATCCCTGTACTAGAGCCATTGAAGGCAAATTTTAGAATGTGGTAAAAATTACCCCTTACATAAAATTAATAATTTGAAATAGATACTCTCTCCCTAAGCTTTCAGACTTATTTAACACCATACCAACTTCCCTGATGGCCTATCTATGCCTATCTATAACACTTCTGCACCTAGGTTGCAAAACACAGTGCTAAATAGCAGGGTAGAATGGGCCTTCCAGATATTTTCTTATGCCAATCAGACCTCTGTTCTTGCATATCAGATCTTATGGGCAATTGTCAAACAAACTATGGGTAGAGTTAGAGAATTGTATTTCTTCTGGATGGATAGTTCGACTATATAATTTGGATATTTCATCACTCCTAACAGAGGTTTTACAAGAATAGGATAAGATGGCATCTACATTTAAAGGGATTGTCTCATGAATGCAACCCCTGACCATATGCCCTATAAGGGCATATAGCGGTCATAGAGGGGGGATATATTGCTTGATACTCCACTCTATGAGCCACAGTGGAGAGTTGCTCTGTAACAGTGGCTCTTGCCTATACATGCATTACATGGACAACTAATCATGGCCCTTATGTAATGCTGCTTTTCCTCAGTAGTGATCGTAGCAGGGAAAATATCTGGTCAGACATGGCTTCCCCCTTGTTAAAGATTTCGAGAATGTTAATGTAGTTGTTCAGTGTTGGACTGGGGTTCCTTAGGCCCACCAGATGAGATGATTCTGAGGGCCCACCCTCTATCTACAGATGTAGCCATTTTATCTTGACTATTAACGCATTAAATACACAGTGCAAAGAAACTTTACCTTGACTTTTTCAATTAATTTGACATGGCTTTTGTTGTGTGATATCACACTGCAGCAAGTTATCAGAGTCAAGATAAACTTGGCTACATCTGTATATAAAATGTGTACATGTCCACTTTTCATTTCATCATAGTCCTTGTTGTTATCATTGTACAAATAGAATATATCATCAATAAGGTCTCATAGGCAATTTGTGAATCATCCCATATGAAATAGACCCTAGTGGCAAGTGATTGGATCCAAAGAGTTCCAAGTGGGGTTGTCTTCTGCTGGACCTTAAAAAGCCCAATATTGTGTTAGAGCCTGGACCCACCGTTGGATCTTATGGTTCTTTGATGGGCCAGTCCAACCCTGAGTTGTATTAGAATTCACATCTTATTTTTAGAGGTCAGTGTAAAAGTACTGATATATTGGTCATTATTATAGCAATTATAGCCTACTGAAATAAGGGTGGGTGCCATCAATTAGCATGTGGCTACCTTTACATGGCAACCATATGTTATAGGCAATTAAGGCAAGATCTAATTTGTTCATCCTATAATGATGGCCATCTGTCATAGGTGGAAAACACCATATTGTTCATTCTTTAATGGTGGCTATTTGTCTTAGATAAAATATTCCCCACTAGCTTTGATTATTTGTCTAATTGTCCTATAATAGTGGCCACTTGCTATGGGCAGAAAGTGGTACACACATTCTAACTTCGTAGTTGCCTATCTATGCTGTATTGGTAAAACCACAGGAGAGGAAAAATTATGTGAAGAAATATTTGGACCGAAGTTGTAAACCGTGTAAATCCACCAGAGAGTCTTTATGGTAGAACTATACGCTCTTTTGAAATGTAAAAAATGTTCTAGATAGGCAATCCACTGTACAGTGATATAATGTCTCTAAACACTTGCTGTATTGGATATTTGTTCATGTAGCTCCGGCGTCCCGTTGCCAATAGGAATGGAAGGTTGGGCTTTGCCCTGACCCTGACTGAGTGGGTTATGTACTCTGATGCCGCAATGGGGAGGAGATTCCCCTACATAAGATTATTGTCTCGCATGGCACGGCCGTCATTCGTGCGGTGCTTGCGAAGTTACATGCAAGTCCTTCTACAGAGTTGAAATGGGCACCGATGACACAAATATATGTGACAATTTGTGAAGTCATTCTTGTTAGGTTATGTTAGCAATGCTGTGAATAAAAATTGGACAGTGAGCAAAACTATTCTCCTATTCTATCTGCACCTATTAGGAAATCTTACTTCTGCAGGGACAGTGGGACAGATTAACTATTGTGGCAATGCAGACAGTAATGATGGTTTAGGCTTGGATGGAACAACGCTCAGGCAATGAAGGAAGGGGCAGGGCCCTTCTTATAGTCCAGGGTAATCTGGGAGCAATCAGCTCAATCTCACACATGTGTGCGCTCTGGCTCTTTAAGAATGGACTAAGTTCGCGTGTGCACCCTAGTGGTCACTGCGAGACAGGACAGCCGCATGTGCTGCCATCTCTGGAGAGAAAGGCGTCGGCAGGATGAGAGGAGTTTGTGGTCAGCAACCGCGGATGTTACACTAAACTAATAAGGGGCATGGATAATCTAAGTTATGAGGAAAGATTAAAATAGTTAAACCTATTTAGCCTCGAAAAGAGGGGACATGATTAACTTCCAATCTCCAGAGGTGACATGCCTTCCTGACTGTGAGAACTGTGAATCTTTGGAATAGTCTAGCGCAGGAGCTGGTCAGACCAGGAACAGCAGATGGCTTTTAAAAAGGCTTAGATAATTTCCTAGAACGAAAAAATATCAGCTCCTATGTCAATGTGTAGAATTTTTGATTAATCCCTTCTCTTTTTCCCATTCCTTGGTTAAAATTAATGGACATATGTCTTTTTTCAACCGTAATAAATATGTTAGGCCTCATGCACACAAACGTATTTTTTTCCTCCCGTAAATACGGGTCCTTGGTCACACGTATTCGACCCGTATTCCACTAGTATTTACGGACTCGTGCCCGTAAATACGGGTCAGATGTCACCAGTATTTCACCCGTATTTATGGCCCCGTTTTCTCTGCACTAATCGGCAGCCCCTTCTCTCTATCAGTTCTGAATAGAGAAGGGGCAGCCCTTTTCGAGCAGGGTTTCCGCAGCGATTGAAAGTAAAATAAGTAAAGTAAAAGAAGTTCATACGTACCCCGGCCGTTGTCTTTGTGACGCGTCCCTCTTTTGACATCCAGTCCGACCTCCCTAGATAACGCGGTAGTCCATGTGACCGCTGCAGCCTGTGATTGGCCAGTGATTGGCTGCAGCGGTCACATGGGATGAAACGTCATCCCGGGAGGCCGGACTGGAGGAAGAAGCAGGTAAGTTAACTTTTAATACTATTAACTGCAGCGGTAGTCACTGTCCCAGGTGCTGAAAGAATTACTGCCGATCAGTTAACTCTTTCAGCAGCCTGGACAGTGACTATCCCCTTACGTCGCCTAGCAACGCTCCCGTAATTACGGGTGCACACACGTAGCCACCCGTAATTACGGGAGCCCCATAGACTTCTATGGGCCTGCCCGTGCAGTAATTACGGCCTGAATGGCACGGGCACCTTCCCGTAAGCAAACGGGAAGGTACCCGTGGCCAATAGAAGTATATGGGCCTGTAATTACGGGCCGTACTTACGGCCCGTGATTACGGGAGTTTCAACATTCGTGTGCATGAGGCCTTACTATGTAAAAATAAAAGATACAAAACATTTTAATTTGGTGTTAAATGGTCTCACCTTTATTTAACCCCTTCCTGACATTTGACATATCCATACACCAAAGTCGGGTAGGGGAAGTATGGAACGGGCTCACGGAGTGAACCCGCTCCATACGATGCCGGTGTCGGCTGTTTGTTACAGCCGACACTTCAGAGTAACGAGCGACATCCCGCTCGTTTAACTCGTTAAATGCTGTGGTCAATAGTGACCGCAGTATTTAAATCGGTAGAAAGAGGGGGCAACCCCCTCTAACAGATCGCGCACCCCCTGCAGCGCAATCGCAATCGCGGGGAGGCGATGGTTGCTATGGCTGCCTGGGGGCCTAATGAACGCCCCCAAGTCTGCATCTTTGTGCACCTATTAAGCCCTGCCTCCGGATTCCTGTCAGAATCACAATATACTGCAATACATTAGTATTGCAGTATATCGTGCAAGCGATCTAACGATCACTGGTTGAAGTCCCCTAGGGGGACTAATAAAAAAAGTAAAAATGAGTTAAATAAAGTTGTTTTTTTTATGTAAAAAAAAAAAATGTAAATTAAAAGTTCAAAAAACCCCCCTTTTCCCATTTTCCCCCTAGAGCATAGTAAAAAAATAAATAAATAAACATAATTGGTATCACTGCGTCCGAAATAGTCTGAACTATTCCAATATATCATTATAACGGCAAACGGCATAAAAAAAAATTTGTAAACGCCAGAATCTCTATTTTTTGGTCACCTAATCTCCCACAAAAAATGAAATAAAAAGTGATCAAAACGTCGCATGTACACCAAAATGGTATTAATAAAACGACAGCTTATCCCACAAAAAATAAGCCCTCATACCACTTAATCGACAGAAAAATAAAAAAAGTTATGTCTCTCGGAATTTGGTGACACAAAATAAATTTTCTTTTTTACACTTAGGTTTTTACTTGTAAAAGTAGTAAAATAATCGTAATCGTATTGACCCACAGAATAAAGTAAACATGTCTTTTTAATTGTACAATGAATTCCGTAAAAACGGTGCGCAAAAAAACATGGAGGAATCACTGTTTTTTTTATTTTCTACCCCACAAATAATTTTTTCCCCATTTCCTAGTACATTATATGGCAAATACATGGTGCTACGAAAAACTTCAACTTGTCCCGCAAAAATCAAGCCCCCATAGGACTATATAGACGGAAAAATAAAGAAGTTATGGCTTTTGGAAGGTGGGGAGGAAAAAACGAAAATAAAAATCTGAAAAAGGGCTTTGGCGGTAAGGAGTTAAATTCACATGACTACACTGAAAATGGCAAACCCCTGACTCACGAATAGTCATCCTTCAGCACTTAAGAGCGGAAAAACCCATGCGGAGGAAACCTCTAGTGAACCATGGCTGAAGGCAGGGGCGGATGGGCCATGTAGTTTTCTGGGAATTTTCCCTGTGGGCCGGCCACTCCACTGAGCAGGGGCCACTCTTCTATACAGTATGTAGGTACTAAACCAGGCGCGGAATGGCCCGGGACCAGTGAGGCCTGTAAAATTTATTAAAAAGCTGGGGTAGTGGAAGAGACAGGAGCGGGAGCTGTGTGTGTAATGTACTGCATTCTCCTGCACAGGCAGAGCGTGTGTGCTCCTGGCGGCTGCATTATACATCACATGTGACATCATATAATGCAGACAGCCACACTCTGACTGTGAGGAGAACATCGTGTTCCGGCTAAACTATTTATATAGCAGACAGGCGGGGAGGAAGAGAGGGCTGGGGAGGAGCAGTCATACACACAGCTCTCCTCCTGCCTGCAACAACCCCCCACGGAGCTCAAGACTGGTGAGTACAGCTGTGTATGTCCTGAGCAAGTAGGGGGAAATGTAAGTGGTGTGTGTGTGTGTGTGTGTGTATATATTTATATATATACATATGTGTGTGTGTGTGTGTGTGTGTGTGTGTGTGTGTGTGTGTATGTATATATATATATATATGTGTGTGTGTGTGTGTGTGTGTGTGTGTGTGTATATACGTGTGTATATATATATATATATGTGTGTGTGTGTGTGTGTGTGTGTGTGTGTGTGTGTGTGTGTGTGTGTGTGTGTGTGTGTGTGTGTGTGTATGTAATTGTGTGTGTGTGTGTGTGTGTGTGTGTGTGTGTGTGTGTGTGTGTGTGTAAAATATATATATACAGTGAAGGAAATAAGTATTTGATCCCTTGCTGATTTTGTAAGTTTGCCCACTGTCAAAGACATGAACAGTCTAGAATTTTTAGGCAAGGTTAATTTTACCAGTGAGAGATAGATTATATAAAAAAAAAAAAACTGAAAATCACATTGTCAAAATTATATATATTTATTTGCATTGTGCACAGATAAATAAGTATTTGATCCCTTTGGCAAACAAGACTTAATACTTGGTGGCAAAACCCTTGTTGGCAAGCACAGCAGTCAGACGTTTTTTGTAGTTGATGATGAGGTTTGCACACATGTTAGATGGAATTTTGGCCCACTCCTCTTTGCAGATCATCTGTAAATCATTAAGACTTCGAGGCTGTCGTTTGGCAACTCGGATCTTCAGCTCCCTCCATAAGTTTTCGATGGGATTAAAGTCTGGAGACTGGCTAGGCCACTCCATGACCTTAATGTGCTTCTTTTTGAGCCACCCCTTTGTGCCTTGGCTGTATGTTTCGGGTCATTGTCGTGCTGGAAGACCCAGCCACGAGCCATTTTTAATGTCCTGGTGGAGGGAAGGAGGTTGTCACTCAGGATTTGATGGTACATCGCTCCATCCATTCTCCCATTGATGCGGTGAAGTAGTCCTGTGCCCTTAGCAGAGAAACACCCCCAAAACATAATGTTTCCACCTGCATGCTTGACAGTGGGGACGGTGTTCTTTGGGTCATAGGCAGCATTTCTCTTTCTCCAAACACGGCGAGTTGAGTTAATGCCAAAGAGCTCAATTTTAGTCTCATCTGACCACAGCACCTTCTAACAATCACTCTCAGAATCATCCAGATGTTCATTTGCTAACTTCAGATGGGCCTGTACATGTGCCTTCTTGAGCAGGGGGACCTTGCGGGCACTGCAGGATTTTAATCCATTATGGCGTAATGTGTTACCAATGGTTTTCTTGGTGACTGTGGTCCCAGCTGCCTTGAGATCATTAACAAGTTTCCCCAGTGTAGTTTTCGGCTGAGCTCTCACCTTCCTTAGGATCAAGGATACCCCACGAGGTGAGATTTTGCATGGAGCCCCAGATCGATGTCGATTGACAGTCATTTTGTATGTCTTCCATTTTCTTACTATTGCACCAACAGTTGTCTCCTTCTCACCCAGCGTCTTACTTATGGTTTTGTAGCCCATTCCAGCCTTGTGCAGGTCTATGATCTTGTCCCTGACATCCTTAGAAAGCTCTTTGGTCTTGCCCATGTTGTAGAGGTTAGAGTCAGACTGATTAATTGAGTCTGTGAACAGGAGTCTTTTATACAGGTGACCATTTAAGACAGCTGTCTTTAATGCAGGCACCAAGTTGATTTGGAGCGTGTAACTGGTCTGGAGGAGGCTGAATTCTTAATGGTTGGTAGGGGATCAAATACTTATTTCTCTGTGCACAATGCAAATAAATATATATAATTTTGACTATGTGATTTTCTGTTGTTTTTTTTTATATAATCTATCTCTCACTGGTAAAATTAACCTTGCCTAAAAATTCAAGACTGTTCATGTCTTTGACAGTGGGCAAACTTACAAAATCAGAAAGGGATCAAATACTTATTTCCTTCACTGTATATATATATATAATTTTGTGGGTGTGTATATATATATATGACTATGTGTATATATATATATATATATATATATATATACATATATATATATGACTGTGTTTGTGTGTGTGTATAAAGGATTGCTTGTGTGTGTGTGTGTGTGTGTGTGTGTGTGTGTGTGTGTGTGTATATATATACTTAAAATTTTGTTTGTGCATATATGATTGTGTGTATATATATGATTGAGTGTGTATATTATTGTGTGTGTGTATGTATATATATATATATATATATATATATATTATGTGTGTGTGAGTATATATGATTGTGTGTATATATATGATTGTATGTGTGTGTGCGTGTGTGTGTGTGTGTGTGTATGTGTGTGTGTGTGTGTGTGTGTGTGTGTGTGTATATATGATTGTGTGTGTATGTATATATGACTGTGTGTA